>NW_006770904.1:1581302-1620250 GCF_000442215.2 Lipotes vexillifer
GATCTCTCTTTCCAGCTTTTTAAATTCCCTCTGTTTATATTTTCTGAGTCTTCATCAGAGCCAGACTTTTGGGGACTTACCAAGTCTGCATTGGCTTTTGACTACACCAAAGCTTAGGGCTGGCTCTAACCAAAATTGTGGGTGGAAAATGATAGCTCAGCACTCTTGGGCCCTCGCTTCTGGAACTTCCCTCTTCATCTCCCTTTCTTTCTTTTCTTCTCCATCAGTCACCGTGCTGAACCCAAATACTCCCCCCAAGGCTCTGTGGCACCCACCTCTCCTCTCCTTGCTGGGCCCCCGTGTGCCTGGGCGCCCCACCCTGGTCTGACTTCACTGGCAGGTGTTGGGAGCTACCCCAGCCAAGGGCTTCCCTGTATCTCAAGGCACATGCTACCTGCTTTGCGCTCCTGGGTGGAGGGGATGCCCTCACCAGGGACCCTCCTCTCTTTTCTGGGTGCCCGGCACCTCAACAGTGGTCTGCTGGAGACTGTATGCCAAGGATCACGGGGAGTGACTGTCAAAGAAAAGTGACGTGCTCCTCTCAGCCCTGTGCTTTTGATTCCTTAGGTCTGGATTGGGGCCTGGAACCTTTACATTTAAATTGTGTCCCAGGTAATTCTTATGCAATCAGAAATCAGATACGTATTTTGGACTGCTGCTTTTAGTCCCAGGAGAGCTCAAACAGGATGAGGTTTAGATAGTCAGACAGAGGTGAAACCCCTTTGGTGGCATTTGCTTAAACAGCTAAGGCTTCAGGACCCAGAGCAAGCCTTTTCCAAGCATCACTCACCTGGGGGCTGAAGGCCGGCCACGCCCCTTCTACTTTGTGGACCTCAGGGGAGCTATAGAGGATGTTAGAGATAAAGTGGGGTGGAAACTATAGCCCAGGTGCAGCCCGCTGACAGCCAGTCAAGAGGCTTCGACATGGAAAACTCCTCTCTGAGTCAATGAACACATCTTTTTGAAACACTGTTTTGAAAAATGTTTTGGAGGGAGAATGTTTCCAGATTGACAGTAATGTACCCACCTATTTATATCATTCAGCCCTTCTCAAACTTTTTGGTCTCAGGAAACCTACGGTCTTAAAAATGATCAATGACCTCTAAGAGCTTTGTAAAGTGTAGGTTGTATCTACCAATATTTACTCTATTAAAAATTAAAACTGGGAAAATTTTTAAATATTTACTTAATTCATTTAAAATAACAATAATAAACCATTTCATCAACATAAGTAATATATTTTTATGAAAAATAACTGTCTTTTCCAAAACAAAAATAAAGAGGGAGCAGAATAGCAATGTGTTCTGTTTTTACAAATCTCTTATGTCTGGCCCAAGAGTAGAGAGCTGGATTCTCATATCTGCTTCTGCATTCAGTCAAATGAGACGATTGCAATATCACAGGTCACGTAGCCTTTGGGAAATATCACCATACACGCACAATGAAATTTACAAAGGTGAATAACATCTTGGTATTATTATCAAAGGAGCTTTGACCTTGTGGGTCCCCTGAAAGGTTGCAGGGATGCTTGGCACACACTTTGAGAACCACTGGATAGTTTGTCCATCCCTTTGCATCTTGATTCTTGGTTTTCATATGGACAGGATTTTATGTAGAGATATACTGGAATATTTTTCTTTGTGAACAAAATTTACCGGTAGTGGTTCTTAATACTGCTTTTAAGAATGTTTAAAAAGAAACATGTTGTTGAAGCTGCATATTAATAGTCTTCTTTTGCAAAAGTTTGTGTGTTAAATAATCTTCATGAATTGAATTTAGTCTCATGTTTATTCTTTCTAGGCAACATTTTATTTCAAAAAGCCTGCACCTTATGGGAATAAAAAAAGGAATCTAGGAATTGGTATGGGTGGTGGTAGCAGAATGTGTGACACTGACTACCTGGGGACACGATTCACTTTGGGAAACGGGCAGCTTTGATGAGTCATTGGGGATGGTGTCATGTAGAGCAGCTGAATTCAGCTTGTCAAATAAATGTCAGATACTGATGAATGTCCGTTATGGAGTGTGCACTGAAGATTATGTATGAAAAGGTAAAAGAAGCCTGTCATTGACCTTGTGGGTAATATAAAGATTGTGTGAGAACAAGTACGTGTGTGTGTGTGTGTGTGTGTGTGTGTGTGTTGAAGGGTGGTGACGTAGTGGTATGCAGTACTGTGACATATTCACAGATAAGACCTTCCAAACTGGGATGTATGGGTTACATCTCTGTGTAATTTGCTGTTCACAGTTATGTCTGCCCCATTGTAGCCCATCAATGTCTGGAAAGGGTTAAAAAAACTAAATTCCAGGTTCCCTCACTGAAAGTGGGTCTATGTGTCTGAAGATATAGTCCTGAAGCAACATAAAGGGAGTCAGTGATCTTTGTGAAGTGGGGGAGGTTATTTTTTAAATTACAATAAACATTTTACAGAGTAAACATTGTAGGATAATGAACTTCCTTAAATTCCAACATGCCATGGATTTGTATAGTTGCAGATTAGAAATAACAACACATGCAGCTCTAGAAAACCCAGCACAATACTCAAAGTGTACGCAATGAGTTAACTGTGTGAAAAATCTCTGTACCCATTGAGTTACTTGCCCAAGGAAATGACTATTTCAGTACAGAAGAGCATAGAGGGTAGACCAAGATAATGGGGAGTTAAAATGACAACAGAAAATGAGGATGCAGTTAGGACCCAGCTGAAGACTTAATCATTCTTGGGTAAGGATTTTGCCAATGGCATAGTGCAATATACTCTTTTTTTGCGGTACGCGGGCCTCTCACTGCTGTGGCCTCTCCCGCTGCGGAGCACAGGCTCCGGACGCGCAGGCTCAGCGGCCGTGGCTCACGGGCCCAGCCGCTCCGCGGCATGTGGGATCTTCCCGGACCGGGGCACGAACCCGCGTCCCCTGCATCGGCAGGCGGACTCTCAACCAGTGCGCCACCAGGGAAACCCACAACATACTTTTAAAATTAACAGTTTGTACTGAATGTGGATTATCAACCGTTACTCACTTCCGTTCAGTTTATTGAGTACATACTACTTGGTTCATGTAATGCATTAGATATGGGGGATGAAGGTGCATCAGATGTCCCTCCTGCCCTCAGGGAGTGCAGGTGCAGTAGAAAGGAAGGACTACAAGGCAGTGCAGTGCTACGGCAGCGGGAAGCTCAGAAAGGTCAGAAAGTAAAGGAGCTACCTGGTTCAGCTTAGAGTTAGGCTGGCAGACAAATGGGGAGAACTGGAGGGAGGATGGCCAGACTGAGGGACAGTGGGTACAGTCAGCTGGGGTGTGGACAGCCTGCTGGGGCTTTTACTGCAAGTAAGTGAACGCTGCTGGTGCCTAAGGTATGGAGCAGTAGAAGGAGTGGAGGGGGTAGGGGGCAAAATCGGCAGGATATAACTGGGACATGTAGCTGGGGGACAGGTAGGAAGGGGCTTCCCGGGGGCCTGGGGAGTCTAGCTTGTGTGCCTGGGTGAATACTGATGATGTGACAGGATGAGGCAAGGAAAACGGAGCAGGAACAGGGGAATGTGATCATTATTTCGGTGTGTTTACGAAGATTTGTGATAAAATAACTCTTTTGATTCCTTACATAAAAGTTAACTAAAAACGGATCTGAAAATCAAATATGATGAAGTCAAACCAGAGGCTCCTCTGTTAATAAGGTAGAATTATTCCCAGAGAATTAAATTTCTAAAAGTATTTAATACTACTTACCTTTGAGACACGATGCTTGATATTTCCAGGATGTAATTCTTTTGTTTTGTTTTTTCTCTTTCACAACTGAATACAGTCAATCAAGGTTAAAATCTAGTGAATAAAGAACCAAACTTTTAGCAGGCTTGGCAATCTTCATCTTCATCTCTATTGTATTAAGTATACGAGAATTAATTTATGTATCACTATCAAGGGTATCTATTTTCATCTGTATTTTAAAGTTTATTTATTATTCTTTCATTCATTTGCAGTAAGGAGAACACTTCATTTTTTTCTTTCTGAACACTGCCTTGCTTAGGTATTCTTTTTTAAAAAGAAATTATATATTACACATATATATTTATATAGATACAGGTAACATCCTCTATGTACCTAATCTCATTTCCCTCCTTTTTGCCCCTGAGATAACCACTATCCTTAAGTTCATTTTTTTTGTTTCCCTTGTACATTTTTATACTTTAATGATAAATCCTTGTAGGCATGCTTATTATTATTATTTTTTGCTTTATATAAACGCTGTGGCATTGGGCCTCCCTTTCTGTAAGTTGCTTTTCTTACTCAAATATTGTATTTCTGATATTGGTCTATATTAACCCATATAGTTTATTCATATTGACTGCTGTATAATATTCCATTATATGAATATACTAAAATGTTTTTATACATCTAATTTCAGTGCTCTTTCCAATTTTTACTATTTTTAAATAGTAAAAATAGCTATTTGAACATTACAAAATTAGCTTTAATGAGCATTCTGGTACGCATTTCTTTATACACATGGGCTAGAGTTTCTCTAGGGCATACATCTAGGAGTTGTATTGCTGAGCTTAGGATACAAGCATCCTCAACTTGACTCAGTATCATCACATCGGCTCTAATGTGGTTGATCTAGTTATACTCCCACCGGAAATGTATGAGAGTCCTCTTGCACTTAGAATGGTCAAATATTAATATTTTACCAGTCTGATGGCCATGAAAGCTTACTGATTCTTCACCTATTCTTTCCTGCTCCTTCAAGCAGCTTTCGTCCATTCAAAAAAGTTTTTTTTCCATCTGAAGAGAAAAACACACACACAACAAACAATGCAGGCTAGTATGTTTTCAAGACTGACACTTTCTCTCACTGCTAAATGCAGTGTTCATCTTAGTGTTCCAATGCTATACAATGCATTCTTTTTATGACCGATTATTGAAATAATATGTCTTTGTGGGTGCAAATAGCTACCTTCCAATGAGGCTTTTGCATACTTCCAAAAGATGGGAAAATGTATTCTGCAACCCCTGCCTTCAGCTAAATAAATGTATAAGCCTTTCTTGAAGCATCATTTACTGCAAGTAATTTAAGCTAGGATATATTGTGCAAAGTTGGAGAACAATAAAATATTCAGGAATCTGTTTTATAGTAAGTTGGATAACTGTAATTAAGAAGAGTTTTGAAAATATAACGGCCTCAAAGCACAACAAATGGCTACTGAATGATAACCAAACAAACTTGAGGCAGCTACATTCAGAGTAGCAACAGATACATCAGCGGCGTAGCAAGTAAATGTTCCTAAAAGAAGAGGGAGCTATTTTTGGTAACTTTGGGCTGTAAAAAAATCTTTAGGTCAGACAAATAAGGAAAAGGACCTTTGGTGAGGAAGTATTTGTCGTTCGCTCCCCCCAAGCTAAAGTTGGATACATGGGTAACAATTTACCAGCAGCTGCATATTTAATTCCAAGAAAAAAAAAATCACAAGCATTAAATGTACACACATGGAAGATACCTGCATAATTACCTGCACAGGAAATAAGCTGATTTAAAGCAAAAAGTAAAAACCTGAAAAATAGTAAAAAATAACTACTGGGCATTTAACTAATTGCCTTTTCAAAAAGAAAGGCAGAATTAAAGATTAAACAGTAATGTAATTCTATTCCTTGTTAAATATTGCAGTAAAAGAAAGTCTTAGTGATTCTTAACTATAATTTATAAAATAAAAAGCAAGATGAATTGCTTATGTGGTATTCACCACCAGCCCTACCAATATCACTACATAATTCACACATATGCAAACACATGATCTAATATACCAACATCATTACTGCACACATGCACGTGTACACATACACACACACACGTACACCAATGTACCATGATATTTTGGAGGGAAAAAGCAAGGAAATAGATGCACAAATTCTCACACTACAAGACTGATATAGCTAGAATGGTGAGCTAGTTTATTCAATTACCATTGTGTATCCATTAATACACTACACAACTTCAGACCATTTTTTAAAAATTGCTAATTAAGTTTCATTTCTTGATATTTCATCCATGTTTCAATCTGCTTATCTTGTTATCCACTTTCTTACTCCCCCCTGCTTGTATCATCCATCTAAAATTATTATTTTCTAAATAATCATTATACTTTTATAATATTATACTTTTTATTTTCTATCATGGTACATTTAAGTCAAGTTCTAGCCTTACTAGGAAGAGATTTAATATTTTCAAGGTGAAAAATATTGCCTGGTATGCTAATGTGAAATCTATGCCATAATGCTCAAAAATACCTTCTTTCAATTAAAAAAATTGAATCTAGTGGTTTAAATTCAAAATGAAAAAGAAATGTCTTCCATGGACCCTTCACATATGATATTTTAAATATACATATATTTTATCCACAAAGAATTTTTATATATGGTTATGACAGAACAGTTTTGTCTAACTTAACTAATGTCCTACTGGTCAATCAAGTTTCTGTAACTAGGTGTGCTTTAGAATAATTTGTGTAGCATTCATAAATGTATTAAATATACACATACACATATGCATTTATATATGCATATGCATATATATATATGCATCTATATATTCATAGATATACATATCTATGAATCTGAAGCCTATGGTCAAAGTTAAATGTTTCTATAAGAGTTCCTTATGTGGAAGAAAATGATATCATTCCTTGTTTCTCTTTTAGACTTCATGAAATGTACAAAACAAAAAATTACCGAAGTTTCTCATATAATTAAAATAATAATATGATGTTTCTAAAACAGCTCTAATTTGAAAAATGTATACTGTTTATAAACTTTAAGATCTGTTTTTACACGAAATTGAAGAGCTAAAAACCTAACCCCCAGAAGAGAGAAAAGAGACTAAAAACTAAAGGATAAGGAAACAGAGTTACAAAAATACCCAATTGTGTAATTTGAGAGACTGCCATGAAAATCAAGGGAAACCAGGAAAATACACAGAGAAGGCTTTAGAAACGATGAAAACATCCCAGCAGATTAAAATTGACCATAGTACTAATAAAGCTTAAGCTTGAGAGCCTCCACTTGCAGGGATCTCAGTGAGTTCCAGAGCAGCAGGGTGTTCCAATTGCCTAAATGGGTCTCTGAGAAAGGGGAGTCAAATCTCCAGGTCTCTGGTAATTTGCTGCGATTTCTTTTCTGATTCTAATAAATCTTCACTTTTTTCTTAATTCTGTATTCATAATTTTGTGTCCTTTTACTTACTGTGCTTGCCAAATGCAGTTGTTAGATGTATTAGACTGCTAGGGATGTGTCAACTGAAAAAAAACATTGCACAATCTAAGAGTTGAGAGTTATGTTTCATTTAGGGACCTTACTGAGGACTATAGCTTGGGATACAGCCTCTCAGACAGCTCTGAGGAACTGTTCCCAAGAGGAAAGGGAGGAGCATATATGTAGGAGTTTTTGCTGGAAAAAAAAAAGAAAACCCTGAAAAACCATTTAGTCAAGCATAAAAAGATTACTTCTAATCACAAAAACCAGACATCTCAAGTTAACAATTTTAGTGCTCCCCTATGTATGGGAAGATGCAAGCGTCTGGGCTCATTGAAATTATTCCTCTGGTATGAATCTTAACTGTCTATGGGCAGTATTCTGTTTTTCTCCATCCTGAATTCCCCTCAGGGCGACCCATAGGGGGTAGCTGCAGTGGCCAGTGGTTTGATGGCAGGCAGCATTCTTTGTCTACAGATGCCATAACGAATACCGCAGACTGGGGTGAGACCGGGTGGCTTAAACAATGAAAAATTGTTTCCTATAGTTCTGGAGGCTGGATGTCTACGATCAAGGTGTTGGCAGCATTAGCTTTTTCTGAGGCCTCTCTTCCTTGATTTGTAGATGGCCTTGTTCTCCCTCTGTCTATGCATGGCCTTCCCTCTGCACATGGCTGTGTCCAAAATTCCGTCTTCTTATAAGGACAAGTCATTTGCATTAGGGCCCCTCCCAAAGACCTCATTTTAACTTAATTACCTCTTCAAAGACCCTGCCTCCATCTAAGGTCACATTCTGAGGTACTGAGGGTTAGAACTTCAACATATGAATTTTGGGGGGACACAATTCAGCCCCAAACACCAGACTTAAAAAATGAAACTACAGAACTCCCAGTTAAATGTGAATTTCAGGTAAACAGTGAGTGGTTTTTTTGCTTTTTTTTTTTTTAGTATTTGTATGTCCCATGAAGTATTTGGGATAATCATTCATTATTTTTCGGAAATTCACATTTAACTAGGAGTCCTGTAGTTTACTTGGCTTCAGGCAGGGAGACGTATTCAATGAAGAAGAAATACTCAATGAGGAAAACCTAAGAACAAGTCATTAGAATGCTTTTACTTCAGAATGGAAAGAAACTTCAAGGAACCTCTAGTGTAATCCCTTTGTCTAGAACTCAGCATCTTGGAGGCCCAGGGTTACACCAAGGCTGGGAGTCCTGAGCCTTCACTCACACCCCAGGCCAAGTCCTTCCTGTGCTGAGAAAGTTAGTGGAACCTCTATCTGCATGATCCCTCCAGGGCAGCTTCCAAAAGCAAGCTGAGTCAACAGGGGTGGGTTTGGCTCTCGCCTTGTCTGCTCTCACACTGACATACCACAGCATCCCTGGCCTCATCTGACTGTGCACCCATCTCCCCACCCCTAGCTGTACACTCTGGGATCTCCCCAGGCCCCTGAAATCCGCTATACTTGAAAGAGACTGTGGAGGACTGGCTCTGGGTTGCTGTTTCCACCACAGCAGTTCTTCAGTTTTAGAGCCCTTTGAGAATTCAGTGAAAGCTATGGATCTTGCAGCCCCCAAAACTCACAAATGCACCAAGACAATTGTGTGTCTAAGTTTAAGCAAATTATAGCACCCCCGAAGCCCCAGTTTTGGACACACAGGTTAAGCACCTCTGCTTTATGCCGTGCTTACACACAGGTAGGTTGCTGCCCCACCAAAACAGTGAAGTGTGTGTGTCCCAAGGAGCTCAGGACATTCACCCCCACCATGGGGTGTGTCTTGGAACACAACACAGTCACGGAGGTGGGGAAGCATTACAAGGCACTACTGGAGCTACTAAGTTGCATTTTTAACAAAGGCAATTCTTAAGAAACTGGAGAAGTTCTCTAATGAGGAGCTTCAGGCATCAAGAAGGGCTGACTGGGAAAAATCTCTGTGTGTGGAGAAATTTCCCGGTACTGCTGAAAGCACATCATGTCAGGAACCCCCCATGCAGGCTGCTGCTAATAATGAGAAGGACTGCAAGCATTCAGCGTGTGCTTGTAATGTGAGGCACCATGCAACGTACTTTGACATCACCTCTGCGAGGCAGGTACTACTATCATCCTCTTTATTCAAGTGGGACGATGGAGGCTGAGAGTTTAAACAACCTGCTCAAAGTCCAGCAGGTCGGTTCCTGGGAGGGTATGAAGCCACCTTACTGTGCGCCGGCTTCCATGAGCAGCCCCCATCGTCCTTGGAAGGAGCGGTTACAGCTGCCTGGGTTTTGGACAGCAGGCTGCCATGTCTGCTCTGCCCACTTGCCACCCTCCTTTTTTGTCCTCTCGGCGAACATCTGGCAGGGGGAAAACTCCAGTGGCTGCTTTAGGGCTTAGTTCTCAGAGCATTTGGGAGGAGGTTTAGGGAGATGCTCAGAAGCCTGGTCCAAACAGAAGAGTTTGGGTCTACTTCTTAAAATGTATGTGGAATTTACAGTTTCTTTTCCTCCACAATTTTCTTCAAATAAAAAAAAGAGATGTGTGTGACTGTCTCAGTGACAGATGTGAGTGAACAAGCCCTAACATTTCATGACCATTTTTAAAAAGAAAATCACATACATCCCATCCTTTGGAACAGTGACCTAAACCAGCTCTTTAGGAGATAGAACATACTAAGTGAACTGTGAGTTGGCTTGATTATCTAGACAACAATGTGATCCAGCAGTAAGGCATCTCCAGTCCAGCCTCACTGAGCTAACCCATTTTTCATCTTTCTCTCTCCTCCCAGGCAACAACCTCACATAACTGGCTCCTCCCCTACAAGGGTCCTCTGCAAGGATTCCTGCCTTGTGTAAGCAACAGAAAAACCCAACCTCTACTCGGGGTCCTCACATTAAAAAAAACAAAAACAAACAAACAAAAAAAACAAGTTTTAAACCTCCTCTGTCCTTCAGGGAATTCTCTGGTTAAAACCCTCTGTTTATGATCATTCCAGTGTACACATTGTGAATTTAAACTATTGTGAGTTTAATGTGGTCTAATGAGATTTGCTTAGGAAAAAACTGGTCTTGGGTCACAGAACCACATTCATTGCTGTCACCAGCCAGCTTTTAATTACATGCTTTTGATTACCAGGGCAACGAGGGGAGAGACTGGGTCCTCTGGGTGACCTCATCGCCACCAATGGAAAAACAAGGAAAATAACAGGCATTCCATCTTAGATGGAGAATTACTTTTATCCAGTAGGACAGCACATTTAGAGAATGACTTTATCTTGATAATGTTGCTGGATGGCAACTCCTGTCAATTAGTGCACCACTTGAGAAGAGACTAAATTCTCTTCTTTGTAATTCTTTGCTCTGGTAACACACAACACACACACACACAAACACACACATGCACGCACTCACATTCCACATTACCTAATACACTACATTATACTAAATTACGATTTCTTCTTCCTTAAACCCACTGACATAGAAATTACAAATGTTTCAGGAAAGAAACAGGCAACTTAGAAGCTTTAATGGATCAGGTGTAGGGAAAAAGATTTTAATCTCTAGGGAAGCAAGGATTTGCCTTGGACACTGAGATCACAGTTGGCCATTTGGAAGGACTAAGTTTTGACAACAGAAGCAGTAGAGAGCTCTGGATTCAGAGGAAAGGTAAAAGCCCCAGTTTGTCAGAAAGTCTATGGTGTCCAGGAAGTGAGAGTACCCAGCGCAGCCAGGCTGCCGGTGCCCTGCCCACACGCCTGTACCTCTGCCACCTCAGCACACACTGGCCAGACATCCACAGGCCAAGAGAACTTGTATTTCTTTTTCTGAAATGATCTCTAAGTAAGTGAAGCCTGCTTTGCCCACCTATGAAACAGGCCAGAAGTGCCAAGAAATAACACCCCCTCAGAGCAACTCTTACCCAATGACCGACCAGAGTTGGTACACATGTCAGGTAGCCAAGCTTCCTAAAATGACGCCCAGCTGCTTTGTAAAACAACAGTGTTTATTATTGTTTCTCATGACTCTGCGGGGGAGGAATTCAGGCAGGGCTCAGCTGGGTGGTCTTCAGTTCTAGATGGCCTTGGGGCCCTCGTTCCATTGCCTTCAGCTGGCAGCTAGAGGGCTGCAAGGCCAAGAAGGCCTCCTTTAAGTGTCTGGCACTTGGATACTCCTCTGAGTGGCTTCTTTCTCATTATCCACACGTCTCATTATTTAGCAGATGAGTCTAGATCCTTTACAGGATGGCAGCTGGCTTCTCAGAGAGCATGAAAATCGAGGTTTCTGGGTCTCTTACTGGCTCAGAACTTGCCTGGACTCACTTCTACCACCTTTTATTGATAAAAGTAAGTCACCAGCCAGCCCCAGTCTGAGGGGAGGAAAAAGAGACCCCACCTTTCATTGAGAGGGAAGGGGAGGCCTGCAGGGCTGGGAGGCCATCTTCCATGGGTGTGAATGTCCAGCTCCCTCACCTGTCTGAGCTTCAGGTCGTCAGGCTGGGTAACGGGCAGGTGACTCCACAGCTTGAGTAAGCCTGTGGGAACTCACACGGCCTCCCTTGACTGCATTTCCTGGGATCACCTCCCAAGTAAACCACTTGAACTCGGTGCCTTTTCTCAGGGTCTGCTTCTGGGGGAACTCGAACCTAAACACTGAGGATGGAGGATACCGAAGGCATAAATACCAAGTACTCCTATTTCCAGTTGGAAGCTGAGTGGGAATAGGGGGCAGATAAGAGAAACTTAGAACAATTTTCTCTTTTCCCCTATTTTACAGCCTTAGGATAAACCCAGCAGGTAAGGGTGAGGAACTTAAAAGAAGAAACATTACCTGTGTCTCCTTGTCTCCCTGTGACAGCATCCTGGGCACCGGAACGCTGGCAGCATCCTCTCCACAACCAGCTTTGGAAACGGCACCGTGAGTCACTCTAAAAAGCCGTGCAGGTTCACTACAAGCCCCGCTCTTATGTATCTTTGGGTTAAAAAATGTGTCTCCTGGGATTTCCCTGGTGGTGCTGTGGTTAAGAATGCGCCTGCCAACGCAGGGGACACGGGTTCGATCCCTGGCCTGGGAAGATCTCACACGCCATGAAGCAACAAAGCCCGTGCACCACAACTACGGAAGCCTGTGTGCCTACAGCCTGTGCTCCGCAACAAGAGACGCCACCACAATGAGAAGCCCACACACCGCTAATAAGAGTAGCCCCCCGCTCGCCGCAACTAGAGAAAGCCCTTGCACAGCAACGAAGACCCAACGCAGCCAAAAATAAATAAATTAATTAACAAAACAAAACAAAACAAAAACTTGTCTCCTGTCCAGAGCACAGTGACTAATAACTTAGATGTGTGATCCTTATGACAGGGGCTTGTTTTATTGTTTTAATCGCTGAATTGGGAAATTTAAATAAGACCCAATTGTATTATGCTTAAGAAATTGTTGTATTTTTCATGTTTGAACAAAGTTTTATATAAGAAATGAACCTCAATCTTAAGTAAACTAGCTCTGAGTAGATTCGGATGTTAGCTCTCAGGGACTTTGTTCAGTCCCCAGCTGTGTTTTCAGTGCTAGAGCCAGGTGCTAGTACAGAGTAGGCACTCAATAAATACTTGCTAGGTAAATGAACCCCTGTATTTTGGGGAGGGGTGCCTAATGACACAGATAACACTTCTGTAGTTCCTTATCACTCCCCTCATCATTTTCCAGATAATATAGTAGGGAATAAAGGTATGCTAAATAGGAATAATTATTTTCTGGTACTGATGGATGACAAAGTATAGAAAAAATGGACATCTACATTATTGAGATACAGGAAATAAACTATTAAATATTTAATGTAAAAAGTTTGAAAGTAAAAAATTAGAAAAGAAAGGAAGAGAATATTTTCAAAAACTATACATAGCTAATACAAATCTAAAAGGAAAGTTAAGAACCACCACTGTCGAATAGATTCATATTTTCTTTGACTTTGATCATTAGGATTCTACTCTGTTAAGTTTAATTCACTTTTCGTAGGAGAAGGGTAACTGTCATCCTGAAATTGCATAGCAGGAAAAACCAGAAGTAATATAGGAAGAAAAAGTGACAGTGATCTTTAAAAGATAAGGATGATATATATTTCTCTCAAGTAGTTCAAACCCAATACAAATCGCAAAGTAGGTTATTCTACTTTGGGGCCCCTCTTTCCACCAAATTCTTTCTCTTGACTCTTCTTACTTCTTGAGTATTTGGCCTTTGTCTAGGGTCCCATTCATTCTATTATGATTCATTGAATATTATTGAATACTTACTATGTGCCAGTCAGTGGGCCGGGCGGGAGCTGCTGGGAGTACAGAGGTGAGTCAAACAGAAGTGATCTAAGTCTCGTGGAACTTACGACCTGGAAGAGAAGGTAGAGAATAATCACAACTATGATATTGCACAAAATACATACCTACAAACTGCGATAAATATTGTGCCTGGTTAGGAGTTGCAAAAGTCATTTGTCTCCTTTCAACATTTAAACAAACTTGTATTATATACATACTAAATTAAACATTATGTTTTATACATTAAAACATTAAATATTTTAAAAAACAGTCTTGGCTATACCTACCTGCCTGCCATTATAGTTCCCGGACAGGCCTAGCCAGGTAGCATCCAAAGGACTGGCCATTATCATCCAACTCCATCAAAATATCTTTACTGTATCCCAGTCCCTGGGTCTTCTATATTGTGATAATGGAAACTATGATAAGTCATTACTGGCCGATAAAGAGCTGTTTTGTTGACCCTTATCCCGAGAAGCAATAACATCAACAAAAAGAAATGAATATTTACAGGACTTTCAGGTTTTAGCTGAGAACCACCCAAAGGTTATTTTGGGAAGGGAAGAACTGTCTGACACCCTTGAAATAACATCATTCAAGTCGATATGGACTCAAGCCTGCCTGCAAGACTTACACCGTAATGCAAAACATTCCTTTAGTGCTCCCGCTGTACATTAGGTAATATCTTTGTGGTCTGAAAAGAGACAACACGGGCTTCCCAAAGGATTTGCTTATGTGATTTTTCTGAGGGTGATCTCTCTCCACAGTAGTTTCTGTACAATGAACTTGCCAAGGCATCTTAAGGGAGGTATCACTGCCTGACAGAGCTCGGCTGCAGACTTTGGCAGCATCCACGGAAGAGAGAGACATTTCACATTTATTCTTTGGAAATCCCGAGGCAAAAATATTCTTTCTCCTTCCTTTGGGCTCTGTGAAATATCCTATTTGACTTCCTCTCCAGCAAGCTGTCTAATTCACACTTTTAAATTCACCTCTCACATCCATTTCCTCCAGAAAGCTTTTCCTGGGCCAAGATAAACTCTCCTGAATTGTGTTAAACTGTGCTCATTACTCCAACATTGCAGTTCTCAGATGTCATGTGTTATTTTCCCCACAAAAATGGCCTTAATCTCCCCAACGTGATCTGCTTGCAGGTGTTTCTGTGCTTGTATATTTAATTTCAGTTTAAAGTTCACTTACTACTGTTGTTTCTTATGGTGCTGAACACATATTGCTACTTTCAATAAATTGTAAGTTAATGTTTTTGCTATCATAAATGATTACTGTGCAATTCACCCGTCATCATCATTATCATCATCTCTGAATGGAGGTGTAATCACGGGAACCCTTCCAAACTCCTCAGCCTCATTTGTGCTCACATAGAGTTTCTTATCATATTCTTTTCTTTTTAAAAGCTTTATTGTTTTTGTAAAATTGCTGAATGTTCGTTGTTAAAATTCAAGCAACATGGAAATACATAAAGCCAGTAAAAATTACTCTAGATTCTGCCATTCAGAGGAAACTATTATTAAAATTTCAATGAACATTCTTCTAGACATTTCTCTATTTTATATACACATGTCGATATATGCATATTGTTTTATACCAACAGAGCATAACTATTCATACATACTCTTTTATAAATTTTACTTGTAGTCAGTATTGGATATCTTTCCATGTTAATACATTTATAAATAGTCATCATTTTTAATGTTTTCATAAATCCTTATACATATGTCCTATATATAATCCTTTGCTGTAAATACTTACGTTGTTTTTCAATTTTTTCTAATCTAAACAATGCTATAGGGAAGACTTGTGCAGAAAACTTTTTGCACTTGTGGTGTATCTCCTTGGGGTAAATTCCTAGAAGTGAAAATATCTGGGGTCAAAGAGTATACACAATAATACCTCTTGATACATATTTTGATACTCATTGACAACTAGTTCTGATCAATTCACACCAACAGCATGTGACAATTTTCTACCTCGTCCTTTCTCATAATATCATCACGGTGCCTAAGAATATTTTGGGGGAGCTGCTGATTTCCGAGCTGAGCGAACAATAAATTAGCAGCAGTTTTAAGACGTTGCTTTTCTTGTCAGCAGTGTGGAGGTTATCACCTTCACTTCTCTTGTCACTATTCTGCTCCTTTGTTTTCATCATGTGAATGAGATGATTTCACTGAAGTATCACACACAAGTATTTTATGACAGTCAATTTATGTGAGCACCTGAAGCCGTTATACAGCATAATTCATACTTGATACAAAGTGGCAGTTGCTAGCAGATTGCACTGGCATTTCCTTAGAGAATACAATTGCTCAACAGAAATCATTCTGAATCAATTAATCGAGCCACAGCTCAGCTGTAATGCTGTGACATTCTGACACCAGGAAAAAGGAACTACTTGTGCATTCTGTGTGTGTGTGTGTGTGTGTATATATATATATATATATATATATATATATATATATATATATATATTTCTGAGATAAGAATATAATTGGATGAGTGTATAGTAATTCTTGGGAAATTAGGATATGTTAATTAGCTATGAAATCCGCCATAAGGGTCTCAGAAAAATGGGATTTGAAAAAATATACACGAGCAAAGAGATATATTTTTAGAAATGATGGCGGGGATTACAGTAAAGGACATAGACCAGGGTCTCACAGTTCAATGGGTTTTTCTCCCCTCTTATGTCAGATCCAGTGTCTCCTTAATCACTGGGTTCGCCTATACAACCTTGAAACTAATCTTTATGTTCTTATAGTCCAGCCAACTCATCTCTATGGACCGTCCATAGTCCCAGTACTAATGTCTGGGTAGTCCCCTCAGAGACTCTGAATTCACTGTTCTGGAGTGTGGCCTAGGGAGCAGCATTTTTAAAAGGTGACATGACATCAAAATTAAGAAAAACTGATTCTGATGAAGAAAGACACTCATCATAAATGATTAGATGCAAAGTGTTTTTGAAATTCTTTCAGTTTTTTCTGTATCTTATTCAATTCAACCAGTTAAAAATCCTCCCATTACTCAAAATACATACCTTTTACGTTTAAAAGCAGCTACATTACCCATAAATTAAGAGAACAGAATTTTTACAGTGATAGGAAACTATTACATAGGTAATTTTCCTGTTGCTACTGCTGACAGGATAAATCTAGGGTATGAGTTCTCAAACTTCACTATGCATATGAATCACCTAGGGAGTTTATTGAAACTGAGATTACCAAATCAAACTCCTAGAGATTAGGATTTCGAGGCTGGGAGTGAGCCCGGTAATCTGCTTTTGTAGTATGTACCCCAGTGATTCTGAATTCCAGGGATCCTGAACCACACTTTGCAAACACTTAATTGTGGGGTCTACACCTCCTGCAAACTGGATCGTGGTTCCCCATTTGGCAGACTTTCTGAAGACTTGGAAGAGCAATTTAAGAAATGTGAAAAGGACTTCAGTATGCTTTCTTTGGTTTTCAGCAAACAGGCTCATACATAAATTCTCACCTATTTTTAGTAGCCTTCAGATAGCTGCCTCAAGTTCACTGTCAAGGAAGAATTACATAGAGAGAGGAAAAAGAATCATACACGGCTCAAAGTTGAAAAGGGTAGAGAATATGAGAATGAAGGAAATAATGCAAACAAATATGGGACATGTAAATGGATTAGAAGAGATACAGAAAAAGGGGAAACAAACTTTTTTGTTTTATTTGCCAATGGCAGGCAGGAAGGCAAAGTTAAATATAACTCAGATGTTTCAGGGGGCACACAACTGATGAAACACCCGTTCAAAACTGGCTTAAGCAAAACTAAATGTATTGACTCAATTACCAGGAAGGCTGATGGGCAAAAGGTAGCTTCAGGCATTACCTGCTTCAGGCTTTAAGAATGTTATTTTGTTTCCTCCAGTGGTGTTCTCACCTTTGAATTAGTCCTAATCCAGGCAGTGTGTGTTGCTCTCAGTAGATCCAGGCTTTCTCCAGATGGCTGAAGCAGCTACAAGTGTTAAATCCTCATGCCATTAAACCCAGTGGAAAAGAGAGTTTGGCTTTCTATCTTTCCCAGTAGACTCACCAAAATGTATTATTGGCTGTGAATATGAACCAATCACTATGGCCAGGGCATGGAATTTACTTATTGGCCTAAAGGCCAATGAGATCCCATCACTGGAGCTGGCACAGGACTCAACTCCATTTGGAAGCACACCAACTTTTGCGGGAGGGGAGTGATTTTTCCAGAGGAAAGTCTGTTAAGCAAAGAGCAGGCAATGTATGTGATCTACTCAGTGACCAAAAACGTTGACAGTCCATTGGACATAATGTTCACTGCAAATCGTTTTCCCCATGGCGGTTGGTATACCTTACACATGGAACCATCTCTGAGAATTTAAGGAACAGGAACTACCACAAGACTTTTCCTGCACAATAAAGGGTGAGGACTGAAGTAAAGGATTATGAGCTGACAACTCATCACTGTAACTTGGTTTTGACCTCCCAGAGCGAATGTGGGGTTAATTAAAATTTAACAAAAGATAGAACTTACAATAACTAAAGGTTTCCTGTTCCTCAAACCGCAGAAAATATAAACTGGCATTTCCATTGACATTTTCAAGCATAATGCGTGCACAGAAGAGTGAGAAGTGATTATTGTGTCAGACAAGAGAAGTTTACAGAATTCTCACACATTTCCTGCTCCCTCAACCTCCGAACTTCCAAAGCGTTTCCAGAAGACAATTCAAAACAATGCATCTTCCTAATGTATTTTCAATGAACCACTTTAAATAGTGGCTACAGTACAAATCACATTTTTATGGGTTTCTTCATGCACTTTGGCTGTCATTTCGGGCCCTTTATTTTCATCTTGTCTGAGTTACTTCTCGTTGGTTTTAAAATTTTCCTTTTGCTGACAACCTCTATAGTTAGGAGTTACTTGTTGAATCCTATTATTATTTGTTCTAAAAATGATTTATAGAGACAGAATATGTAATTATTTATACTTATTAATACATTAAGACACAACAAGATAAAAATAAATGAGAGTGATCTAGTAAAATAGGAATAAGCATCAGGAAAGTAAAACAAAATCAAAGGAGAGGTCGGTCTACAGTAGGTGGGCCACTAAGATTGGCACAGTTTTCAGAAGACCATGGATATGACTGTGAACTTTCTAGCAGCCATCAGAAAGAGAGGAAATGTGATTATGTACCTGATTCATAAAATGCTTAAAAGCTCAAGACACAACTTTTCCTGCTACTATGTCCTGAAAGAATTTCCTCCCAAGGGTCCTTGCCGAGAACTTGTGTGATGATTCAGTGGATGGACTCCTCAGTTAGACCAAGAAAGCACATCCAACACCAAATTTCACAGGTTTGTTTCTCACAATGCACATACAGGCAGGTTAATGCCATAATCTCAAAAAACGGTCTATTCAAAGAAGTTCTATGATGCTATGGGAAAGGCAGGAAGAGTAGAGTTCAACCTTCTGATGGTCTGGCTTAATCCTGGAGAAAGTTTAAGTTACTTATGGGACAGAATAAACTGCAGGCAAGCCTCAGTAAATATTATTTCTCTTCTGGAACTTTTGACGACATTGAGTAGCAGTAATTTTGAGGTTAGCTATATTATTAATCTCCTCATAAAAGTCCTGGAATGTCTTAATTATTAAATATAAACCTATGTACTTTAAAAGACAGCCTAGTTGAGGGGTGGGTTGCTATCTTCTATGAACTTTCAAAAGTCTACTGGAAAGCTAGCTACCTCCAATCTACCTTTGTAAGCCAGAATACTCCCTGAAAATATTTTGGGTGCCAAGTTTCTTTCTACTGATATGAACTTTTTGACAAACTTAAAAGAAAATTTTTATGCAATTCATGGACTTCCTATTCAGTTTACAAATATTATTCTACTTTGTAAGTCTAGCATACTTTATCAGTTACTTGGAAGGGATTTTCGAATTCAGTTTGGTTGTCTTTAAAGACTTAGCTAAAATTTTCAAACCTTCAAACATTTTAAATTGCATTTATAAATTTGATGTGTTTAATTTTGTCTTAAAGTACATGTATTTCAATTGTCCCAACAACTGACACTGGACAGCTGAGATCGACAGCAGGTTGTTAGTCCCATATACTCACAGACTGAGGGGGGAGAACACTGTACACCATACAGGGCCACAGCGGGGTTGCAACTGGGAACAGAGTGAAAACTAAGGGCTGGAGGCAGGCTTTGTAGTATCAAGAGGATGAGGTGCCCCCCTGGTTCCCACAGGACTATGTGGTTAATTTGAATAATTCCACAGCTGGCAGGGAACTGAAACCTGCTACTCAGGGATATGCAGGAACTGCAGCTGTTCCCCTAGATAAGGAGGGTTGCTTGGCTAGGGGACTTACTGAACAATAGCAGAGTGGGGAGGGGAACTTGTGGTTAGACCAGATGAGGCCTTCTCAGTTTCACCAGATGTCAAGGCAGCACATAATATTGGGCCTTAATCTAGGTCCCACACCACGGTTTGATTATTCTAAATTTATTGAGGTTTGTTTTATGGCTCAGGATGCAGTCTATCTTGGTCTGTGTTCCATGGACACTTGAAAAGTGTATTCTGCTGTTGTTAGGTGAAGTGTTCTATAAAGGTCAATTAGATTTTGTTAGTTGATAATATTGTCAAATTTTTCAATCCATGTTGATATTTCTATCTATTTGTACTATTAATTGTCGAGACAGAAGTGCTGGAACCTCCACCAATAATTGTGGATTTGTCTCTTTCTCCTTTCAGTTCTATCCATTTTTGCTTTACACATTTTACAGCTTTGTTGTTTGGTATGTACACATATAGGATTATTATGTCTTCTTGGTGGGGTGAAATTTTTATTATTATAAATATCCCTTCCTGTCTGGTACTTTTCTTTGTTCTTCAGTCTACTTTACCTGACATTTATATAACCACTCCTGCTTTTTTTTGGTTAATTTTTGCATGATGTGTATTTTTTACATTCTTTTTACTTTTAACATGACATATCATTACATATGAAATGACTTTCTTGTAGACAGTATATAGTAGGGTCAAGTTTTTTTTTTTTTTTTTATCTATTCTGCCGATCTTTGTCTTTTAATTGGTATAGTTAGACCATTTACATTTAATGTGATTATTGATTTGTTAGGTTTCAGTCTTCCATTTTTAATTTTGCTTTCTGTTTTTTCTCTTTGTTTTCATTTTTTTTTTCTGGCTCCATGTGTGTTACCTGAACATTTTTAGAATTCATTTTTATTTATTTACAGTGTTTATGAGTGTATCTCTTTGCAAAGATGTTTAAGTGGTTACTCAAGGTATAAAGTTATAGGGGAATTCCCTGGTGGTCCAGTGGTTAGGACTCAGCGCGTTCACTGCTGAGGGTATGGGCTTGATCCCTGGTCAGGGAACTAAGATCCCACAAGCCATGAGGTATGGCCAAAAAAAAAGTATAAAGTTATATACACATAACCTATTTCACAGTCTACTGGCCTCACTATTTTACCAGTTTGAGTGAAGTGTAGAAACCTTGCCTTCCTTCACATCCCCTTACCCCACTCCATTTATAATTGTCTTAAATATTTCCTGTACATGCATTTAGAACCATATGAAACAGTGTCATAAGTTTTGTTTCAGTTCTCAAACATGATTTAGAGAATTTATACATTTTGGGGTACTTCTGGGAAGGGGAGGATTGCATTACTGCTCCCCATGTGACCTCCACCGACAGCATGGTGGAGAATAGCCTCATTACCACTAAGTGGTGGTGAAAGTCCTGATTCTCCACTAGGCCTCCTCAGACACCACCCCATCAGGAAGAAAGAGGAGTGCCTTGTTATACAGGATGGGGATGAAAGTCCAGGATCTCCACATGGTCTACACTGATACCCCAAGAAAGGCACTCATTACTGCCCACTGGAGATGAAAGTCCTGGCTCCCTATTCAACTTTCTCTGCCACTACCCTTGCAGGAGGTTGGGGCATCTCATTACAACTTGACAAAGAGGGAAGTCTAGGTTTTCAACTTAGGCCTTGCTGGTGTGGGTGGGATGTGGCCACAGATTTTATTTTCCACCTTGTGGTGTTTGACTCTAGCAGAGTGGTTTTTTTCCTAAAAGTTTTCTATCTTGCTAGACTGTCCCTTTTCTGGTCCTTTGGCTCAAGAGATTACGCTTTTGTAGGGGCTTTTTGAAATCTGTGTTTGTTGACATCTCTGGGTTGTTGACCTCTATAGCACCCAGTTTGGGATATATATGGGGCAATGTAGGGAACTTAACACAACATCAATCCTTGGGTGCTGAGGTTCCTAGCTTGTCTGCCTTTTTCTCCCTACCTTTTAGAGTCTTCTTATGTTTGTTTCATATATAATGTCCAGGGTTTTTAGTTGTACTTAGTGGGAGGCACAGGGAAAAATATGTCTACTCCATCTTTCTGTGAGTGGAAGTGCCCCTATCAAGTCCTTTTGATTCTACCACCTAATTAGAAGAAATCCTTGATTTTCATGAGCATTGGGCTCCCAAGTAAGAAGTCCTTAATTCTTGAACACACAATAATTATATAGTATACTAAAAAATATACCTAGTATTTTCAACATATTTTATAGTACTATGTATTATATATACAAAATACAATAGAGTATACTACAGAATATATTTTATCTCACACACACACACACACACACACACACACACACACACACAAAACAATACAAAATATACTATTGTGGAAGCCATGAGGCGCTGCTGAGGTCTCCTGCCATGGGGAGCATAATATGTGATGGCTCCAGCTGCCACCCTCTGGATCCACCACCACATGCACCCCAAGTTCATGCTTCCTGTGGGCCACTCCCAGCCAGTGACTGAGCATAATGGGGATACTAATGCAGGCTCATTCCTGAGATCCTTGAGAGTTCTCTGACTGGTGACATTGATTCAAAGACTCTTCAATAGTCTGACTGAATCCTTCTTGGAACTTTGCTGCATTCCAAGACTCTTCCTACTCAATCTGCCTTCCTTCCTCCCTCCTCCACAAGTATCATACCTGCATTGTGGTCTGAAGGCTTTGTCTGCCTATTCTGATTCCCTCCTCCTTTCTTCCTCACAGGCATTCTCCTCATGAACAGCTAATCTCACCTTAACATATATGTTTTGGAGGACCCAAGCTAATACAATCATCAGGTGTTTTATATATCTAAATCTAAATCTATAATCTAGATCTAGATCTACATATAGATATAGATGATCTATAGATATATAATACTATATGATAGATAAAACTTTGTATATAAATACATGTGTTATGCAGGACAATTTGATAACTACCAATATCACTGATATGGCAGTTCTGGAGAAGGGGGTGGGGTAATGTAGCTTACCAACAGCCAAGTAACTATCTCTCATATATCAAACCACAGTATGGCTCAAATTCATGACCCTGCAACAGTACAAATTCTCATGTCATCAAACTTCACAGTTAATCATGGATTTTTGAAAGAACAAAGGCCTACACAGGATTGCCCAGTAGAACTTTCCACAAAGGTAGATATGTCCTATATCTTTCCTGTCCAATAAGGTGGCCACTAGCTAAGTGTGACTACTGAACACCTGAAATATGGTCAGTGTGACTATGGAATTTTTAATGTTACTTAAAATTTTAATGTCACTTAATTTTAATTTATTTAAATTTAAGCAGCCACATGCGGCTAGTAGCTACCATACTGTAGTTCCCAAATCCTTACCCTACCTCCATCCCAATAATTACTGACCGAAGTCAGGCCTTCATGTTCACATGTCTGGACTATTACACACAATAGCTTTCTAGATCTTTTCCATGTTTACCATCTGGCCTTTAAGTTGCCACCAGGGTGTCTGCTCTAAAACACAAAATCATGTCAATTCCCTGAAAAAACGGTATCCCAGAGGCTCGGGACTGTGACTTACTCAATTGTTGCATTCTCTCCCTTCCCCCTACACCTAGAGCACTATAGATACCTGGCAGCTTTTAGGCCTGATAAATGTCTATTGGGAGAAAAAAAGAACATATTCTGACAGTGGGTCATTCTGGAGATAGCTTGCCTTAAATTACCCTATTTTGGGGAATTGAGGCCCATGTGGCAAGGTAATGAAAGAGTATTTTGGGAAGGTGACCTAAACAGGTGCCTCCCCCATGCCCTCACCTCCACTCCCAAATACATAATCTTTGTGAGACTTATTTCATGCTGGTGAGCAAGACCCTCTTGCCAAGCATTCATCCCAGTGAATTACCAACGCAGTGGTCAGGGGAAGAAACACATTTCTGCACCTCTCCCAAACATGACCCTCTGTGAAACACCATGGATAAATGCTAAGGAAATAAGATTCTCAAGAAGGGAAAAATCACGTTTGCAAAATATTAGATGCCATTTTTCAACCCAGCAAATCATTTCTCTAGTAAACCTATTGTTTTCCTTAGTAAAGCTTTGTCCTTTCTTCAGAAGGCAAAACGTGACTCAAAAGAATACTGTCAATAGCAAAGCTTATTAATTTTAAGTGTGATCTTTGCCAAAAAAAAATATTTTGAGTATTAGCAGTATTTCCATGTCTCAGGGACAAACACACATACAACCAGTCTTGAATGTATGTTTGAATACAGAAGTTCCTCAGATTAGCACATGCATTTTTCTCTCCTCCTCCCCTACCCTCCAACATCCTCCTGTTTTCATTCCATCGGTGGGTGTTCCCACCAGACAACACCCCCTCCCTCCAATCACAGTCTTCTCTATGGGGGATGTACTTGGTTCTCAGTTCAGTGAACTCTCCCATTTCAGGGAGGAATATTTAATTGCAGGGTTTCACGTTTTCAAAGAAAATGTTTAGACTGGGAGGGATCAGCCATATTAGAGAAATGTGGCTTGCTCAAAAATGAGTGGCATAAATCCCCTGCCTTTCACTGGCAGGGATCTCAGGAAGAAACTTTGGCTGCTATTGAAATAATCCGTATTTGATTATTTTTTTTCAAACAAGTGCTTGATTTTCTTGGAATTCAGTTGTTAGGCTTGATGCATGGTCAAATAAGTCTGCAATTGCATACGTGGTTCGTGTGCATGTGATGGGATAATCCCATAACTTACTGGCTGTAAAGTCGGCTCCTAAATATTTTTGTACACAGAAATAACATTTAATTATTTTGTAACTTGCAATTATGACTCTGACTGCTCTAAATCCTTTGCCTTGCTTTATCATTAGTGACAAAGTTGTACTGTTTTGTTTTTGTTTTTTTTGCGGTACGCGGGCCTCTCACCGCCGTGGTCTCTCCCACCGCAGAGCACAGGCTCCGGACGCGCAGGCTCAGCGGCCACGGCTCACGGGCCCAGCCGCTCCGCGGCAAGTGGGATCCTCCCGGACCAGGGCACGAACCCGCGTCCCCTGCATCGGCAGGCGGACTCTCAACCACTGCGCCACCAGGGAAGCCCCAAAGTTGTACTGTTTTAATTCAGCTCGGGCATGAACGATGATTTATTATTATTATTATTGCTATTACTATTATTATCCTTTCCTTGACCAGAGGCTAAGGAAGTCACTTGTCTAATAAAGCCAACTACAAATGGCAGGAAGCAAGATATTACCTGCAGGGGCCTGTTTACTGGGAACACACCAGTGTAAAGTGGGAGGAAACAGTACTATCTGCAATTAGACATCAAGCTCTCATTTTCCATTCTGGTACATCAACATTCAACCAATAAATCTCACTTTCTTGTGCATTTCACCAGCTTTATGCTTCAGTTCAGAGAGCAGAATTCTCCAACTTGGCCTCCCACCATCAACTTTTTGTTATAGCTGCATAGCAAAGCTCATTTTATCTTCCTCCTTTAAAAAGGCCCCGTGGAAGTTCCTTTCCCCATCTGTTAGAAACCGGATGTGCTCATTGGCAGGATGAAGCATATAATGCAGCCATGTATACATTTATTTCCAATGTGAGTATTTTTACTTGACATGTTTTGAGGAGAGTAAACTGGGGCAGATTAATGATTTCCTTGTCAATGAGATAATGATGTAAAAGGCTGTAATAGGTACATATTTGTAAAATCTCAGCATACTTGAAAAAAGTCAGATATAAAAGAGTACATACTGTCTGATTGCTTTCGCACAGAGTTCAAAACAAGAAGAAAACAAACAAAGAACGTGTTAGAAGTCAGAGTAGTGGTTACTCCTGGGGTCTAGACTGGGAGAGGGCATGAGAGGGGCTTCTGGGTGCTGAGCATGTCCTGTTTCTTGATATCTGAATTATGGTTACACAGGTGTGGTCACTCTGTGAAGATGCATTGAACTGTACACTTACAATATGTGCACTTTCTGTTTGTAGGATACACTTCATCCAGAGGTTGACATTTACACTAAACCACACTAAAAATACGCTAAAAATGTTCTTCATACAGTGCTTCAGAATAGTTAAGTATTTGAAGGTTTGGATCTAAGAGGACCTGCCTTTAGAGCACAGGATGTTCTTGCTGTTTTTCCTCTTGACCATGTCTCATGACCGTTAAACACCAAAACGAGACACTCTAAGTGACCAGTGACAGTTCTTTTTCTGAGAACATAAGCCGACTGCTTACTTTCTTGGTACCCAAACATGAATAAAATGCGATGAATTTTCTAAAAAGTACTCCATGGCTCAGGGAGCTCCAGGAATAAACACCAGGGCCTCTGCCCACCCAGAGAGCCATTTTAAAGAGTACTCCCAGCCACCCCCAACCCAACTGCTACCAAACGGTTGAGCTAAAGGGGAAAAACCCACGCGCACTCCAAAACCCGAGAGCAGGAAGTCAGAAAGCATGGGCAATGATATTTACTCAGAGCCGGATTCACATCCTACTTAACTCCACGGGAATTCTCAACAGTTGGTCTTGACAACTCTAGCAATTCTGAGCTTCATTAACCTATTTGCAGGTGCTCAGCTTTCTGAGCTGCCTGTGTTCAGAGAAGAAACATTTTCAAAATTCTCTGATGCAGCCTGCCCCCTCAGTTCAGAGGTAATTATGACATTTTTCAGGGCTTTTAGATAGGAAATGGAAGCTTTGGGTGATTCTAAAGTGGCGAGTTTTAAAATTAGTAAAATCCAATCAAACATTTAATGTGAAACGCATTGTAATTGGAGAGAGACACAGTAGGTAAACAGTCTTCTTGAATGACTGGGCAAACCTGCTGAGGCTGCTATTTATGAAATTAAGCTGTGCTAAAGAACCCAAATATCTAAACCATTGAGAATAGACAAGAGAGAGCCAGAGCATTTCCTCATGTCCTTCCTTTATTTCTTAGGACATATGTCTGTACTTTTCTGCTGAATTGCAAAGTGGGATTCCTGAGTTAAATTGTTCCGTCCAATCAGGCTAAGCCCTAGGGAGCAGGGCAACTCTTGTTCAGTGAATTCTATTATGGGTTGCCTTAGAGAATCACAGTATTTCTAAAATGCAAGAACTGCAAAATATTTTGCTGGATACACTCCTTTTGGAGACATTTTAGGATTTGCGAAATTTCCCTAAACTCCTTTCCTCGTAAAAGAAGCCTTGAATTCACGCTTCATAGTGGGGTCTCTGCTATACCATAACTTTGTTATAACAACATCTTTCTCAGGATTCACAGGAATGAGCTTCTTGGACACAGGCCAAGACCAGCCTGCCTTACGCAAACTTCTGTGCTGCCCAGAGAGGAGTTGGAGAGTCTCTTGGCTATCAATCACCATTCTGCTCTAGTGTCCAAATATGTCCTTACTAAGAATCACCTTACAAATAACCTCTCTCTCTCTCAGGAATATTTAAGAGCTAACTCTTTTGGTATCTTAAAGTACAAAGCTTTCCCTGAAAGTGTATGGGTAGAAGCTTAGACTATCCACGGCAAATGATTGGACCATATTTTTGTGGACTTGGAGGGAGGGTGGTCAATCTTGCTCTCTTCTCTTGGAGGAAAGATGGATTCTATTTCTTAGCAGAGCAGGGGCTGGGGCACAGGTCTGCTGATTCTTATTCCAGAGATGTTGCCACCAGATCAGACCCCATCTTGTCATATATATTTATTGTTGCAAAACCAACCTATATTGATCTTCTGAAAGCTGGAATAAATGATCTACAAATCCTGACCAGTCACAGGATTACAGGGGTTAAATGTAGTGACAGGTATAAAGGTAGCATTGTATGCAGGCTTGGCATTTTTCTGCTAATACCCTGCAAAGATTCCTTGTCGGATTAAAAGAAACAGTGGAAAGCTAGGAGGCTATTCTTTGCTGCTATGCCTTCATATTGGTCTCTTAGTGCTATCTTATTAATCTAACACTGACCCTACAACCTGTTCAAACAGCTTTTAATTTATTTAGTAGTAATGAGTAAAGTTAAAGTAGATGGAGAAATGTTTACCTCACCAGAAGAGATAGCTTTTGTTTTGCTCTAGAGGACAGTCTGAAAGAGACTGCATCAGTTTTGCATCTGAAGGAGTATAATTTGACTTTGATGGTTCAGATGTAGCTTCCATTAAGAAGAGTAATGTTCAGGGTCCATACGGAGGGGAAAATAACTGTGTATGCCTGGGGCTGCCTCGCCTAGAAAGAGGAGAGAAATGAAGTGTGTGATACTGTGATTGAAGACTGAATGCCTAAGGAAGATGGCTGCCTACTTAAGGGCCAAAAGACATGCCTGGCAGAATGAATCAGCTATTCCCACCTACCTGAGCTAACTGCCTCATCTGTGACATGAACTACAACTTTTGGGTCTTTGGCCACTTGTAACGTGGACTGATTACTCTCTATCCTTTGGATCAACTGAATACTTAGACCAATCTAAAGTAACTTGGACAAAAGGTAAATTAACCATTGCCTTCAGATCAAACAGCTTTTGTTTGAAGCTCAGACAAAACCATTCAGCTCTCTCAGCATAAAAACCAAAGTCCTTGAGGCTTCCCTGGTGGCGCAGTGGTTAAGAATCTGCCTGCCAATGCAGGGGACACAGATTCGAGCCCTGGTCTGGAAAGATCCCACATGCCGCGGAGCAACCAAGCCTGTGAGCCACAACTACTGAGCCTGCGCGTCTGGAGCCTGTGCTCCGCAACGGGAGAGGCCGTGACAGTGAGAGGCCCGTGCACCCCGCTCGCCACAACTGGAGAAAGCCCTCGCACAGAAACGAAGACCCAACACAGCCAAAAATAAATAAATAAATTTTAAAAAACCCCCAAAACTGAAGTCCTTATAAAGACCTACAAGGTGGCATGTAATCTAGCCCAGGTGACAGCTCCCATCACACCCTTCCTTGCTCACCCTGTCCTGGCCACCAGATTCTTTTTAACTTTAAGAATACTCTCAGATAATTATTTCTATTTATTGTATGAAATATAAAATTAGACATCATGAAGTACTGAAATTACTAGATTATTACAAATTTGCTTAAATTGTTTTAAGTACATTTCAGATAGAATGGCTAAATATTTTCAATGTTGGCTAGATGTTAAGATTTTTTAAAATAATGTATTTCAGTTTGCTATTATTAGCAGAGATGCAGCTTAACATCCAAAAAAGGGGAAAGTACATTGAAGAAAAATAAATAAATGAGTTCAGAAAATGAAAGGATTGTCTTTTGGCTGGAAGTTACAATGTTATTTAGGCCAGTTAATGACTTGTTATGGATATACCTCTAAACTTCATGTAGTAACAATAAAATAAAAGCCACTAAACACACACATATGTATAAATATAAATACAAATAAACTATATATGTATATAAAAATTCTTTTGCTGGGTATATTGATTACAAACACAGTAGACTTAAGTCTCATATTTCATCATCCAGAAAATGTCTCCACATACCACGAAAAGACCTTGAGAGAGTCATCCAGAACATCTGATTACCTGCAAGTGCACCTTGGATGTGCTCTTAGAATTGTGAGCCGTCTAACAAATAGCATATTACCATCAACTGAATCGTTTAAATGATTTCTGAGGTCATGGTAGTGACCTTCAAAGGAACATATTATATATTTACTTATTTGTATTAATCTCTCTATATATGTATGAGATAGTTTGACCCCTTTCTGAGTATTAGGGTAAACACACACGCATCTGTAGATAGATATATAGATAGAGATATGTGGACATGATTATATAAATATTAGGACACACACACACACACACACACACATATATAGAGATATGTGTACATGAGTGTATTACTTTTAGTTGTTACCTAGCAACAGATTGGCATATGATATAACAGCTTTTAATTCAAGCAGCCTGTGAACATGATACATAGATGTACATAACAGAGAATGCAAATTATTTAAGATAATAAATTATTTATGATGATTTCAATAGGTAGTTACACTTTATTGTGTCATAAAATTAACATTTTTATTTTTTACCTTAAAAGGTATGATGAGGTCTTTCAAAATATAGCCATGTGCTTACTTCTAGCATGGCAGTCATTGCCTAATATGATTGACAGTATTAGGACAACACACACACACACACATATATAGAGATATGTGTACATGAGTGTATTACTTTTAGTTGTTACCTAGCAACAGATTGGCATATGATATAACAGCTTTTAATTCAAGCAGCCTGTGAACATGATACATAGATGTACATAACAGAGAATGCAAATTATTTAAGATAATAAATTATTTATGATGATTTCAATAGGTAGTTACACTTTATTGTGTCATAAAATTAACATTTTTATTTTTTACCTTAAAAGGTATGATGAGGTCTTTCAAAATATAGCCATGTGCTTACTTCTAGCATGGCAGTCATTGCCTAATATGATTGACAGCTTTCTCAGTGCCTGACTCACAGCTGTCACTCAATTTGTGCAAAGCAAGGAGAGAAGGAAGAACGGAAGGGAGTGAAGAAGAGAGAGAGAAGATAGAAAAAAAAGAAAAAGAAAGAAACGAGGGAGAGATTCCCAGAGTGAACAATTTGGGTGTCTTGTTTAATAAAAGGTGAGAGTCCCATGGCTAATAGAAGACATAAAGCTATTATCTTATTCTGTTACTTTTGAGCAGCAAATTTTCCAGGCTGTGCTGTTAGTAGAAAACCCAAGTGGGAAACACACCGTGTTCTTCACCGAGACTTACAGACTGAATTCTGCACTAAACTGAGAGCACACAGAGAATCAAATTAGAATGAACCAAGGGCCACTGAAACAATCTCTATGAGGGACTATAAAAGAATTCTGGAAGGATGTCTAAAGCATGACTTTAATTTAATGGGACAACTAACTGGTGAGCACTGTGGCATCAGGCAAGCAAATCTGGTATAGGATGGGCATCACATGCTGAAAAGGGATTGCTGAGCCCACTGCAGAGTTTTCAGTTACATCCTTGTATGGGTGTGGTTCCTACTTAATATTACTATACTGTGTCAAGTAATTGGACAGGGTAAAGCAAGAGTGACCCAGTCTGGCACTTCATGTATACAAGATGCATTCACTCTGAATTAGATAAGTCTACCACAGCCTTTCAGGAATTGGGTTGATAAAAGCAGTTTTCACAGACCAAGGGAGGCATATCCTGGGTTCCAAAGGCCAGTATGTCAGTGATGAAGGACCCAGGCAAGGTCCCTGGGATAGAAGGAGTCAGGACCCTGGCAGATGGTCTGTGTGACAGCAAAGGGAAGCAAGGCAAGACTCCACTGTGAGCCAGAAGCAAAGCCTCCTGGTACCTCCAGGAATCTTCCTGTGGTCTTGATGGTGCATAAGATGGACCCTTGCTATGAAGGCAAAGAGGCCTACATGGCCAGTGAACAGTGAGACCACCAAAATGAAGCCCTTCTGAAAATTGTATTGATGGGATCATCTTTTAAGGTAAAGATGGGGGGAGCTATAGGAAGAAGGGGAAATTAAGCTACTTCTAAATTTGTAAACTTTTTTCAGTCTGTTTTCAACCCAGAACTAGTAAGATGTAGACCCTTCCACAGTCACAGAGAAGCTGAACCAGCTGGAGCCCTATTAACAGCAATTCTTCATGACAGTTCTCTTGCTTTATACTTGGTCCAGCGATCAGACTTGTGGAAAGCAGACCATGTAGCTCTCCCTCCTATTAATAGCAGGTCTTCTTTCTACGGTACATCTTCAACTCTTTAAGATGTATGGTGGTATCCCGTTAGAGTATAGGCCAAATCCCACTGCAGTAAATTCTCAGAGATGTCCAAAAATTTGGCTGCATCAAATATTCCTTGAAACAAGAAAGCTGAGGATCAAGAATCTTCTTATGACGAAGGCATCTATCTTAACGTCATTTGACCTGTGTTGTTTGTGATTAGGCAAAGAAAACCTTAAAGATGCTATTTTATGGCATCATTTATTGAACCTGCTAGATTTAACTTTATTCTTCCTGCATTCAGGGCTGGCACTTTGAAGACCAGATTTTCTTCACAGTTTTTTCAAGCACTGACTCTTGCTATAGTGTTTGGGTTGCAAATATTGCAAGGGAAGGCTAAACACAAACAAACTGCCTCACCAATTAAATGTCAGAGTGTGGTTTCCTTCCTGAAACTCAGCGAGAGGATCCAGAGGCCTGGGCTCTGTGCCCAACTTCTCCAGTGACATTCAAGGTGACCTTGGGGGAAAATGATTTAACTGTTTCCTGCCCCGTGGGCTGTGAAACTTGGGGGCACTGCAAACATATCCCTGAAGTTTGTGTGTTCTTTGCAGATTTTTGGCCGATGATTGCTTGGAGCTGCCTGGGGTTCTTCTCTCTTTCCTCTGTCCACTTGTCTCTATGAGCACATGAGGTCCCCTGGGAAAATGGGTGCCAGATAGTAGGTAGTTCCGGTATTAATGGCATCAGTAACAGCATCATCTTCCAGAAAAAAAAAGCAACGAGTGAACATAAACAATGCTTTTTCTTGTACATATCATTTTCAACCCATTTGCAAAAATATCTATTTTTTCCTGTGAAATAAGCCAAGCATGCCCAGGGCATGTAAAAAGCACCATTTCTCCGTCTCCTGTAGTATCACATGGTGAACTGGATAATAACACGAACTAGAGTCAGACTGCCTGCGTGACCTTCCTTTGGCAGGTTACTCGACATCTTGTGCCTCAGTTGCTTCTTCTTCGGTAAAACTGTCCAGGAAAACGGTATCCACCTCCTAGGCTTTCTGTGAGGACAAATTATTACACATTTAAAGTGCTTGGAACCATGCCTGACACTTAGTAAGAATTTGATAAATGCTAGCCCTCATTGTTGCCATTCTTGTTGTCATTGATATGCTCAGTCCTAGGAGAGAGCACACGCTGCTAAATTTTGGAAAACAAAGAATTGGTTGTCCAAGGTGGAATAGGAAAGTCAGTTACAAAAAAGAAAAGTGTTGCTTTAAGTCAGAAGAAGGTTGGAAGAGGCAATGGATCTTGGTTAATGGAGCAGGAACCAATCCATGGTTAGATGCCTCCAAGAATCATACAGGCAGTGTGAAGCATTTCATGATACGTATCACCTAACTCTGTATTCAAGGCAGCAAGTGTCTTCTGCATTGCTGAAAGCAGGAGACTCAGCTTCAAGCAGGAGAAAAGGTTTAATCCAGACCAGGGCTGTAGCCTAATCAAGTGGGTGCCATAGACGTAGTGAGCCAGGCCCACTGCCATCAGATATCTGTGCAGCTGTGTCCAGACAATGGCCGAATGTGTGCCCTGCTCCAGTTAGATCAGGACCGGTTGTGGGGACTTTGCTCCGCAGTATAGCCGCTCTCCCCACAGCTCGACTCATAACCCTAAATATCCCTTTCCATGACTGACACTGCCCATGCCTCAGCCAAATGCTCCTCAACAGCTCTGTCCCATGTGTTTGAAACAGTAGGTGTGTGTATCTGAATGCTGTGGAGATTTGGGGGTTCCATCCCTGCTATCGACAAATACTGCTTTTCTCTGTAGGGAGAGTTTAAGTGCTGGAATCATTTGGGGGAGAGAAAAGACAAATTAATGAACCTGTCAAATTCTTCTATTCTTGCACAACAAAACACTATTTCCCAGGGTTGCCTAGTATCCAATTTCTTACTTCTGTTCCAATTTGTGGTTCTGGAGGTACTCAAGTACTCAGGTTCTGGAGGTACTCAGGAATTAGCAAAGCCTTTTCAACAGTTGCACACAGAGGCTATGAGACACTTTTCTATGTTAAACAATTCATATTTATTTATATGTAAATAGGTATAAATTTATATATAGGTCTAGATGTAACCTGGTGCTATCAACCAGGGAAATATGGGTGCGGGGTGCTCTGTTGGCAACTTAGATGGATATTTTTTTAACCATTTTTTGTGAAGTGTAGTCAGTTTACAATGTTGTGTTAGTTTCAGCAACTTAGATGGATATTGAAAGCTAGAATTAATTCTAAGTAGTTTTTATAAAAGTACTTACTACATTTAAAAGGTCAATTTTATTTAAATACTTTTTATTAAAATGTGATATTGATTAATCATAATTTCTATTTAAATAATTTTTATTTTACATTTTGGTTTTATAAATCATAACTTCCTTTCTTTTAATTTTGACAGATAATTTTAACTATTTTAGAAGAAAAATAAAATATATGAAAATAATTTTAATCTTTCAACTTAAACATTTATTTCAATTTGTTTTCAGATAAAAATATATTGCTATTTTGCATACGTTGCACATATTTCATTTTTAGTACATTTTAATCAATTTTTAATCCTTCAGTTTATTCCTGACCATAGAACAAATTATATAAAAGTTGTTACTGTAACAACATTATTAGTGTCTTTGCTGAAATGAAGCCAAAATAATATATAGAATACATATATAATAATGCATGAATTATATATGTCTTTATTGCTCATCCAAACATTACCAACCTAACTGTACGATACCAAGACATCCACAATAACATGAATTTCATTTTCTTTCATATTTCTTTTGATATTTTAGATGATAATGTTTAGCCATGTAAAAACCATCACTTTGCACATCTTTTATTTTGTCATTATGAATGTATATTTGTTAAGGTAGAAGGCTAGTACAGTCAATTCTCATGATTCGTGGTAGTTTTCTTATTCTATGAAGTCCTCTAGGACACTGACTTAGTGAATACCGAACTATTGCCCTAGGGGAAATAGATGGTTAGGTTTCTGTGAGCCTCTGGTCACAACATTTTCAACAACCAATTGATACATAACCTTGCTTTATGTGTGTTTCTGTTTAAAGACACTTTATTTACTATATATTATTGATTCATTAGCATTGAACTTACTATCGACACCCTTACAACTCATGCCTGAAAGAAGTTCATCAAACACACATAGTTGAGGCCCATTGCAGCCTTCTTGCACTTAGAACAACAGATAACACTTTAGCACTATGCTTGAAAGCCATTTTAATTAGTGAAATTATCAACAGAAAGCATAAAAATGTGAAAAACATTTAAATAGACCATGAAAAGAACACTTGTTTACAGTATGAGAGCTGAAACAAGACGGCAGAGTGTCACCTTGTTCAAGCTCAGCTGGGAATGCACATGTCAGGCAACTCAAATTTTTTGCTTCTCTGTGTGTGTCCATAAATGACTATGAAAGCATTTTGAGCACTGATTTGGGGTTACAAATAAATTTTAAACAGTAGGCAAATTAGCAAGTACAAATTTTGTAAATAATGAGGATTGGACATATAATTTTATGTAATAGTTTTTTGTGCTAGCTTGATTTAAGATTTTAAGTGTTTAGTCAATCTGTATATAAATTTCTGTTTGTACTCTGGCCCCATAAAAGTGAGGAATGGGACTGAATTAACAGAAAGTTCCTAGATAGGGAGTTACAAAACAAGAGAAGGGGTGGGGGAAGAAATGGCTCAGTGTGTGGGTAAGTGGGGGACACGTCCTGAGAAGATCCTGGTAAACCTCTTTATGTATTACTACTACATAATAGCAAACGACTAAATCTCAGGATTCAGCAACTGGAACACAGCATTTGTTGCTGAAGTTACATATTTTGGTATGTTTGATAAATTTAGATGAATATCGTAGGGAGATAATTCATTTTAGCATAGAGTTTTTAAAAAGAGATTACTTTAAATGTTAACAAGAATCTGCTGTGGCCAATGCTCTAACAGAAAGACTTTTAAAAGAACCAAAAATTCACTTTGTTGTTTTTTTCAACTGCATCATAAATTTCAATATTAATGAATAGGTCTCTTGACACCAGTAAAATAGGAAGGTGTTTTGTACTTAAAACAGGGAGACATATATTTATGTTACTGCATTTCAGATAATTAGAAGCAGTTTTATGCCACAGGCTGAGAGAAAATGATTCTGGATGCGTGGAATGGACACAAGAGATTAGGCAAAAATAACTAGAACCAGACAACTCTCTAGGAACGGTCTCCAAATCTGACCCCAGAGAACCCCAATTTCTCAGTTGATAGCAGTGAAGAAAGAGAGTTGCAAATCAGCTAGCTGTTTAGATGCTAGAGGATGTCATAACCATGATAACCATGGATGAGCGTGTGAGTGTGTGTGTGTGTGTGTGTGTGTGTGTGTGTGTGAGAGAGAGAGAGAGAGAGAGAGAGAGGGAGACAGAGACAGGGAGGGAGAATATGGATAGTAAAGTCATCTATAGACCTTTTTTTGCTTTTGGTGTCTGCTTTTGGTGTCATATCCACGAAATCTTCTGCATGTCAAAGGGAATAATCAACAGAGTGAAAAGTCTATCTATAAAACAGGAGAAAATATTTGCAAATCTTCAAATACCTGATATGGAGTTAATACCCAGAATATATAAAGAACTCCCACTGCTCAAAAAACAACAACAAATCAACCTGATTAACAAATTGGCAAAGGACTTGAATAGATATTTCTCCAAAGAAGATATTCAAGTGGCCAACAGCATATAAAAAGATGTTCAGCATCACTAACCATTAGAGAAATGCAAATCAAAACCACACTGATATCACCTCACTGATATCATCAGGAAGATTATATATATAAAAAAAGAAAATAACAACTGTTGGTGAGGGTGCGGAGACATTAGAACGCTCGTGCACTGTTGGTGGGAAAGCAAAATGGTGCAGCCACTATGGAAAACAGTGTGTTAGTTCCTCAAAAAATTAAACATAGAATTACCATATGACCCCAGATCCCACTTCTGGGTGTACACTTAAAAGAACTGAAAGCAGGATCTTGAAGAGATATTTCCATACCCAATTTCATTGCAGCATTTTTCACAACAGCCAAGAGGTGGAAACAACTTAAATATCTATTGACAGATAAATGAATAAACAAAATGTGGTGTATAAGTACTACGGAATACTATTCAGCCTTTAAAATGGAAGAAAATCCCATCATGTACTACATATTGGATGAACTTTGAGGACACGATGCTAAGTGAAATAAGGCATGTGCAAAAAGACACTGATTCCATTTATATGAGCTATCTGAAGCAATTAAACTCATAAAAACAGAAAGTAGAATGAAGTTGCCAGCGTCTGCTGGGGGAGGGGAAGATGGAGAGTTGTTAAAAATAAAAGTCATTTTTTATTTTGTTATTAAAAATAAGAGTTTTATATAAAAAAGATACAAGTCATCTGTAAGTGACTAGGTAGTACTGGCCCCCCCTCCATCCTAATCTTTATGAAATGAAATACATCCAGAAATCTCATTGACCCTTAGACAAATTTTCCTGACGTGAAGGAAGAAACAGTTTCAGTCAATATAATAAAAACTGAGTCATTGTTTACTGGGGATGGTCAAAAATAGGCTAAAAGATCAGTTAGTAGGAAACTTGTAAGAAGGATTTAGTCATGAATGGATGATGGGAATCTGCAATCTTTAAGATCAACATCATCATCTATAATAATTCCAACTTTAAGTTTTTTCCTTCATTTTTTGGTGTAGTATTCAGAAATTATCTTCATACTAACTTATTGTTCATAATGACATCAAAGCAATGCCAATTTATTTAAAAGAAATTTAAAATTGCTATACAATCTTAGTCTGCAATGTCTTACTACCAACATAATACTGTTTTCTTCAGAAAGAACATCCAAGTACTTAGTTAGGTCCCTGTTATCTGGAAAAAAAAAATTCTTTTGGCCGTGACACACAGCTTGTGAGATCTTAGTTCCCCGACCAGGGATTGAGCCCAGGCCCCGGGCAGTGGATGCACGGAGTCCTAACCACTGGACCACCAGGAAATTCCCTCTGGAGAAATTTTAAAGCAATACCAGTAATTAGAATTCTTGTCTTTCTTCAAAATAGTGACATTAAGATAATCTAAAGTAACTCTCACTCTTGGAATAAATTTCATGAAGCTAATTTCTATGTGTCAGGAAAATATCATCCTAAGAAAGAATCAGGAAAATTTCATTCAACTGGCTCTGCTTAGGAATCTAATGGCTCAGGTGGGTCATGGTTAGTTCTTCACTATTTGCCCTCATCCCTGGCAATATTAGTTATCTACTGCTGCACAACAAATTACCCCAAAACTTTGTGGCTTAAAACAACATTATTAATTCACAGTTTCTGTGGGCCAGGAAATCCTCATCCATAGCTTAGCTGGGTTTTCTGCTTCAGGCTGCAATCAAGGGGCAGCTGGGGTTGTTGTCAACTCAAGGCGTGACCGGGAAGGATTTGCTCTCAAGGTCACTTACGTGATTGTTGGAAGGATTCAGCTCCTTGCTGGCTGTTGGATAGAGATGCCCTCAGTTCTTGGTATGTGGGTCTCTCCACTAGGGCAGCTCACATGGGAGCTGGAACTATCAGAGCCTGAAAGAGAAAGCCAGGAGATGGAAGTCATAGTTTTTTGCACCTAATCTTCACTCTTGCTTTATTCAATTCATTAGAAGCAAGTCACTAGGTCCAGCCCACCGTCAAGGGGAAGGGATTATACAGGGCATGAGTACAACTGGGAACCATTTTAAAGACACCTACCACACCAGCTTTTACACAGACATGTTTTACTTGGGCTTACATTTCTATCTGATCTCTAAAGAAGGTAAAAGACTTGTACGAGGTAAGTGGAGAATCAAAGGTATATCCATGGAAATGGGCTACAGACCCAATGCATGCTGAGAAAGGAGAGCTTGTGGGATTCAGGAGTTACTGGAATTCTAGCCATTGAAAAAATACGGTCCCCTGGAGAAGCATTCTCAAGGCCTAGAGAAGAGACATGTTGTTGGAAGGGATATATTAATGGTTTTTAAATGTCTTAAATGATATCATACAGAAGAGAAATTATATTTTTGTTTTCTGATTCCTGGAAATAAAAACAGGACCAATGGGTGGAAATTACTAAGAGGCAAATTTCCAAACTTTGTAGGGAAGTCTTTTCTGGCCAGTGGAGCTGTTGGTCAGTGGAACGGGTATCCCAAAAGTGGGATGCCTGACTGCAACAGATTTGTTCAGGTGGAGGCTGGGTAGCTGAAGATAGAGTTGGGGGTAGAGGTGAAATTTGGAACCCTATTCCTG
>NW_006770904.1:1620566-1631073 GCF_000442215.2 Lipotes vexillifer
CCCTATCCCTGCTGTCACTCTCTCTGGGCCTCAGCTTTCCTACCAGGGGAGCTACCCACACAAGGGAAAACCACCAGAGGAAAGGAGGGATTGATTTGTTAATGGCTGAGCAAGGACACCATCATGCTCTAGGCAGAGTTGCTTTGACAAGTAATCTTGGAGCATGAGGCATACAGTAAATGAAGCGGTCAGCTTTCCCTTCTCTTTTCCCCAGTAGATGATTGAGACTGTAGGGCAGGTGCAGAGCATTTAATTAACCAGCCCCACAAAGACCAGAATTGAGAGCACTTCTCTGGAGGCCAGAACCGGTAGGTCTATACATTGAAATGAGGGAAATATAGATCTACCTTATTCTTAACTGTTGTGCTTAGTGTTCTGGTGTGTGGACATTTAATCAATCTACAATTGATGAAGGTGCTTTTAAAATATTGAAACAGAATGAAGTAATATTTGCATATAGAAATAAAGCAAATTACAAAAGTGATCCAAAGGGAAATTCCAGATCTTTCATATGAATTTATTTATTGACCTTACTAGGTAATTAGGTAATATATTTACATAGTTCAAAAGGCATAATTTTCAGTAGTGTCACTCCTACCCCTGCATCTTTTCCCCGGGCTCTATAGGTAGCTATGTTTTATCGTGGTGAATATACGTGATGTGAATTTACCATTCTAAGTGTGCAGGTCTGTGGCATTAAGCACATTCACGTTGTTTTGAGCAGTGTCACTCCTACCCCTGCATCTTTTCCCCAGGCTCTATAGGTAGCTATGTCTCACTGTGGTGAATATATGTGACATGAATTTACCATTCTAAGTGTGCAGGTCTGTGGCATTAAGCACATTCACGCTGTTTTGCGACCATCAGCACCATGTATCTCCAGAACTCTTTTGTCACCTCAAACTGAAACTATTCATTAAACCATGAGTCCCCATCCCCCGCTCCCCCTCAGGCCCTAGCAACTTTCTCAGTCCCTATTCTGTTTTGTGTCTCAATGAATTTTTGACTATTTTAGGAACCTCGTCAAAGTGGGCATGGAATCATGTCCCTTTGTGTCTGGCTTATTTCAGTTAGCATAATATTTTTACGTTTCATTCAGGTTGCAGCTGTGTCAGAATTTCATTCCTTTTTAAGACTGAGTAAATTTCTACTGTGAGAATATACCACATTTTATTTACCCATTTATCCATCAGTGGACTCTGGGCTGTTTCCACCTTTTGGCTACTGTGAATAAGGTTGCTGTGAGCACTGGTGCACAAATAACTGTTCGAGATCCTGCTTTTAATTCTTTAGGGTGTACGCCCAGAAGTGGAATTGCTAGGTCATATGGTAATTCTATGCTGAATTTATACTCCTCACTGGCAATAAAAGAGTTTCTGTCATTTCACATAGTTACCATGGATTTCAGATTTTTGCTAATCTTCTAGATGAAAACTGATAACTCAGTATTGTTGGAATTTGCATTTCCCTTGTTACTAGTGGGGCTAAGCAACGGTTCATGTTTAAAGGCTTTTTTATTTTTCTGCAAACTTCCTATCGATATCCTCTGGCCATTTTTCTACTGATTACTGGCTGTTTTCTTACAGCCATCTAGGAACTCCTTATATACGTGGGAGATCAGCTGTTTGTGAAATGATTTAGAAATATTTGTCCCAGTTTGTCATTTGTCTTGTGACTTTGCTTACCACTTTTTACACTGAAAAAATACTGACTATTTTTAGAGTTGAAATTATTTATCTTTTTTTTGGTGCCTGTATTTTGAGTCACAGTTAGAAAGGGCTTCTGAGTTCCAAGGTTATAAACTGTCTATATTTTCTTTTAGTACTTTAATGGATGATTCTTCTTTTTAACCTTTCACTTCTAGACCACCTTTTTGGAGTTATCTGGAATACAGTGAAAGGTACAGATTCTCTGTATCATTTCAGATGGCTACTGAGTTGTCCCAAAAACATCTGTTAAAAAGTCCTCCCTTACTCCATCCATTTGAAATATCATCTTTACCATGTACTAATTTTAGGATGCATTTTGGACTATGTATGACTCTCTGTTCTTTTCATTTTGTCATTCCGTATTCACACCAGACCACCACACTATTTTAATTATTGAAGTTTTTTACAGTACTTTAATACTTAGCATGAACAATAACTGCTCTTCTTTATCAGAATTTTTCTGGCCGGATGTCATTTTTATTTGTATCATTTTATATCTGTAAATTAACTTTGGTGGAATTGACATCATGATGTTGAGTCTTCTAAATTAACACATTAAGCCTTTGTTTTCACTTTTGTATCCATCAGGAATTATTTTAAAATTTCCTCATAAAGATTATACATGTTTATAGTTAAGTTTCTTGGTAATTTGACTTCTGTCATTTTTATAAATATTTATACTTTACACTTTGTCATTTTTATACTTTATTAAGGCAATTTATTTCTGATATTTTCTACTAACTTACTGAGCTAATTTATTGTTTGCAATAGTTTTTTTTTTTCTTAGAAGATTCTCTGGGGTTTTACAATTAGATAAACATGAGATCTACAAATACTGATAGTTCTTAGACCTCCTTTCCTATTTACACCTCTAATACATTTGTCATATCAAATTGCACTGTAACCAGGAAAATGTTAACAGTAATAGTTAAAGGGGATCTGTATCAAGTTCTGTAATTCTATATTTCTTGAATTACCTATTTCAGACAGTATCTATTGATTTCTATCATAAAAAATTAAGACTTTTGCTTAAACACACTATCTTGCTTCAATGTACTGTTTCATGACTATCTTTTGATTAGTCATGTTATCTTTTATTGCCAAATAGTAACCTTTAATTAAGTCTTACATACTTTGTTAGATATTTATTCTAAAAGAGCAAGTATTATGATTATATAAATGCTATGCTATAAATGCTATAAATAGCATTTATAGCTACTATAAATGCTACTATATATAAAAGAGCATTTATAGCTACTAAAAATGCTATTATATAAATGCTAATAAATGTGCCACTAATTTTTGCTTCTCCAAAGAGAATGTCCAATTAACAACGACTTGATTCTTTTCAAATTTGCCTCCAGCCTCCTTCAACCTCTTCTAGGTCACACTTCATTGTTATTCTGTCTTATGACTCATGTTATTCTCTTTTGAAAATTCCTTGATGTCTGAAGTAACCCCTCAGATAATATTTTCATATGGGATGTATGAGTAGTGTATTTTTTGTGTCATTGCATAATAGGAAATGTTTCTATTTTATCCTTGTGCTTTACTGATTATTTGGCTGGGTATATAATTCAAGGACCACAGTCAATTTCCATTAGAACTTTGAATGCTTTGCCACCTTGCCTTTTAGAGTTTCCTGTTGCTACTGGAAAATCTGATACCAATTTGATTTTCCTCCCTTGGCATGTGGCCAGTTTTTCTTCCTCTCTTGGGAAGTTTTTAGACTTTTCTATTAGTTCTTTGGAATTCTGACACTGTTCATCAATTTGGATCCAGGGGTGGTTTTTGTTGTTGTTGTTCATCCACCTATTTAACCCTCAGCAGATAGTTTTGATATGAAGACTTCTAACTTTTTTCAACTCACAACAACTGTGTAAAGTATGATTATTATTCCCGATTTACAAATAAAGTTTAGAGAGATAAACCGATCTGTCCCAGGTCACTGCCTGGTTTCTCCACTGTGTTATACTCACAGTGACTTAAAATATACCTGAAAGCCATACTTGAGATTACTCTTGGCACAAAGTATAAAACACTTTGGTTTTAGATTTAGAAAGCTGAATATCTGCTGCCTTGAAATTCTGGTGTTCATGACAATAAATGATTAATATATTGATAAGTTCATATTTGTAAGTTCTATTTACTATCTTTAAAAATGAGAAATACTTGAATAGTTACATCCCCATGGGACCCGTCCCTGACTATACTTCAAGAAAATCACTTCTTCTGTAGGGCATTAAACGTGAGAAGGAAGTAGAAGCAGCAGAAATAGGATTTGCTGGAGAAAGCAATCGGATTAATAGAATTTGGGGTTTCTCTTCTAATCAAACCTTCCCTGTTGGTAGAGGGAAAAGGTAGGCTAAAATATATATTATATATGTCAAAAATTCATAGCTGATTATTAAAAAATGAATTAGAACAAGAAACTGACAGAGGCAAGACCACGTGCTCTCAACATGTGACAGATCATCAAGAATTTATGAGTCATGTTTTCAAGCCAGGGAGCTCCCCAAGGTCATGGTGCAAACCAGTGGTAGAGTAAATAATAAGTATTTTTTCTTAAATATCAAATTCCTTTCCCATCATATCAACTGAAGACATTTCCTTGCCTCATTTCTCCATAGGCAGGCAGGAAAGTTGCCATGACTAACAAGGAAAGCACCAAATTCCCTTTCATCATACTGAGCTTTTTGAGCCATAAGTAATATGAGCTAGAGTCTCCCACTCCAACTGGTGGTCAGCCCCCTGACTAGACACACGCAGAAAGAGGAGATGTTGTATACTCAGATCAAAAGGATCATAAATCCAAAGACCACTGGTAGTCATTCTGGTATTATTATGGGAGGAATTCTCTATTGGATGGAATAAAACGTAGTGTCATGATACACAACCAAGATATTCTATACCAGGGTCCCTGAGCCTCAGCACTATTGAAATTTGGGGCCAGGTAATTCTGTTCTGTGGGAGGCTGTCCTGGGCATCGCAGAATGTTTTGCAACACCCCTGGCCTTTACTCACTAGATGACAGTTGTGAGAAAGACAAACGTCTTTCAGATGTGCCAAATGTCCCCCTTGGTGGGGAAAACTGCCCCTGGTTGAGGACCACTCACATACACAGATTCAACAGAAAACGATTTTTAGTAAATAACTCTGGAAAATACATAATAAGTTTTCTAAAATACATTCTGCTTTTCACACTGAAGTCTCTGAAGAGTATGTGTTAAAACATAAACATTTCAGGCTCTGGAAAGAGGCAAAGAATCTTTATATAAATACAGTGAACTGTTGGGACCATAAGATTGCAATACTGAAATACACAAAATAAAATTCTGTGTGTGGCAGGAGAAATAATTTTCTGAGCAGATTATTAATCTCAGCCTGTGTTACTAATAACACAAACACGACGATTAATCTTTCTATTCATGACTTTATGCTACATAATGTCTAAACATGATTTGAAAAAATATATTCTTACTTTGAAAATAGAACAACTATTTGTAAAGATGATTCAGTCAGCAGGATGCTCTGGTTGGCGCTCCCTAAATTCTATTTTTGTTGAGAGGAGCGGCTGCCTTAAAAAAGAGACACTGAACTTTAGAAAGTGTTAAACCAGTTTTGCTGCACATTTTTGCTTGAATAAATTTGCTTAATGGTCATAACTTATGCCCTGAAAAACAATCTTGTGCCAAATGTTTGGAAGGTGAATGAAGGAATTACTCAGTGGAACCAGGAGGCTGAAATAGACAACTTCCAGAGAAGCATTTGAAGTTTTTGACTGTTGCCTAATACTGATATTGACAATGGAATGTTGCCTAGGATGCCTATAAAAGGAATTTTCTGTTATTTTAACACTGACCCAATCTATCTTTCCTAGATGGGAGCGCAGGGGGGATGGTGGTGGTGAGGAAGCAATAAAATGTAAAAGGTTTCTAGTGAAAGAAAGGGAATCTTTAAGTGAAAATGGCTATTTGTAAGTTCAAAGCTACATCAAGCTTTCTAAGAGCATTAGTTCCTTACATATAAAAAAGTGGATGCATATGCATATAAAAGTATACACATATATAACATACATACATATATATATATATATATACATACATACATACATACACACACACACACACACACACACACACGGGTGTGTATATATTTGATTACTTTAACAATACCTAGTGCTGAAAAACCACCATTACAGAGCACCATGGAAGATGGACATTGTTTAATTTGTGGGGTAATGGGATTGTGAGTAAAACTGTTCTACCTGTTGATTAATACTTCAATAGCACTTCCGTAGTGCTATCTGCTAAGTCAGTGGGTCAGTCAATTCATCAGTCACCCAGTCGGCTTCAGAGGGCCTGCAGGTCTGTAAGAGAACAAGGCTCCTGAGCTTCCTAAAGGAATATGTGTCCAAAGCTTATTTGGGAAAAAACCCCACCAACCCAGGAATCAGGATTAAAAGTCTCTTCTTTGGCTGGCATTCCGGAACATTTATTAGAGACTCCTTTTTAGAGGAGGGATAAACAAGGAATATGTATATTCCCCAAGAGAATGGAGAAACACATAAGGCACCTTTCTAATAGCAGGACAAAGAAGATGAGAAGCAAAGTAAGGAAGACAGCCAGCGCGAAATAAAAGGAAGGGGTGCCTGACAGAAGTTCAAGGCTGTGATAAACTCCAAAGATTCCATTTTCAGTCCTCTGCCCTGCCTAACCTGTTAGAAAGGGAAAGGGCATCCTTTCCTTTCTCTCAGCTCAGAAAACAGAAAATTCAAAAGGAAACTTGAAATGTAGCAGCAGCAAAGGTTATACTCCGTCTTTCATAATATAGTAGCTTCAAGTGAAGCCTTGTGGAGGAAATCCAGAAATGTTCTTAAAAATAAATAAATAACATTTCCTTGAGATGCTATTGCACCAAGGAAAGTAGACAAAGGAAACAGTGTGTTTGATATTGGTCTTTCAAACTAGAGCTGTCTGAGAACACTCCAAGCTGTCTTCTGCAAGCCAGGAAGGGGGAGCACCGCACTTCCCTGCCCCCGGGAGGTGGAGGACAAGGGAGGAAGGTGATTCACCTGCATCTCTTAACCCTGCTCCCTCTTCTCGTTCACACCCACTCAGCACTGCGGCAGCAGAATGCAAGGAATTTGATTCTCTCTGGAAACCCCAACTAAAATGCATCTGTTGGGGCTTCCCTGGTGGCGCAGTGGTTCAGAGTCCGCCTGCCGATGCAGGGGACACGGAAGATCCCACGTGCCGCGGAGCGGCTGGGCCCGTGAGCCATGGCTGCTGAGCCTGCGCGTCCGGGGCCTGTGCTCCGCGACGGGAGAGGCCACAGCAGTGAGAGGCCCGCGTACTGGAAAAAAAAAAAAAAAAATGCATCTGTTTTACACACCTCTAATATCTTAGGTGTGAAATCCTAACTATAAATATATGAAGGAACAGATGTAAAATGTTTTTTAAACTAAAATGTGCTATGCAAAGTAGAGTTATTAATATCAGGAATAACCCACCTAAAAACCTGATAAATGAAAGTTTAAATCTGCCTCTTATCGTTAGTGGGAAATGCTTCTGAAAGAAACCCAAAGATGCAGCACATTTTCTGTGTGTTCATGTCTTTGGTGATTCTTTTCAGTCATGCAGTCATCTGGATATTCAACCATATAATCGATTATCCACATCTATAAATAACTTGAAAAAATCTTTAGGACAACAGAATTCTGCTGGTCCTCCCATATCTCCCACCACTCCCACCCCATCTCAACCCATCACTTTCTCTACACGATTAGGTTAAGAGTAGATTCCATCTTTGACTAAAAAAAGAACAATGCTCAGATTCCCTCTTGAAAATACTTTGTGAATCAAACAAACAAATATTTCAGGAAAAGCAGAGTATAGCCTATGACCTACCAGTTTTTTACTGTTATAAACCCTCCCTAAACTTAGCAGCTTAAAACAACAATTATTTATTAGCTGATGATTCTGACACAGCAATATGGACTGGGTTCACCAGAGCAGTTCCGCGAGGCTCATCTGGGCTCACTCATTCACCTTTGGTCAGTGGGCAGGTGGTGTCGGGGCTGCTTGGTCTAGGATGGCCTTACTCACATGTTGCTTATTGGTAGGCAACATGTGCTCACTGTAGGCTGGAGTGAGAAGCTCACTGGGTCAAATGTCTCCAGCTAGATAGCCTAGGCTCATGCCAATTTCTGGATTCCCAGGGCAGCAACAGAGAAAGCCCTGACAGGCAAGTACTCTTCAGGCCTCTACTTTGGTCAAAGGAAGTTCGGTAGCCAAGCCCACATTCAAGAGGTTGAGAAATAAACACTTAATAGGAGATGTTGCCAAGTCATATTGCAAAAGCATGTGCACCAGGAATGGGAAAAGATTTTGGCCATTTTCTGCAATTTACCACATATGGATACTGGCATATTTTTTTAAAATGGAGGCTAGAAGGCCATTAGAAGTTCTTTCCGGCCAATCTCCCATCAAAAGATTGAATCAACAATATATCCTAAGTGGTTTTCCAATCATTGTTGTGATTATTGTAAATCCCTTACTTATAATAAAATGTGATTGTATCTACATAACGTCCAGCTATTTGTCTCAGCTCTACCTGTGAGACAAGACACATGGACCAAGCAAGGTCTCACTTTCATATGACATCCCTTCTGACGGGAAAGATGGCTGCCTTGGCCCTTGGGCCATCCCTTTTACAGGCTGTTCATCTCAGGTCCTTCCACTGTTTTAAACTGGATATGGTTGTAACGCCTTAAACATTCTACTTGCTCTCCTTTACCTTTGCCTCAGCTTGAAAATCGGATCCCCACCTAAGCCAAAGCAGTAGGCCAGATGTGATCCACCAGCATGCAGAAAAGGGTACTATCCTTTTCTTCAACCCACATTCTTTACTTCCATTAAGGAAGCCTTCGATCACTCGGTTAACTCAGATTGTATGGGCAGCCACAAGTTTCCCCAACCTATATACAGATACTGTTGTAGAAGAAGATACAGATCTGTATAGTCTTGTTAAATTTCATTTTACTATATTGACCCCATTTTTCCCTATTGCTGAGTCCTTTCGGGATCCTTATAATGGCTTGCAAAGTATTTTGATGACACAGATGGAATCCATGAATTCAGTCAATGTGCTTTCTGGACTTTAATTCAAGTGTTGGATAAACTAGTGAAGAGAACAGGGTTGAGGACAATATTCTAGGGGAGGCCACTAGGAACTTACTTTGCAACTAACCGGCACCAAGACAATTGGTCTAATGGTGCCGCCATCTTTTGTCTACCTTTTATCTGTCTACCTCACTCCAGTGTGGAGCAGTGGAAACTTTGTCAACTTCATCACTAAAATCTAGTTACACGGTGTCTATCTCATTCTTTCATTCACCAGACTAGTTAACTTGCCCCACAAGAAGTGAGATCAGTGTGATTCCTGGTGAAAACAACTTCTTTTTACCAAATCTCCATAAGATAGTCCTAATTATTTCTGAGACTGACATTAATCTCACCAGTCTATATTAAAAACCATGGTACTTATCTGATTTCCTTGTACTTTTCCTGTGCTCCACAGTTTATTCCCCAAAGAACACTGACAATGGGTTCAGATGACTCTTCATTAAGCTCGCTCTCTATCTCCTGGGAAATATATTATTCCTCTATGCTAACAGATCCAGTTATTGCTCATTAGGCAGCTATATGTGCTCTTTGCTTAGCTCAGATAGCAAAATGCACAAACAAATTCATAACTCCATCCAAGTTGCATTTATTAAACACCTACTCTGTCTTAAGCACTGGAGCCTTTAGCTAGAGGGCCATTTGTGAATGAGCATGCCTAGAAACAAAGGCAAAGAACTGCTTTTTATGCCATGCTTTGGCGTTTGGAATTCTATACAGAGTGGAGATCTGATGACTAGTTTTCAAAGTAGGAAAGTGATATAATCAAATCTTTAGAGATCTTGAAATAGATCTCTCTAGAAAGAGTTCAGAGGATGATGTAAGGGTGCAAGTGAGAAGACTCTTGTAGTAAACTAAGAGACATATAGTGAAGAGCTGAATTAAAGCAGTGGCAGTGGAGACAAAAATGAGACCCATTTAGCAATGGAATACATTTAAGGATGGAAAGATCTTGGCAACTGATTGAATGAGAGTGAGAAACAAGGTTCTAGGATAACTGTCCTTAGCTTCTGGCTCAATTAATTGGATGGATGGTTGGACATTTACTAAGAAAGGGAATAGGTTATTGATTTTATGTTACCATTTTCCGGGTTACACATATTTTATTAAATTTGCATTATTTTGAGAATTTCCTAGGTAGTCACAATAATTTCCTATGTCTCTCTTTTTCTTTCTACTTGGCATCTCTTGTGATTGTATAATCAGGTGAAAATATTCTAGAATATCCTAAAACTCTTGAATTATTTGCCCCTTTAGTATCTCACTTGGTTGATATAGCTTAATATTTTTCTTAGAAATTTTAAAGTCTGTCTTTCACTTGGCCATCTTCTACCTTCCTCACTCTGGTTACCAAGAATTCACTTTCTCTTAAAGTTTCACATTCACTTTACCAGTAGATTTCTCTAAATCTAAAGAAGATATAGATCACCTCCTTCCTAACTTTCTAGGACATGAAATGATCAGCAGCCAGTCTGGAACTTCTCAGATGCTGTGCCTTTTTGCTGAATGAGGTTTAGAGCTGCACTGATGTTTAAAGCCCATCATCACTTGCTTATGCTCCTTGCTTTTATGTCAATTTTATGATTTATTTCAAAAGCACATTATCCATTCCCT
>NW_006770904.1:1631118-1634069 GCF_000442215.2 Lipotes vexillifer
CCCTACACCTGGCCAAGAAGTCTGTGGGATACAATTCTATCACTTATAAATCTGGGGGGGACACTGGATCAGACTTTTAGAATTTCAGGCCGAGAAAGAACTAGAGATCCCACCTACTGCTCCCTTTCCAGCTAAGTAAACTAAAGTCCAGAAAGATTATGTGATTTGTGTAAGGCTGCACAACTGGTTAGTTCGGGGCATAGCCAGGGCTAGAACATATGTCTCCTGATGTTTAGCCAAAATATGTATTATGTTTTTCCCTTGGCAGAAAGTCAGACACTAGGACTTAAGTAAAGAATTTAGGGTATTCCACGTCCAGCACTGCAGGAGCCCAATGACACACTAAGAATATAACATAGAAGTGTATGATTGTGTGATGCTGTGAAGATGTCCTTATATAGTAATAGGTAGATTCTTGGGTACTGATGTAGCCAGTTACATTTTTCAGTCTAAGGAGCCCACAGCTCTTTGACCCAACAGCTTTCTTAGGGGTCCTCAGAGGTTGCACTGACCACTGGAGAGAACTATGTGAAAACCCATGGTAGCATGGAGAGCTGTGTCCACTCACTGCGTCAGTGATCGTATACATTTCCTTTGGCCCTGCTTTATCTGGTTCAGTAGTAAACTAAAAGAAAGTGACATTGAACCAAGCCCAAGTTTTTATCCTTGTTCATGTCTAAACTTGAACCAGTGCTTTGTGGTCAGGTCTGTTTCAGGGGAGTTCCGGAAAGTCCCCTTTTACAAGTGCTCCCTGGAAGCAAGGTACCAACTGTATCCAGCAAAAATAGTAAAGTAAATAAATAAAAATAGCTCCAGTAGAGAGAGGGGTCCCATAGAGCCTGTGCCTGGCAAGGCTTTGTGTAGAAGCCATTGAGCCTTCAGCAGGTGGGGATGACCCACAAGGTGATCCACGTGCCATGCTCCGGCCTGGCAATGGTTGCACTATGAGTACTGCCAAACGAGCTGTCACACCCAACCAGGCTGCAAGGGTGGCTTCCAACCACTGTTCCTGAGAAGAAAGAGTTCCATCTAGAAGATATCAGCCCCCCTGCCTGAAGGAGATGTTGTAACTGACTCTGACAGGAGAGCTATGAGTTGGCCATGCTACTGGACATCTCGGTCCCCAGAGGGCCAGGAAATAATGTCAGCATCCAGTATCAGGATGTGATGCCAGGAATCATACCGATTGCCCTCTGTTGAAGCTCCTTCGCTCTGGGACATTGGAGTATGCTCGTGGGACCAGGAAACACTATGACGTTTCCATGTGCCCTGTGCAAACAGACAGCAACCATTGGGCTTCCATCCTTTACATGTTACTTCCCCATTAGGACAACTGAAATGAAACAAGCTTGGCTCTCTAATATGAAGAATTATCTAGATTTGGGAAGGGGGGAATGTGACACCTCCACCACTTCCCCCACCCTCACCCCGTCACCTAGGATGTTCTTGCTGTAAGTGATTTGGTATTAGAGCGAGTAATTTGAAAGTGAGAGTGGAAGTGGGAAGCTAGGGTCCTCAACTCTTATTTCCTGCTCTGCTGTTGGCTTATAGCCCCATCAAAAGTTCTCTGAGAAAGACATCTGAACCAGATGCCACAAGCCACCTGCACCATTGGTAAAGGGTTGCAATACAATATTTTTCCTTTTTAAAGTGAATACATCATTTTTTAATGTTGAAGATGAGAGATAAATGTTTATGTTACTCATCCTTCTACCTCACAATTTTAGTTCTTTCAAAAGACACAATATGACAACACCATACACATTGCAAATTTATTTCTTCAAGCTTGTTTTAATCTCTAAGGAACTACTGACCACCTCAGGTTTACCAGTAGGCTGCTCCAGGTCTATGTCCACATAACCTGAACTTGTGAAAGTATTGTATTCTTTCATTCTTTCTCAACAGAACTGGTCCTGCCAGTCAAGTTCTTTGAGGCTATAAGGACAATGCACCCATATATCACATAACTGTAAAATGAAAACTGATTTAGAATATCCATGGAAACATGAGATGGAAGGATAATTTTCCATCCATTGTCACTTTGGGTTTTAGTCCTTTTCATCCTGGGGTCTGCAGTATATTTTAGATTCTACCAAGATAATATCTCAGGGTTGCTAGTGAAATCAACTTGACCTCAAGTGGCCGGACCTTTCTTTGCTCACCTTGTACTTGAACTTTCCCCCAAATTAATCAGATTAGATGATCTCAGTGTCAAATACTTTTACTGGCTGGTTGATGCTGACCACCTACCTATAACGTAGCAGATATCTCTCAAGGCTAGTGACTTTGGCAGCACACTAGTTCTCATCCAATTCTAATCAACTGTGTCCAGAGAACACATGTAACTGATTTTACTTCTCAAGCCAAGGATTTGTGCAAGTCAGAACCACTGAGACAGGACAAAGTATTTAGGGCCATTTGTTCTTAGAAGAGGGTGTGTCATGCAAGCACATCTGACTTCATGAGCTCTTCCATGGTGCATCCACTCTCTCTGCATCCCATGTGACCACCTGCATCATTCAAGTCCAGCTGCTATTTAAAAATCCCCTAAGCCTAGACTCCAGAAGTGATGTCTATGATTGCAAAGTCTGCCCTTGCTATACATTTTGAAAAGAAGGTCATCAAAGGATTTACCTTTTAGAGCACCTCTCTGAAGTCCAGCAGAGAAAGTTTCAAATGGGCTTGTGATTTCCCAGATGAAAGAGATGACAGAAGTGCAAATTATGGCATTAAATGGGAAAGAAGAACACCAGAAGATCAACTGTAGTTTGGGGGGAAATTAAAACTAAGAACAAAGGAAAGGAAATTAAATTCAGGTCTATTCCTTAAAAGGATGGGTTCTGATTTTGATCTTGAAAAAAAAAAAGTTTTTGAGGAAAAGCTGTTTCCAGTACTATCCATATTCTAACTTTTTATAACATCTTTCATCTACCGAATGATTTCGAGGGAAA
>NW_006770904.1:1634460-1653515 GCF_000442215.2 Lipotes vexillifer
GGAAAGAGGGAGTTGATGGTGATGCAGCAATCGTTAGACCTAATATTTAAGAATAACAAGCTTGTTTATATAAAATAATGGCAGTTCTACAAATCTAGGTCAGTGCGAACAAAGAGCAAGAAATATAACTTGCAGAAGTATAACAAAATAGCAGCAACAAATTTATCATTATTATTCTAATATTACTCTTTTGCCTTTTATCTCCTTTCTAATGAGATAATGTTTCATTTCAGGTAGAAGATATAAACTGTGTAGGCATCAGGAGCGGTGCTGTCATAACTGAATTATTTCAAGAATTATTGTGTGGCTCTCCCTCCTTTCCTCTTCTTTTCAGCCTCTCTGGGGAATTCCAGGAGGGACCCTGTCAGCCAGGTTGACAGTTATACATAATGGAGAGACAGTTTAGGCTGCAAGCTGGCTTTGCAAGAGCGTTAGAGTCAGTGCCCTCATTAATGAAAATTGAGACCATTTCCCTGAAAGCATTTGCCTAGGAAAAATAAAAATTTTTTAAAAATACAGCATTGGTCTTAACAAATGGAAGAAAAACACAGTTTTCCCTAGTGGTCAGAGCACAGGGTTGCGAGGCCAAAGACCCATTCCCCTGCCTCTGTTTTCCCAACAGTAATGCAGATAATATCACCTGCCCTGGGTCTCTCCAAAGTGCAAAGAAATTAAATAAGGTAAAAAAAGTAATGATTCTCTGGAACATTTTAATTAATATACAGTTAAGAAGGGTGAACAGCCATAATACTTCTGTGTCTGTAAGACTGCGATCTGTGATGAAGAAACCCATTCTGGATGCTGGAATGACTACAAGTAGCGCCAGCCTTAGGCCAAGTGGGAAGCAATGAGGCATTATTTGGGGTGTCACTTCTGGAAGGCCTCCTAGTGAGAGCTGCTCACGCCACTCTGCCCCGCCGCACACAGATGCAGCAGAGTATCTCCCACTCATCGGCCCCCACTTGTCCCTGTTGTCCTTCAAAGCTGTGTTTTTCTCATGACTCTTCAAAGCAATTTGAGATGTCGCGACAATGGTTTCACATGTCATTCTCACCCGGGCCTTTTTTTGCATCTTAACATGGAACAGTGTCTTAATCCATAACAATGACTCTAATGACAGAGATCTTGGGTTCCTATTCATTCATTCATTACTGTGTTCTTCAAGCTTTTGATCATTGATTCAACAAATATTTATTGAGTGTTGACTATGTGGCCAGGTAATGTGCTAAAATCGGAAATGGGACTGAGAACGAGAGGAGCATGGTCCGGGCCCCCATTAAGCTGACTTGGAAATAGACGTCCAGATAGAGACGGTCCATCTGTGTGATGCAGCCTTTGCCAGGGCAGCCTGCGATGCTGTGGGAAGCTTCTAGGTCTCGGGACAGGCTGTTGTGGGAGACTCTGGGGGCAGTGTGTAGGTTGGATGCCTACTACCTAGGAGAGTGATGTATTCATCTATAAATAGGGCTGGTTTTGTTCAGAAGAAACTAACTGGGAAACGAGAAAAAGTATTGGATTGGGAGTCAAATGCCCCAAGTGGAGTCTCAATTCTGCTTGACCAATTATGTGTCTCTGGAGAATTCACTCAACTTTTCTGAGCCTCAGCTTCCTCCTCTGCAGAAAAACAAGGGCAGAATAGGTGACTTCTGTGGTCTTTATCAGTTTTATACTTTTACATCAAAGCATTTGTCTAATACCTCAGTTAACCCTTTCAAGTCTAAAGTCCAAAATGCAGTTTTCTCTGAATATTTCCAAAGGGTGAAGTTCATTGCCTACCTATTTTTTCCAGTAAATTTATTTCTTGGCCACTGGTCACTGCTGTACTTGTAACCTTCTTGGGAAATCTGATGTAAGGGCCTTGCCCAAGTGAATATAACCCTGGGTTCTCTGTTGCTGTCCCACAGGCACTGAAGAATAGGCTGATAACCAACCTGGGAAGCTTAACACAGCCAAGCTCTTCCTGTCAGATGTCTTATCATATCAGGATCCGAATGCCTAGGTCCATTGCACATGGCAAATTTAATGAACCTAGCCAAGGGGTGGGAACTGTGAAACATTAAAGGAAATAATAATTCTAAAACAGAAAACCACACTTTGTCATGCAAACTTTCCTTGTTATCCAGCTTTAAAAAACATGATCCTAATAGAACCAAATCAAAATGACAACTTCTCTCAGGCCTATCATTATAAAAAAGGTGTCATTTGATCCAATGCCTACACTCCAGAGATGAGGAAATTGAGGCTCAGGTAGGATAAAATGTTTTGGCCAAGAACCCTCAGCTGGTTGGAAGCAGGCCAAGACCAGATTTCAGATTCTCTGATTCCCAGGCTCTGGGGCTCTCTGTCTCCATCACCTTGTTACCCACCCCAGATTGCACCATTTGTCTTTAAACTGTACATATTCTAAAGCGACCCCAGTCTCTCTTGCAGTCTGCTCTGCTTCCTCACTTCTGGAGAGGAAGGAAGATTTCCTTACTCATCCTTACATTTACCACCACGTCTTCAGGTCACTTAGCACTCACTCTGTGGGTGCCTCCCTTGCTGGACAGCCTCTGTTCCTGGTCTCTGGAAATCCCATTTCTTTTACTGTCTGGCTTTTTTTTTTTTCTTTTTTTGGCCTAACAGTGTCCCTGCTTTCAACCAAATGCATCCAAGTTCAACACAAAGCAAGAGTGCTGAAGAAGCAGTTAGGAAAGTTGTTTCCTCACCATATGTTATTTTTGTGTGTTTTCAGGCATCTCTTAAGATTTGGATGCCATCTCTGTGGAACAAATGTCAGAGCCATCAGTGGAGTCACGAAGGCCAGAGACAGTCCCCTGTGCTCAGCTGGTAATGCCTTTGGTTGAGTTGGGGCCTGGCCCAGCCCTTTTAATGTTTCCCTGCTCTTAAGAGGGCACGCTGAAAGACAGGCATGGAAGGTGACCAGCCTGCAGCCTGCGCTACAGCACCAGCTGCCTCCTCTAAAAGTGAACGGTCCACCCACAAGAGGGAAAATGAATGCTGCTCCACCTACCTTTTCCACGTACAAGGGGCACAGATTTTAATTAACATGATTTCTGGAAAGTCACCCTCATTTTCTGAGAAAGAGAACATGTGGCCATGGTTTGCATTCTCTTAAGAAGATGAAGCAGCAAATACTTGGTACAGACATTATGGAAACAAAGTCAATAAACTACAAGAAGAAGGAGATAAATGGATGATCACACACTGATCCAAATAGAATAAAGACAGTTTCAACCCCCGCCCCCAAAACACACTTACTTTCACGAGTTTTTAACTAATCGGGATGAGGACTTTTAACTAATCGGTATTTCTTAAATACCTATTGAATGACACTACACTGGCAGTTTTTGTGATATCTGAATTCCAAAATTAAGGGGGATTTACAAGTAGAAAAATGTGGTGCTATCTAAGCAAGAAGAGAAAGCAAGCAGTAATGTATCCCATGCATGCTCTGACACAGTGTTTCCAAAGGCCAGGTCACCCACCTGTTGGTTATTTTAGGAAGGGGGATTCTGGCAGCAGCTGGGACTCTGCCATAAATAACTTGCACACCAATGTTCTAACATTGAGCCCTTCTTGTCACATCATTCTAAGAGACCTTGATTTTGAAAATGCCTCAGGTGACCATACTCTCCAGAGCCAAAGAATATGACAGAGGCTGCTTGGTGGTCACCATCACTTTCTTCCCATTAGCCCTTGCCACTCACAAGCTGGCTATTGGCTTCAAAGGACTTTCTGCTGTTGGAGGGTCAGAAGAACAGCAACTGCACAAGAATAATCACTGTGACCATCGAGGTCATTTTCATAACTCTATTAAATGATTAAACCCACCCACATTTCAAAAATCTTCCAATAGCTCCTCATTACCATTAATTTTAACCTCAAAAATCCTAATCTTGGTATCTGAAGCTCCACCAAAGTTCCCAGCCTCCAGCCTCCTGAAGCTGCGTCGCCTCCTTCTTGATTTTACCTGACTCTTGGTCCACCGACCAATGGCTTTCTTATTACCAAGATGAGCTCAGCATTGCCTTCCTCCCCAAAGGCCTCCCTATCATGCATACTGGAAGAATCTGAACCTGGATGTGCATTATACACCCATATGTTAGGTGTGTATATGTATGCATGTGTTTTCTATGCCATGGCCATTTGTAGGTAGGCTCACCTGCCCAGTGCTAGAGAAAACTCGATTCATTCAAAACCATGACATGAATGAATCCACCCTTAAGACTAGCATTAAAACAGCAACACAAACACCCATATCCAAGTGAGAGCTTCAACTGCTGCCCCAATGACTTGCCCTAACAAGTCAGCAGAATAAAGTTCTTTCAGAAGGAGGCTCAAGTATCTTTTATTTATCTCTCTTTTCTTTTTTTTTTTGGCGGTACGCGGGCCTCTCACTGTTGTGGCCTCTCCCGTGCGGAGCACAGGCTCCGGACGCGCAGGCTCAGTGGCCATGGCTCACAGGCCCAGCCGCTCCGTGGCATGTGGGATCGTCCCAGACCGGGGCACGAACCCGTGTCCCCTGCATCAGCAGGCGGACTCTCAACCACTGCACCACCAGGGAAGCCCTATTTATCTCTTTTTTTTGAGATATAACTGAAATATAACATTATATTAGTTTCAGGTATATAACATAATGATTTGATATTTGTATGTATTCCAAAATGATCACCACAGTAAGTCCAATTAGCATCCATCACCACACACACAGATTTTTTCCTTGTGATGAGAACTTTTAAGATCTACTATTTTAGTAACTTTCAACTACACAATATAGTATTAATAACTGAGTCACCATGACGCACACTGCATCCCCATGACTTATTTATTTTATAACTGGAAATTGGCACCTCTGACCACCTCCAACCATTTCACCCGCCCCATCTCACACCGCCTGCCTCTGGCAGCCACCACTTTGTTCCCTGTATCTGAGTTCTTTTGTTTTTTGTTTTTTTTGTTTTGTTTTTTTTTTTGATTCCACATATAAGTGAGATCATATGGTATTTGTCTTTCTCAGTCTGATTTATTTCACTTAGCATAATGCCCTCTATATTGTTTAACTCTAGGAGTTGGAAAACTTTGTTGCTAAAACGCTTTTCAGAAAAAGAAAAAATGTGTCAGTGTACAACAATTTGGGGGCTTTGACTGGCATGTTTCTCCCAATATGGACATTTGCAGATAAGAAAACCAAAACACAGAAATGCCTTTACATGTAAGCTCAGGTACCATTTATACCCCACTTCTGAGAATAAGATTTAATCGCTATATATCAAATCTTCAGTAAGATTCATATCATCTTTAAATTATCCTAGTACAGAGTCTTGTCCTTAAGAAGGTACTCAACAAATGTTTGTTGAAGCTGTCATGGAGAATTTAGCTCACAGGAAATCTAAGTGATTATCAAGCATAGCAGACCTTAGTGGGAACCGTTGCTTGCTATTTGATTTCCCAATAGGAAATATAAATTCAATCTTACCTTGGCTTTCTTCTTCCATAGATTTCAGGAAGATCTTAATGGCTTTGGAGTTTCAGGTTCAGCCTTTTTTTAAATTGCTTTTCTTTTATGCTGAACATACATTTACAGCTTTAAAAGATACTAAGCATATTCACACTACCATTCTACTTGACTTTATATAAGAAGAGAATTATGGTCATGGAAGTGTTTTTCCTATTAACAAAGTGCAAGGGAGGATTTTCTGATAATTGTCTGGTTAACCAAGGGTCAGTGAAACAGATTAACTGTGCCATTGACTCTTGATATCATAGAAACATGTATACTTCTGAACTGGGGTCCTACATCCTTTCTTTCTAGGAGCAAACAACTAATTTCCAAAACTGGTTTTAAGTAGTATTTAACAGTGATAGTCATTATTTCTGGCAGAATTTTTGATGTTGTTTTGCTTTCAATTAGTTCAAATTAAGTGCATCTATTCCTTGAGTAGAAGATGAAAATCCATGAATAAGAGCAATTAGCGTCAGTTTAGTTTGAGCGTTTATGAGGCAATCAACTGAGAATCCCATGAAAATTTGTCATTAGACCGTGAGTACCATATCCCTTGTTTTTGTTCTTCCAATGTCTCTTCTAGACACAGACACATATGTTAATGGGCTTCTACACACCACTTATAGAACAGGACGGTTCCCATGGAGTGTTGGGCTTTTAGCAGTTAAGGGAGGTAGAATGTAAATTGCCAGTTTGGCTGCACCAAGTTAACAGTTCTGAGTAGCTACTATGAGGCTAGTACAGAGTACAGAGGAGGCACTGGGGACCCTGACCACAGCCCTCTGTGACCTCCTGCCACCTGCAGAACTCTTAAGAGGCAGAGATTTCCAGGATACTTTCCCCTTTGTGGCAGCCACACCTGACCTTCACGGAGTAGAGGTCCTTGTCCTTGTGTCTACCTGGATGACAGATCGCCAGCAGGACCAGAGCAAGGGGTACTCAACTCAATGCAATTAAAAAGTCAGTTTACTGAAATATCCAGATCACCAACCCACATTCTCGCACCACCGACTCTACTGAACTACACAAGCACAGTGTCTTCTTGTCCAGGACTGTACTTTAGCACCCAGTGCAATGTCTGCTGCAGACAGGCTCTCAGTAAACAGATTTCAACCGGATGACTTGCATGAGCTGTCGGGGTTAGGAGTAAAGAAGCTCCAATATCTTATTTCCACAGCTGCTAAAGTTCCCAGCTGTCAGGTCCTTAAACTCCAAGGTCAGCCCTGGAAGGGCAGCTGATGGAGGCTGCAGTATTCACCCAGGCTTATGCTTAATCTTTGGCCATTCCCTCTAAGCCTGTCGCTGAATGGAGCACCTTCTAAAATCTTCCACAGATATCCGTGCACTTAGAATTGTCCAGTGCTTTCTGCTAAAGCTAGTGTTCCTTGGCTAACGCTGCAGTGTACTTTGGCTTGGATTGATGTCTATGCCTAATGTGGTAACATGTCGGCTCACATCTTCTTTTATCTTAACCTTTTTCAGGACCCTCTTGGGAGTTTACTATTTTATGACTTTGTAAAAGCCAGTTGATTTTCCTCTTTTACTAGTGGTGAATAGGGTGAATAGTGGTGAACAGGGGATATTTCCTCATTCACATCACTCAAGCCAGAGTAAATACTCATTTTTAGTTGTGCATTTAAGTTATACTATTGGTGCAAATCCAGAAAAAAATTTTTAAGTTCAAATATGTCTTTAATAGTATATAAAAGTATATATGAGGAATTTATATGAGAAATACTATGAAGCATCTATCTAGTGATTAAGTCAGACAACAGAAATCAGAGAACTATTCAGTATGCCTATACACACTAGAATAGCTTGTGATCTTTGGCGAATCAGTGTCTCAGTAACTTTTTGTTGCAAAGGTGACTAACCATTTAATCATTCTTATGGTTAGTAGATTAAGACTACCCTTTGCCCACCTGAGAGCCCTGCTCTGAAGAGAAGACACTGTTCTGGGTCCCAACCCATCGGGCTCTACGAAGACAAGAACGCTTCTGTCCTGTTGTTTAGTGGGAACACGGTGCCTTGCACAATGCCTGGCCCGATGTTCAAGGAATATCTGTTGAATCAGTTAATGAATGCTGGAGGTGCTCTGTATGCCTGAGAGATCTTCCCTTATTCCACACAGTTACACAGTCTGTTCTACTCAAACAAGTTTGTTGTGGATTCTGTGGGAAGGAAAATAATGTCAGCACAACAGATTTTTTTTTTCCCCAGTGAATAAGGGAACAAAATTTTTTTGTAGTGTAAACAGGCAAATACAGACATCAAACACTATTAAACAAAATTCAATTGTCTAATTTAGTTCAGTCAAATTGTTTCTCACTTTAAAAATCAGAGAACACTTCTTATTCACTTGGCAGTCACTTTCAACACTTCAGAAGAAATGACTGCATTGACAGAAAGAACCTCAGAGAAATGCATAGGGAAATAAAATAATTGAACACCATCACATCAAATTGACTTAAAAAACTATTCTTTCCCACACTGTGCTAATTTACTGTTCTAATCGCCTAGAGTATGTATTCAGCAAATATCATAGCTGCGTGTGTCACGAGCTTCATTTTCCCCGACACTGACCTTGGATTAACCCTTCACCTTTCACTCTACAGCTAATTAAATCCAGTGACATTTCGGTGAGACACTCTCCGCTGAAATATTTAGTGAGGGTCTTAAATTCCTTCATACTTGTCCCAACCGCTATATGCCTACCTCCCCGTCGTACATCTGCTTCAGTGTCACAATACTGTGTCAAAAAACTGTAGCACTGCCATGGTAACATCATAAACCTGTCCCTCGCCCAACTCTTCAAGGAGTTTATAAAAATGCAGCTGTAAAAGTTGGCCATCGGCTGTGTGAGCTGGGTCTTTTATGTGTGCTAGTTAACTTTTTTCCCTTTCTTTCTTCACCACTCCCACTCCAAAACCACTCATTTAAAAATATTTACAAAGTAATTTAACATTTATTTAGCCATCAAAGAGGAAATTGACGTTGAGCTCAAGTTGACTTTTCTTACTACTGTACTGCTTTCTAAGGTTAAAATTGTCACTTTTTTTTTTTTCCTTTTTACCATCTGGGTGAGCTCAGCTGAAATCAGGAGTTCTTTTTTCATCCCCCTCTCATTTCCTCTTTCTTGGAAGTCTTCACTTCCCTGAGTTCCTTCTGAATTCGGCGAGAGCCCCATATATAGGAAAAACACAGAGGCATTCAAGGGAAAGGGAGCAGGCATGGGAGGAACAAATCATTCCAGCACATTAATCTGCATTTTACTGAAACCCACTGAAGTCCACTTGAAATAGGGTGAAGTTGTTCCTTTTATTTTTTCTTCACAGCTAGGTTACCTAACGTATCTGTTTCTCCATTATTCCTAATGGTCCCCCGCGCCCCAGTAGTTTGGGCACTTCTGTGGAAATCCCATTCATCCTCAAGTTTTAGATAAGGTTGAGTGAGGTTACGTCACTCATAGTGGACAGAGTTGACACAGGGAACTCTGCATCTCCTAAAGAAAGGAAGATTTTTAAGTGTTTTTATTCTTTTTTTTTTTTTTCTTAAATAAAATCAAACTTGTTAGGCAAAGAGAGAAACCAAAAATCCAAGAAACAGTCAACCAATATCTATTGGAACTACTTTGGGTTAGATTCTTTGAAAGAATATAAGTATATAAGTACAGAAATGTTAATTATATGACATTTGATAAATTTGATGCCTCTGAGCAAAATTCAGCTGGAGGTTTTGATACAATTATCACCTAGAGGCTAAATTACCTCAGGACAAACATGAACTGTGGGTAATTAAACAGTTCCTGGTGGAAGGAGCTTGAATGGTTAGAATTGCATAATCTAAGTCAAAGTGGAGTTAGGCTGCCTTCAGGCAGACATAAGCAGGGTCTATACTGAGGCTGGCAAGCTAAGGGTGTGTGTGTGTGTGTGTGTGCGTGTGTGTGTGTGTGTGTGTGTGGAGTTAGGCTACCTTCAGGTAGACATAAGCAGGGTCTATACTGAGGCTGGCAAGCTAAGGGTGTGTGTGTGTGTGTGTGTGCGTGCGGAGTTAGGCTGCCTTCAGGTAGACATAAGCAGGGTCTATACTGAGGCTGGCAAGCTAAGGGTGTGTGTGTGTGTGTGTGTGTGTCCAAGATGCACATGGAGTGATTCTGAGTAGAATGAACAGGCGGTCCAGACACAATCACCTCACTGTTGAGGTCCATGAGCTTGTGTTGGGAACTTCCCATCTTCTGTTATCCCTGCCTCTCTCTCTCACTTATTAGCACAATGCTCGATACCTAGTACAGATGCTCAAAGGATGTGTTCTTTGGGAATGATTTGATTTGATCCCTTTCATTTATAATTAGTAATAATTAGTAATGTATTATCTCAGGAACTGTCTAACTACATCTAAAATCTGGAGAGCTATAATATCTTGAAACTGTTCACCATAGCCCAGCAAATTAACAACTCAGCTCAGACTAAAAAAATCCCCCTTTCACACTGGCAGTGTGTGGTAATAACATCACAGTCTTTAATCATAAAATGACAGAGCCACAGAATGCTTGCAACAGAGATGGTTATCAGTTAACTTTAAAAAATTATTTTCATGCACTCTGCAGCTTGGAATTCCCCCCTTCCCCCCACCACCTTGATGTCAAGAGGAGCTACACATGGGGGTCAGCTCTATAAAGGGCCACACAAGTTAATCTGAGATTACCCTGGAAATTCCCTCCTATAGGTGTGGTGGTACAGTGGAATGACAGGTGATTTTACGGGGTAAATGTGTTTCAACACAACAAATATTCTAAACAAGCAAAAGAGTAGCACCAAAAAAATAGCAAAAATAGCACTAACAGTTTTTCTCAAGGTCTGTTATATTTCAGACAGTGGCAAATGCATGGAAAAGGCAAGTCAACACTTCTGATCTACCGATAGAAAACGGAAGAGTTTCCTGTATATTAGTGGGATGAAGTCCTTTGGGGGGGATGAACTCACGAAGAAAGAGAGTACGGAGTGAGAAAGGAAGGAATCAAGGTCAAAGTCTTAAGGATCTCCAACATTTAATTGTTGGAGAGTGAAAGATAAGCTTGAAAATGGGTCTCCAAGAAGTGGTCAGAGGAGTAGGAGAAAAATCAGGAGCATGTGGGGTTCCAGAAACCCAGAGAAGAAAGGGTTTCAAGAAGGTAAGTGTGGACAATACTCTTGAATTCTCATGGAAGGTCAAGTAAAATAAGCAAAAGGAAAAAATTACTTAGCATATTATGGACTGAGCTATACCCCTCCAAATTGAAATGTTGAAGCCCTACTGCCCTATGTAACTGTTTTTGGAGATAGGGTCTTTAAAGAGGTATTTAAGATTAAATGAGGTCGTAAGGGTGGGACCTCATCCAAAATGCATGGTGTCCTTATAAGAAGAGGGAGAGAGTCCAGGGATGCAGGCACATAGAATAAAGATCATGTGAGGACACGGGGAGAAGGTGGCCATCTACAAGCCAGGGAGAGAGGCCTCGGAAGAAAACAAACTTGTTAGAACCTTGATCTCGGACTTCCAGCCTCCAGAAAATAAATTTGGGTTGTTTAAGCCGCTTAGCTATTTTGTTATGGCAGCCCTAGGAGACTAAGACAAGCAACAAGGGTCTTAGATTACCAATGACAAAGTTGCTTTGGAGGGAGATGGAAGTTAAAAACTGGATTGGAGCATGTTGAGAAATAAGCAGGAGGTGAATAAAGAGAGACAGGGAGCAGAGTCAACTCTTTTAAGCAATTTGAATGTGAAAAAAAAAGTGATTTGAATGTGAAGATGAAAAAGAGAGAGAGGGTGATAAACTGGGGAAATGTGGGGTTTCAGGGTTATGAGGATGAAACTTTAAAATTAGCAAATAATGTATGAGATTACCTATGCAAAAGCCACATTAAAAAGACAAAATATCTCTTAGATTAAAGAGCAGAGTTAGAATATGGTGATAACAGCAACAATAATAACAGTGATAAATCAAAAATAATATCATTTATCAAGCAACTTATATAAGCCAAGTTATGAGTGTCATGCTTTATAGATTTTATATAGTTTTATCTTCATAGCATAGTGCCTGCCACCTACCAGATATTCAATACACTTTTTCTGACTGAATAAGAAAGACTCTATAAAATAGATCTTATTATTATTCCCAATTTAGTCCCCATTTATATTTGAGGAAATTAAGACTCGCATAGTTCAAATAACTTATCCAAGGTTTACGTGGCCCTAAAGTCTAATCAATAATGTAGACATATCCAAAAGAAAATACCCTAAGTGAAAATACAAAAGGAGACTTTAGAAGGGTAAAAACTGAGTGTGCTTTTATACTGCTGTCTAGGGGAAAGGATACAGGTCAGTGGTGCTATTGGCATTGGAGAGAACAACCAGCTCTTGCGAGAAGGTGTGGGAGGTTTCAGGCTTCTGGTGACTGAGTTCATTCCACCATTCACCCACTACCTGGGATCTGGGGATCAGATTGTGGACCTTGTAGATGCCTGTATGAACTCTCAGGAGGATGGAAAGCAATTGGAGGGTTTTAAGAAGATGAATTTTATCATCTCATAAAATTTGCTAAGGCTGCCAAAACAAAATATCACATACTGGATGGCTTAAACAACAGAAACTTATTTTCTTATAGTTCTGGTGGTTGGAAGTCCAAAATCAAGGTGCCAGCTGGGTGGTCTTCTCCTGAGACCTCTCTCCTTGGCTCGAAGATGGCCGCCTTCTTGCTGTGTCCTCAAGTCGTCATCCCTTGGTCTGGGTATTGTCTGTGTCCTAATCTTGTCTTCTTAGAAGGACACCAGTCATACTGGATTACGGCCCACCCTCACGACTACATTTTAACTGAATTACCTCTATAGACCCTATCCCCAAATACAGACATTTTCTGAGGTACTGAGGATTAGGGCATCAACACATAAATTTTGAGGGGACACTGTTTAGTTCATAACACTTCACTTGGATTTTTAACATGATCACTGGGCTGCCGTAATGAGAATAGATTACAAAGCTGTACGGATGCAAGGGTGCAAGAAGGGAGAGCAATGGAGGTGGCTCAGTCCAACGTGGCAGTATTGTTGAGGTGGTAATAAGAATTTGCACTTGGGAAATATTTTAAAAGTTGAGCTGAAAGAAAATGCTCTTGAATTGAGTGTAGGCTACAAAAGAAAGAAGTTAAAGAATAACTCCAGGGCTTTTGGCCTGAGTAGCTGGAAGGATGGAGTTGCCATTACCAGAGATGGGCAGATTATAGAATAAGCAAACTAGGGTGGGAGGATAGGAATTCTGTTTAGGACATATTAAGTTTGAGATGCTAGTTAGACATCTAAATAGAGATGTCAAGTAGGCATTCGAACACAATTCTGGAATGTGCATAGAGGCGTGGGCTGGACACATAAATTTTGGAGTCATTGTTATATAGACAATATTAAAAGAAACAAGAGGCTGTATGAAAGTGTTGAGGGGTGCGGACAGAAAAAAAGTCCAAGGGTTGAGCTCTGGAGCACAACAACGATAAGAGGTCAAATGCATGAGGAAGAACAAGCAAAAGAGACAATCAATGGCCAGAGAGGTAAAAGGAAACAGAAAATTATGGTGCCTGGAAGCCAGGTGATGTCATAGTTTCCAGAGCAGAGAATGTTTGCCAAATGCTACGGATAGTTCAGTAAGACCAGGACTGAGATCTGAGCACTAGATTCAGCAGTGTGGAGGTCACTGGTGACCCAGTATTTGTTTGCTTAATGTGAGTCAGTGCTTAAGAGCTTAATCAACTCTGGGGCACTGAAAAGTTGAGTTTGTGGATCAAACTGCAGGGAGGACAATGCCAAGGAAAATATAACCCTCATAGCCTGCCTGCCTGTCCAACTGCCCTCTCTAGGTAATCTGCTGCCTCTTCTTTCCCAAACAAACCACAACAACGTCTCTGGTGTCTCAATGATAAGATTGGACGTGCAGTCAACACTCGGTCTTTTTTTTTTTTTTTTTAAACACTTGGCCTTTTAAGGGCTCCTAAATCTCTGTAGACCTCAAATTGTTGTTTCTGTTGTCATTAAGTGCTACCACAGTGCCTGGCACATGCTAGACAACCAATAAATATCAAATGAATGGATTAAAAAAATGAATGCTGTTGGGTAAGTAGATATCAGCCAACAAATGACTAGTTTTCTTCCTCTATTCTGTGTTAATCTGAACCCTCCAACGAGAGACCTCAAGATGAGATTTCTCAAAGGGAAATGCCTTTGGGAGAAAGATAGGGAAATACGCAGCAGAGGTTGGAACAACCATCAGACCTTGGAGAAGAGAAGGAAGGAAGGATGATTGAGAAGAAGCATCTTAGACTGCAGTGCAGTTTTAAGAAAGTATTGGCAAATTTACTGGGCCAGGAATGTGCATCAGAAGAGTCCTTGTCTTCCAGGAAAGGGCCTGACTTATAACCCTGCCTCACTCAGTCACTGGCTGAGAGCAGCCCATGGGAAGCATGCCTGTGGTGCCAAAATGATGGTGTATTTCTGAGCGCAGTAGCTGGGGCTGTTCGTCCATTATGCCACCTACAGCCAAGATCTGAGAGGTACTTTTCACAGCCACCTCACATCCCATGTCTATTTTTAGCTTCCTACTCAATATTTTATATAAATGAGTGAATAGAAATAAAACTCCAAAGAAAATTTGAAAAATTGTCTTTTTCAGAGCTTCTAGTCAACTACCTGAACATCCATAACATTACTTGATTAAATAAGTCAAGCAGCGACAACAAACCATAATTCAGGCAACTTACAATTGGTATACGATTAATCTTTGGTCATCGACATCTAAACCATTATCACTATCTCATTAAGTGCTGATTTCATATCTTTTTTTTGGCGGTACACAGGCCTCTCACTGTTGTGGCCTCTCCCGTTGCGGAGCACAGGCTCCAGACGCGCAGGCTCAGTGGCCATGGCTCACGGGCCCAGCCGCTCTGCGGCATGTGGGACCTTCCCAAACCGGGGCACGAACCCGAGTCCCCCTCTATCGGCAGGCGGATTCTCAACCACTACGCCACCAGGGAAGCCCTGATTTCATATCTTTTAATAGAAGACAAGGTAACTGAAAAAGACAGAACATGCTCTCCATTCTGCTTTCCATTTATTCTGTTAGTTACTAACCTTGAATTAGCTCAGACCCCAGCCTGCCTCCTCCTCTTCCATTCCAGTCCTCTCCCCACACAGAAGTTCCTGTCAAGGTTACTGCTTGGACTGCTGGTCAGCACCTGCCCCAGAAAGTCAAACAAAGCCAATTGTTCAGAATCTAGTTTTTGAAGGAAACCTTCCACCCATAAACGCCCACTTGTGTTTTTATAAAAATGTGATTCAACAACCATGTAGTGAGAACATATTTCTTGTTAAGATTGGAATTGACTAGTCAAAAGTTAATCATTTTTTTTTTAATAAAGGAAAGCCTGGGGGCTTCCCTGGTGGCGCAGTGGTTGGGAGTCCGCCTGCCGATGCGGGGGATGCGGGTTCGTGCCCCGGTCCGGGAGGATCCCGCGTGCCGCGGAGCGGCTGGGCCCGTGGGCCGTGGCCGCTGGGCCTGCGCGTCTGGGGCCTGTGCTCCGCGGCGGGAGAGGCCGCGGCGGTGAGAGGCCCGCGTACAGCAAGGAAAAAAAAACAACAAAAGAAAAGAAAGGAGCAGAAAAATATATTTAAAGCAATAATGGCTTAAAAATTACATTTGTTGAAAAACATTACCCATCAAAGAAGTGTAACAAAAAAGGTCCACACTAAAATCACACCATAAAAAAAAAAAGGAAAGCCTGAAAGAGAACATCTGGCCTGCTTTTCTCAACACTGTGTGCTAAGATTTTTGTAATATAATGTGTTCATTTTCCAAAGAAGTAAACTGAGTCATGGGATAAAGAATGATTTTATTTTTACATTTTCTTCTGAGTTGATACCGAAATCAGAGCCCTTACATTAGATTTTCTACTCCTGCACTACACACTCCATCACGGCACCGAGATCGCACTCTACCTCTACAGGCTGAGTGTGTCAATACCTGAGAACCATGCCTTGTGCATGACGGGATAAATAACTGTACTTTTGAAACTGAATATTGATTTTTCAGTGGTCTGTCATATTAGACATGCCATTTCACTTGAATGAAGCAATTTTTTTTTTCAGTGTTGCAGAGGAAAAACACAGGTACAGGACAGATTCCCCCGCCTCTATTACTTAAATGAGAACTTCTGTTTTTAATTTACCAGTAACCATATTAGTCCCTGTTTTTGTCATTCTCCCCAGGAATATCTATGCATTTAGGACTTAAGGTGGGGAGGAAAGAGGATCACAGATCCCGGAAAACTTGGGTTTTTCTTTTCTTCAAGTGTGAAGGATGTCAGGAATTAATAACTATATAATGGATTTTGTAATTTTCCTTTTTCTTCTAAGAGTTGAAAGCTCAATGGTCCCTATTCATGTAGCACTGACACCAACATCTACTGTTTCTACAGATGAAACAAAAACTCTAGAAAACCTCACTCACCTTACTGAAAGTGTTCATTTACTGGGAGCTTTAATTACCCCATGCTAAGAAGTTGAGCAATTCAGAGGAGTTAAAACAATTTTCTCAGATCTTCAAAAAGACCATCCCTATTTTGGAGCCTCAAGGTCATGAACTCACGGTCCTAGCAAGGCCCCTCAGATGTGTCACCCATTATTTTGTTCAGTAGAGAAATGGTCAAAACACAGCTTGCAGATAGCAATCAGATCGTTATGTACAACCCTCTGCAGCAAGTTTGAAAATGGCTACTCTAAATTGTGGTGATTAGATGTCACACTATGTTCTTTAAAAGACTTGACATGAAACTACTACACAGAGACATATGAATACTGAAAATAAATCTGTCAATTTTATTTCATATAATAAATTACTATATTTAAAATGTGGTCTTTGGTTAGTAACACTAGTGAATTCTGGTTCACATCCTTCTTTAGTTTGGCCGCACTTACTGGAATCCTATGGGCAGAATTAAATCTAGACTTCCTGTACAGATGAAAATCTGTACAATCTCTTGTCTAGTTTACAAAGACCTCAGAAAGAGAGATTTTTGTTCCAGAAGGTTGTTTCCCTATTTTTTTCTTCTTTTCAGTGATTTTTATTTCCTTAAAATTTTTGCTTGTTTGTTCTTTTGCTTTTTAACAAATGTACATGAGAACCTTGATTAAGCAGCTTCTCTACCAACTTTCCAGGCTGCGTAATCATCACTGTCTCATGGTTTATTCAATGATCTTATATCCCAAACATAAATAACCCGAAAGGCTCTCTTTCTATTTATTCATGTAATAAAGTATTCGAGTGGCTGCCTTGGGCAAGGCATACACGGGGTGCAGTGGAGAAGGCCTGCACTGACGCAGATTGACAGTCTCTGGGGCAGTGGCACATGGCCTCAGGCTATGCAGGACACTCCTCCTCTGTGCTTGTTTCAGCTTGGTGCTCCTCTCTTTTGTTTGCTTAACCCTCACATTGTTAGCAAAGAAGAGAAAGAGAGGATGCGAAGTGGGAAGGACGGCCTCTGCCTCTTTCTTCAGTCCCTCTTTTAAAAAAAAATTGGGGGGAGCAAGGAAACTTTTCCTAGAAATCCACCAGAGCTTTACACTATTTTTTTTTTCCATTAGCCAGGATTTGGTTCTAAGACCATTGCTAAAACTATCACTAATGAAAGAATGGGACTACAATGTTTGGCTTAGACTAACCATTTCAGAAGGAGTAAATATTGAGAAATCAACCAGAAGAGCTACAGCAGGCATGTAAACAAATCATAAAGTGCAAGACAGAAAGTGCTGAACCATAAAAGTGATGTAACTAAAGTGTTTTGGGTGTTAAACCTGGAGAGTTTATTTCTATCTGGGGATTAATAAAGAAAAGACTTCCGAATTGAAGCCTGGAATTAGGGACAAGAGAATGAAAAAAACCATTTTAATTTGCCAGTCAAGAAACGGCAATGGGGAAGAATGGGGCATACGCAGTTACAAGATACATCTGGCTGAGACAAAAGGTTTATCGGTTAGGTTTTGCTATGATAACAAATAAACCCCACGTTTCAGAAGTTTATAACCACAACAATTTTTGTCTTGCCACAGATCTGCCGGTTGTCTGTAGCTGTGTTTGGCCCTCCTTCAGGTACGTCTTCTTCTTCTGGGAACCAGGCTGAAGGAGCATCTCCTACCTGGGATATGCTCCTCTTGTGGAAGAGAGCAGAAACCCAAACCTATGGTGAAGTTTCTAAGGGCCCGGCGGGCTAGGGGATGTTGAGGTATTCCCTTGAGATGCAGCTGAAGTTGCATCATCTTGTGCCTCCTACCACTGAGAGGCACAAGGGCTGATGGGAATCTCTGGATTCTGGAGGTAGCACATGTCACAGTAAGTGTGTTGTTCTAATCGATTTAGTGAGTTATCTTTAAGCCAGACAGTTTTGCCAGGGGTTGAAAACAAGAGAAGGGTGTGTAACATGTTCATGTTTGATCATGGAAACCAAATTACCACCAGTCAGACTGTGACTGCCTCCACAAAATAATGGCCTCTCCCGCTCTCTTCCAAATCTTGTGCAAATAACTCACATTGGCAAATTCTAACCTGGAGCAATACAGAATAAGGGTTTGAGGAAATGCAATCCCTGGCTTCTCTGCAATGCAGAGGCCCTAGGAGGGTGGAAGTGATGCCAGATTGGCAAAGGCAAATAAGATTGGAAAGAGAGACTGTGACTCAATCACAGAGGGCCTTAAATGCTATACCAAGAAAAAAAGTAATAGGGAGTCTTCAAAGGATTTAAGCAGAAGAGTGGCATAATCAGGAGTGTGCTCTGAAGCACTTTCCAATTCTCTGTACACAGAAAGGTCACAGGGGGACCCAAGAATCATAACACTTACCCCTTAACTGTGTTCCTTTGTGCCTGGTACTGAAATATGTAATTTTATTTAATCTTCTAGACTTAAATCTTTTTTTAAATAAATTTATTTATTATTTTATTAATTTATCTTTGGCTGCGTTGGGTCCTCGTTGCTGCATGCGGGCTTTTTATAGCTGTGGCAAGCGGTGGCTACTCTTCCTCGCGGTGCGCAGGCTTCTCATTGTGGTGGCTTCTCTTGTTGCAGGGCGCAGGCTCTAGGCACGTGGGCTTCAGCAGTTGTGGCACTCGGGCTCAGGAGTTGTGGTGCACAGGCTCTAGAGCGCAGGCTCAGTAGTCATGGTGCAAGGGCTTAGTTGCTCCGCGGCATGTGGGATCTTCCCGGACCAGGGCTCGAACCCGTGTCCCCTGCACTGGCAGGCAGATTTTTAACTACTGTGCCACCAGGGAAGCCCTAGACTTAAATCTTTTTAATACTTTATATATTATCCTTACAAGGTTGACCTTATCATCCCTATTTTCAAGATGAGGAAACTGAGACAAAGACAGGTTAAGGAACTTGCTATTCTTCCCCCAAATAAGCAGATGTAGAACCAGGTACCTAAGTAGGTTTTCCTGATTTCAGTGTCCAAACACTTCCCACTATGTAAAACTCTCTTTCCC
>NW_006770904.1:1653525-1660534 GCF_000442215.2 Lipotes vexillifer
TCTTTCCCTGTGGACTAATGCGTGGGGATGGGAGCCCCACAGCCAGAAAAGGTCCAGGGGGGCAGGCAACTCAGAGGGGCTGACATCTCCTCTTTGCATTCATTCATTTATTTATTCCTCCATTCAACAAATCATTAGGGGTTACAGGTCGGTCAGTTTAGAGGAGATGTGAAGGGCATTATTTTAGCATGCCGTCAACTGTGGATCTTCAGATGCTATATTTAATTGGGGTCCAGGTGAATTAAACCCAATTATAACTATTGATTAAATTGTCATTTCCACTACAGTTTAAACTCCAAGAGGGTAGAACTATGTCTACTATATCTCCAGTGTCTATCACATAACAATTTCTCAATAAAGATCTGATGAGTAAATGTGGGAGTGCCTGAGTGACTGGCTGAATAAATGGGAAGAACCGCAGAGAATTTACTTCTGCGGTGGTAGTAAGAATTGGCTGGTAGTCTCTCTCTTGCTGATGAGACTGGTTCTTTAAACCTGGAGCATGAGCTCTCCCTCACACACTCTCCAGAATGAGAGAGTTAGTAAAAGCCTAATAACTCTTGCAGCCTCAGTGTCACTTCCTGCTAATCTCTAGCCACAAGCGAGGTAAAATGTCTAAAACAGACACCTAGTCACCGTGTTATTCTCCCAATGACAAACCTCCAGAGATCCTCCACTTGACTCCAAAGTTTGGCATAACATCCAAGGCCCCTTTGGGAGTCTGTCTTTGGCCCATCTTTCCAGCTTCCTTTCCATCACTTACAACCAGCTCCACAACGCAACCCTTCAGACTCTACACTCCATCCATATGGGACTGTTTGCAATTCCTTAAATACTCCAGGCCCACCTCCATTTTTCCACCAGAACCCCAATTTACCCTTCAAGTCACAGGAGCTCAAAAATTGTCTTGACCATCACACCTCATTTAGAGTGATTCGTGCCTTCTACTGAGATCAACGACACCTTGTTTATAACTCTCTTCCCATACTACATTTTGATTAGGTGTTTCCATGTCTATGGCTCCCCAGACATACAGAAAGCTCAGAAGTGAGGCTTTGTCTTTGCACAGGTGGTTCCTAGAGAGGCAGCCAGCACATCATAGGTGTTTCAGCAACTGGTAGTTGGACGAATGAGCTTACAGAGTGAGTGGCTGGAGGTGTCTGCTCAGCCACCAGGCTTTGATCCAAGCTTCTTTGCCTGGGTGTTCATGCTGGTTACAGACAGTTCCATGGCCCTGTGTCTGCCACTGCAAGCAAAGGAGAAACTGTCCATGAATGCTCATTGTATAGGTTATATCTTTTCAGCCACAAAACCGTCCTCTGCTGGTACCAGTAACCTGGAGTGGTAGGTCGGTGACCAGGAGGTCCCCAGGAGATCATCCTCTGCAAAACACTAGGAGGTTTAAATCTGAGATGCTAGTCTTTGCATCAGCCTGACCCACTGTCACCCTGGCTTTGTTGTTCTGACTAATTTGCCTTGCTGTGCAGGCTAATTTAAGAGAAAACACACAACTGATGATTATATGAAACTGGTGACTGCACACTATTCCATCAAGGCACAGTCCTAAAAGGGGGCAGAAATGATTTTGTTGTTTTTAAAGTCCAGCAATGTTGAGGATACGACCAGACATGCTCCCTCTCAGCTGAGAAATATTCCCCTCTCCTTTGTGGAAAGTAGGAGGATGACAGCAAACTTTCATCTTCCCTGACAAGGTAACTCAGACATTTTCCTCAGGGAATGGCAACTGATCGTTTGGTTCTGCTCAAGGATAATGTAAAGTGTATAAAAGCGCTCACAGGCCCCACTCTATAGCTGCCTCCTTTGAACACATGTGAGAACACACAGGATGTTCTTCATTAGACAAGGAGCCCACTTATGAGTTTTGTTCCTAAAGGCTCTTGAGTCCTGGGAGCTACGACAAGAGGTCATTTCTTCTCTATAATGCAGACCAAAAGAGCTCTTCTCAGGCCCCCAGACATGCCCCCAACCTAACTACTCTGGTCGACATTCCTCTCTACTCTCTGGACTCTTAAAAGCTCTTTCTGCCTGAAGCGTACTGCAGAACATTTATTATGGGTCATGTGCTCTCCTCTTATGTTTCATAGTGTTTCAGGTAGATTTAAAATTTCTGAAGGACAGAGGACCCACCATGTACGTCTTTGGTAACCCCTAGAGTGCCTAGCACAATGCTGAGTACATACATCATGCTCAATAAATAATTCAATTGACACATTTCTAAACACAAGATATAAAAAGGATGTGTGAGAGAAGATTAATCATATTATGTCAACTTCTTTTTAGGCAACTTTACAAGAAGCTATCACCAATTTATAACTTCACAGTATTTCTTTTTGTAACCTAGATAACAAACAATGTTCCGTGATCAATGACACATGCAGTTTCCCATCAATCTGAAGCTGGTCCCCTAGCCTGTGCTAACATGGGATTGTTTTTAACAATAGGATTAAAACAGCATCACGGGCTTCCCTGGTGGCGCAGTGGTTGAGAGTCCGCCTGCCGATGCAGGGGACACGGGTTTGTGTCCCGGTCCGGGAAGATCCCATGTGCCGCGGAGCGGCTGGGCCCGTGAGCCATGGCCGCTGGGCCTGCGCGTCCGGAGCCTGTGCTCCGCAACGGGAGAGGCCACAACAGTGAGAGGCCCGCGTACTGCAAAAAAAAAAAAAAAAAAAAAAGAAAAAAAAAAACCAGCATCACATTTTTGAACCTAACCAGGATACATCTACCTGAGGAATTCTGTGTGTCATTCTGTTGTCAAACCTTAAGAAAAATAACTGAGAGCTACAGAGACCTGTCGGAAAGCATTTTCGAAGAGTAAAGAGATTGGATGCACTGTTTTAAGAAAACCAGTTGACATACTACAATTCTTTATTCAGACTACAAAAAGGATAATAACATATACAAAGTTTATAAAATCACAAAGATAAAAATTGAGTGACCACAGAATTACCTACCAAAAGCTATAATACTACCATCTAAAGACACTTGACAAACAGCAGGCTTGGAAAATCCCTCATTTAGTGATCATGTGATTAAAGACATATATAGACCTTAGAAGGACTGGAATCAATTAATGGTGCACAGAACCACAATATATTATTTAAGGAAATCAGGAACACTTGAGGTTCTCGTGCTGAAAGCCAAATTACCATGTCTTCTCACAAAAATCTTATTTGCTGGCCTCCTCAGACATATAATATTGAGGCGATGAGGGTATTGTGTTTTGCTATTATTATATGTTTTAAAATCTTTACCTCCAGGGGCTTCCCTGGTGGCGCAGTGGTTGAGAGTCCGCCTGCTGATGGGGACACGGGTTCGTGCCCGAGTCCGGGAAGATCCCACATGCCGCGGAGCAGCTGGGCCCGTGAGCCGTGGCCGCTCAGCCTGCGCGTCCGGAGCCTGTGCTCCGCAACGGGAGAGGCCACAACAGTGTGAGGCCCGCGTACAGCAAAAAAAAAAAAAAAATCTTTACCTCCAGTTTGAATTTTTTTTTCTTTCCCTGGATTCCTACAGAATTTTATCTGTACCAACAATATAGTAAATAATCTGTGTACTCTGTGCCTTTTATTATAAATATGTGCATGTCATTTGCCCTACAAGGTTTAGAGGTCCTTAATGACAGAAATAATGATGATAAGGATGATGATGATATAATAAAAGCTAACATTTATTATACTTTTACTATGTGCCATGCTTTACTGGGTTTCATTGAATCAGATTCACTTAATCACAATGCACTCATCTTTGTATGTCCATTAGACCTAATAGTACTAGAATAAAATTATCTGTGAAATCAACAAATAGTAAGCAAGTTGTTTATTTTCCCTTTGAGTAACCTGGGCACATGGGCAGATTTGATTGAGATCCAAATACGTGACTGTTTTTTCTTCTCTGAAATTTTCAGAAGTCTCTTCTATCAGGCAGGAAGGGTCACATCTTCTGATGACACAGTTTCCTCCAAGTCCCTACTGCAGTGGTAGCTACCTAATAGGTTCTTAGAAAATGCCCTTGACTTACATATTCCACAGCACCAATTATGAAAAGTGACTTAGCATAAGCAATGATGATAGACTGAGCTGCTGTGGGTTATACACAGTGAACATGCTACCACTTCAAATTTATAAGCGTCAGGAAGATCATGAGGGATATATATATATATATATATATATATATATATATATATAAAAATATATATGTTTCACTTTCAAATAAGCCCTGTAACGAGTTTGAGAGGTCCCTGTGTGTTTCTAACTAATTTGACTACATCATTGTAGTCAATCTAAAATGCTCTGAAGTGCCTGGGTGGGCTCTAAAATGCCTGGGTTTGAAACCTTTTAATACCATGAAAATAGTAAAAGAGAAACTGTGTGTGTTATTCTAACACTCTAAAAGGCTTAAAAATAAATCGCAAATATCCTAAAGAAACTCCCACTCTTGGGGAAATTACTAACTTGTGAGTAATGTGAAGACATTCTCAATAGATTTCCAGTTACATATCCAGTGGTCTTCATTGTTTACTCTTTAATTAAAGTGGGTCCATCCCTTATGTCTCACAGACTCCCAAATACTCAGAATGGCCCAAGAAAAATAATCACTCTTCCTACCCCCCTTTCTGCCCTACCCCTCATCCCTTCTGGCGCCTTTTCCTGGGGTTACAGTCTGCTGAGGGAACTTGCCCTGGGCCACTGGAGGTTGGGAGGAGAGGGGTTAGGGAATAGAAAGCAAGGGAACCATGGCAACTTTGAGCTCCCTCACTACCCTGAAAAGTTCTGAAATGGCCTATCTTTGTAACAATCTATGGAATTTGCCGCAAAGAGAAAGTTGGAGAGTTTTCTCCTTTTCTGATGAGGGGAATCTTAGATCCTGGTCTCAGAGTTTGCCCGTTTCTTTTTAGTGGTGGGCGGGAAGTCAAGTGGCTGAATTCCCAAGCCTTCTGGATCTATGTGAAAGTTCTCAGCCTCTACCCAAGCCTTTTTCTCTGCCAAGTGGTGCGATAAAACTCGTGAGAACAGGTTTGCCTTGCGAGGTAGCTGATGCATCTCTGGCAGAAAACCAAAGTAAAAAAGAATTTGGAGAAACCTTACAAATACCGTAAGGGGCTTGATATGAATTTCCTTTAGAAATTTAATGATTGTACAAGGGAATGTGATTTTTGTTTGACCTTTATCTAAGCAGTTTCTCCCCAGTCCCAGCACTCACACTTAGCTATAATTCAGCTTAATCAGCCAAGACCCAGGCAAACCACTTTTATCTGGATGAATTATAAGACTTTTACCAATTCAACATGATCGGCATGTGGTGTAGGAGGCCTTTTGCAACAATGACCTTCTACAATAATAAAACCTTAGAACTGTATGAGCGTCGGAGGTTTCAAAAGACTTCGACATGAGTTATCACTTTTAATCCTAGGAGAGAATTGCTCCAACTGTCCAATAAATTCATGGATTCTAATATCTCAGTAAAAGAAATATTTTCTATTTTCCATCCTTTCCCTTTAATAAGAAAAAGAACCAAAAGGGAAATATATATTCTTGTCATCCCTTCAGAAATGCAGTGGGGACACAGCTAGCTGTTGCATCCTTCAAAGGGCTGAGGTCTCAACCGGCCCTTGGTGATGTCACCCTGATCAGTTTTCACTTTTGCTTACCCTTCCACTCAGACCCAAGGGAGCAGCCACAAGGACTGTCAGTCACTGAGAAGCGGGGCTCCCTCCACCTGCCTCTTCATTCTGCTGTGAAAAGCCCACAGTTATCCAACACACACTTGGTGGAGAAACCAAGCAAGCCTCAAGATCACTAGCCAATTCAGACTTATAAAGTGCTTTACTGGTTACCTCACTGAACTCTTAAAACAATGCTTTGGGGCAGATATTATTACTTGTCATTTTACAGACGAAAAGTCAGAATTTTAGCGAGATTGAAAGTAACTTGCGGGCTTCCCTGGTGGCGCAGTGGTTGAGAGTCCGCCTTCCAGTGCAGGGGACACGGGTTCAAGCCCTGGTCCGGGAAGATACCACATGCCGCGGAGCGGCTAGGCCCGTGCGCCACAGCTGCCAAACCTGCACTCTGGAGCCCGCGTGCCGCAACTACAAAAGCCCACGTGCCTAGAGCCCGTGCTCCGCAACGAGAGAAGCCATTGTAATGAGAAGCCTGCGCACCGCAACGAAGAGTAGCCCCCGCTCGCTGCAACTAGAGGAAGCGCGCATGCAGCAAGGAAGACCCAATACAGCCAAAAATAAATAAATAAAATAAATTTATTAAAAAAAAAAAAGTAACTTGCACAAAGTCAGGTAGAACTTGGACTGAACCCATGACTCATGGCTCGGTGACAATGGAATAAATTCACCACATCCTTCAAAGCATGTTCTGTGGACCAGCAGCATCAGCATCCCCTGGGAGTCTGCTAGAAATGCAGAGTCTTAGGCACCCCCAGAACTGCGGAATCTGCATGTTATCTAGTTCCCAGGAAGTCTGTATGCACAGTACAGTGTAAGAAGTACTGCTCTACAAAATAACTATCTCCAGCCAAGGGGAAGCTCAGCTGAAGCTCCAAACGCAGAGTAACCAAATGAGAGGGATGTGCCCCTAGGGAAGCTCAGCTGAAGCTCCAAACGCAGAGTAACCAAATGAGAGGGATGTGCCCCTAGGGAAGCTCAGCTGAAGCTCCAAACGCAGAGTAACCAAATGAGAGGGATGTGCCCCTAGGGAAGCTCAGCTGAAGCTCCAAAGGCAGAGTAACCAAGTGAGAGGGATGTGCCCCCAGGAGGAACATTACGGCAAGCTGATGCTAATTTTGTATTATTCATCTGTACTTAATCCCAAAATTTCAACCCCGCCAGCTCTTCCAAGTTTAGTAAAACAGAATCTCACCGTCTACGGGTCAGATGGACCTCTGCTCAATGCCTCTGCTTGTGATGGGGGGGGATGGGAAGCATTGCCTTCATGTGAATCTTTTTGAAGATCCCTAATGAAAAGAGGCTCATCATTCCTGC
>NW_006770904.1:1660756-1674844 GCF_000442215.2 Lipotes vexillifer
GAATCCACGTCCCCTGCATCGGCAGGCGGACTCTCAACCACTGCGCTACCAGGGAAGCCCAATAGTGATTTTTGCTTGAACGAAAGCTAACTGGTAGCTGTAGGGAATGGGAAAGGGTTTGGCGGAGAGGGCTGTAAAGACTCCCACGAGAACAAGGACGAAAGCTGCCTCTGACTTCATTCTCCTGCTCACTGAGCATCCCCTACAAGAGAGGGCTGAACAGGCCACTTAGGTCCTGCCTTTAAGGTGTCATAATCCAAATAAAAAGGTTTCTGGAGTCTTTTCACCTTCTATCCTTCCCACTTTCCCAAAGAAATAGTCAGGAAACCAAACGGCATGATTTCAGAGATTGGGAAAGTCCAATTATGCAAAATGCACCCCACGTCCCTGCCATCACCTGTCCTCCAATTCCAGGAATTCTATTAATTAGTGTTTCGGCTCAAGGTAATTCTTTCATTTCTCACAATTGGAATAGTTCTCCTTTTCATGATGTTGGGTAGGGTGTTGGGACAGCTAGAAGATTCAAACTGTCCTCAGTCACATGGATGCTAGTTGGTGCTGGTGGCTGCCTGGGAGCTCAACTGGGCCATTAGCTGGGAGCTTCAGTTCTCTTCCATACGGGTTTGTCTATGTGTCTGCTTGGGCTTCCTAACACTATGGTTCTTGGATTCTAACAAGGAGCCTTCCAAAAATTAAAGGTAAGTAAAAGTTAAGACCTTGCCTTGGAGGTACACAGTGTAATTATGAAACATCATATCAGTCAAAAAAGGTCACTGCCACAGCCTAGATCTAAAGAGGGTAGAGAGGGAAATAAGCTCCACCTCTTTATGAGAGAGTAGCAAGATCACAGTGCAAGAGAGCTGTAGAATGAGAGATATTGCTGGAGACACCTTGAAAACATGATCTACCACAGGCCATTTTAAAAGTCCTCTTGCGGGCTTCCCTGGTGGCGCCGTGGTTGAGAGTCCGCCTGCCGATGCAGGGGACATGGGTTCGTGCCCCGGTCCGGGAGGATCCCACATGCCGCGGAGCGGCTGGGCCCGTGAGCCATGGCCACTAAGCCTGCGCATCCAGAGCCTGTGCTCCGCAACAGGAGAGGCCAGGACAGTGAAAGGCCCGCGTACCGCAAAAAAAAAAAAAAAAAGTCTTCTTGCATGACACGAACTGTTTAAAACAGCAGGAAAGACGATTATAAGGACAATAGCATTTGAAAACAAAACAAAACAACAACAGCAGGATAAAGATTATGATATCACTTTAAGAAAATAGAGGGTGGGATGCCTGAGATTTTGATAGCCCTCAAATGTGTCATAGAGGTACATTCCTACTCAATGGATCCAACACATTCCTAATCAGTGTATGGGGTGAAGAAAGGTCAGGGTTCATTTTCACTACTTGATTGAAATTATCAGTTGGTACTGCCAACTAATGGAGCACTGCAAGTGTATTACCCTATAGCAATACGTGGTGTGCACGCCCCACCGCTAGCACTAGACTAAGTATAGTGGGTTGCACAGGAAGAAAAGGACCAGTCCTTGCCCTCTAGCACTTGCATACTTAGATGTATGTTTGAAGTGAGAATCCCATTAGGATGGAGCTCCCAAAAGTCTACCTAGTCACATACTTCTGAGTTTAACAAACTCTTGAATCACTGCTTGTCTTGCTACAATGCTTTAAAAAGGAATGGTTGGTGGAACCTGATCTAGGGTGAGGTACAGACCACTCTTCTGGAGGAACAAGTGATAGTAGCATGATCAGATTAAAATTGGAGGCTATATGCGGGTTCAGAGGGAGAAGGCAGGATCTTGAAGATGTTATCCAGACATGTGACTCCCAGTTGCCTGGCTGCTTGTCATTAACAACCTGGTGTAGGATCAGAAGCTTTGTTGGATGATCTGAACCTGGACAAAAAGAACATTTTCAAGCACCTTGTTACAATATACTCTGGCAAGAGTACAGCTGGCACTCTGTAAAGTAATCTGGACATTTTTATCAGAGTCAGAGACAATAATATGATTTGCTGTTGGCATAATATAAAATCTATTCACTTTTTAAAATAAAAAAGTACATAATTATGTAAGTGTCTTATGGTAAGCATTCTTCCAAGATAGGGAAAGGCTCCATGTCTCCAGATTTCTGGGTAGAGTTTATATCTTACATAGATTTATGACAATGATGAGATTTGGTCCCTTGAACTTCCTGACATGGAGTGTCTAGTACAAGCTTCCTACTTGGATTGAATGGTCACCCTTGGGCATCCTAACTTGTGTGGGAACAGCAAACACATAATACACATTCAGCAATTGCTACTGAATGGATAATTTCACGATTGGAATAGACACAACTGATTAATTGGATTGCCCAGGTCTCCCCATCTGCCCCCAGCTCCCATCTTACACACACATACCTACCATTTGAGTTGCCTTCAAAGGCCCAAGAGACTATAAGCTGCTTCAGATTCTGAGGCATTTCAAACCAAAGACATAGTAAATATTGCTAAATCAAAACCACACAGACTGCATTCATTCAGTCTACTACTTTGGAACAGTTGCTTTCCAGAGCAAGACACTCAGTGGTTATAAGTAAGAAATAGGGCTCAAGTGGAAAATATTTATAAAGGGAACAAAAAGAAAATGGTGTGTTTGCCAATGACATCTTGGAGAACCAGTGGGTATTAAAAGAGGGAAGACAAAGAGGGCTGATATTATAATATACCTTTCTTTCAAGCACACACATACACACAACCAAAATAAGGCAAGCCCCTTTCAGGCACTGAAAGGGGGAACACTTCTGGCAGAAATAATTGCCCTATACTTATTGCTGCTGGAGTTGTGGCTCAACAGGGGAACAGAAGGTACAAAGGGCAATGAGGTAGAGCTGCAAGGGGGACCAATGGGCATTGAACAATTCACAAAAGGCTCAGTGTGTTCTACCTGGAGAGAGGAGTGTATATTTTAAAATATCACATTTAATTAACACTTGAAGAGAGGAACCTAATGGCTCACACCAGTGATTCTAGGCAGCTTTTGTATGAAACAGAGGAAGGAGAAAAACCCTGATTAGGCACTGGCCTTAAGCACAGTTTCCTTGGATTTCCTTTTTCCTCTTTACCATATAATAACATGGCTGAAAATTAGTTCTGACAGCTAATCAGAGTGAGTGGCTCTTTCTTTTCTTGGAGTGGTTAACACATACTGTGCATTGTGCCAATACACCTACTGCTGAATGGCTGTAGGAAGGATGGAACTGATGAGTTATTTCATTGCAGGCAGCTCTGTACCTCCTTTCAGCTGAATCAGAGGACTTCTGTGGTACTTGGGTCCGTTATGTGTCTGAGGGCAACCTAAGAATGTCAGAAGCAGCTCTGCTAATATGGTAGCTTCCCCTCTGACCTACTGGACCTTATGTACCTGCACTCCCCACGCCCCCATGCCCCACACCCATCCCTCTCCAATGCCTCCCACTCATAGTTACTGCTGCTTCTGAGAGCACACTGGAAATGTGAACTATAAAGATGGAGTGTTGAACTAAACTGTTAACTGGCTGTTAAATGATAAAGCAGGAATTAGCTAAAGACAAAAGAACAGGTCAGTAGAAAGAAAGAAATCATAAAGATCAGAGCAGAAATAAATGAAATAGAGATGAAGAAAACAATAGCAAGGATCAATGAAACGAAAAGTTGGTTCTTTGAGAAGATGAACAAAATTGATAAACCTTTAGCCAGACTCATCAAGAGAAAAAGGGAGAGGATTCAAATCAATAAACTTAGAAATGAAAAAGGAGAAATTACAACTGACACCACCAAAATACAAAGGATTATAAGAGACTACTACAAACAACTATATGCCAATAAAATGGACAACCTGGAAGAAATTGACAAATTCTTGGAAAGGTACAACTTTCCAAGACTGAAACAGGGAGAATTAGAAAATATAAGCAGACCTATCACAAGTAATGAAATTGAAACTGTAATTAAAAATCTTTTGCAAACAAAAGTCCAGGACCGGATGGCTTCACAGGTGAATTCTATCAAACATTTAGAGAAGAGCTAACATCTATCCTTCTCAAACTCTTCCAAAAAATTGCAGAAGGAACACTCCCAAACTCATTCTATGAGACCACCATCACCCTGATACCAAAACCAGACAAAGATATCACTAAAAAAATAAAATTACAAACCAATATCACTGATGAACATAATCCGAAAATCCTGAACAAAATACTAGCAAACAGAATCCAACAACACATTAAAAGGATCATACACCATAATCAAGTGGGATTTGTCCCAGGAATGCAAGGATTCTTCAATATATGCAAATCAATCAATGTGATACACCATATTAACAAATTGAAGAATAAAAACCATATGATCATCTCAATAGATGCAGAAAAAGCTTTTGACAAAATTCAACACCCATTTATGATCAAAACTCTCCAGAAAGTGAGGCACAGAGGGAACCTACCTCAACATAATAAAGGCCATATATGACAAACCCACAGCAAACATCATTCTTTTTTTTTTTTTTTTTTTTCCGGTACACGGGCCTCTCATTGTTGTGGCCTCTCCCATTGTGGAGCACAGGCTCCAGACGTGCAGGTTCAGCGGCCATGGCTCACAGGCCCAGACACTCCGCGGCATGTGGGATCTTCCCGGACCGTGGCACGAACCCGTGTCCCTTGCATCAGCAGGCGGACTCTCAACCACTGCGCCACCAGGGAAGCCCCAAACATCATCCTTAATGGTGAAAAAGTGAAAGCATTTCCACTAAGATCAGGAACAAGACAAGGATGTCCACTCTCACCACTCTTATTCAACATAGTTTTGGAAGTCCTAGCCATGGCAATCAGAGAAGAAAAAGGAATACAAAAGAAAAAGGAACCCAAATTGGAAAAGAAGAAGTAAAACTGTCACTGTTTGCAGACATGATACTATACATAGAAAATCCTAAAGATGCCACCAGAAAACTACTAGAGCTAATCAATGAATCTGTTAAAGTTACAGGATACAAAATTAATGCACAGAAATCTCTTGCATTCCTATACACTAACAAGGCAAGATCAGAAACAGAAATTAAGGAAACAATCCCAGCTACCATCGCAACAAAAAGAACAAAACGCCTAGGAATAAACCTACCTAAGGAGGCAAAAGACCTGTACTCAGAAAACTATAAAACACTGAAGAAAGAAATCAAAGATGACATAAACAGATGGAGAAATATACCATATTCTTGGATTGAAAGAATCAATATTATGAAAATGACTCTACTACCCAAAGCAATCTACAGATTCACTGCAATCCCTATCAAACTACCAATGGCATTCTTCACAGAATTAGAACAAAAAATTTTACAATTTGTATGGAAACACAAAAGACCCTGAATAGCCAAAGCAATCCTGAGAGAGAAAAACGGAGCTGGAGGAATCAGGCTCCCCAACTTCAAACTATACTACAAAGCTACAGTAATCAAGACAGTATGGTACTGGCACAAAAAGAGAAATATAGATCAATGGTACAGGATAGAAAGCCCAGAGATTACACACACATATATGGCCACCTAACTAATCACAAAGGAGGCAAGAACATACAATAGAGAAAAGACAGCCTCTTTAATAAGTGGTGCTGGGAAAACTGGACAGCTATATGTAAAAGAATGAAATTAGAACACTCCATAACACTATACACAAAAATAAACTCAAAATGGATTAAAGACCTAAATGTAAGACTGGACAATATAAAACTCTTAGAGGAAAACATAGGCAGAACACTTGTTGACATAAACCACAGCAAGATCTTTTTCAACCCACCTCCTAGAGTAATGAAAATAAAAACAAAAATAAACAAATGGACCCTAATTAAACTTAAAGGCTTTTGCACAGCAAAGGAAACCATACAGAAGACAAAAAGACAACCCACAAAATGGGAGAAAATATTTGCAAACAAAGCAACAGACAAAGGATTAATTCCCAAAATATACAAACAGCTCATGGAGCTCAATATCAAAAAAACGAAAAACCCAACCAAAAAATGGGCAGAAGACCTAAATAGACATCTCTCCAAGGAGGACATACAGATGGCCAAGGGGCACATGAAAGGATGCTCAACATCACTAACTATTAGAGAAATGCAAATCAAAACTACAGTGAGGTATCACCTCACCCCAGTCAGAATGGCCATCATCAAAAAGTCTACAAACAATAAATGCTGGAGAGGGTGTGGAGAAAATGGAACCCTCTTGCACTGTTGGTGGGAATGTAAATTGATACAGCCTCTGTGGAGAACAGTATGGAGGTTCCTTAGAAACTAAAACTAGAACTACCATATGACCCAGCAATCCCACTACTGGGCATATACCCTGAGAAAACCATAATTCAAAAGGGCACATGTACCCCAATGTTCATTGCAGCACTATTTACAATAGCCAGGACATGGAAACAACCTAAATGTCCAATGACAGATGAACGGATAAAGAATGTGTGGTACATATATACAATGGAATATCAGTCAGCCATAAAAAGGAATGAAATTGGGTCATCTGTAGACATGTGGATGGACCTAGAGTCTGTCATACAGAGTGAAGTTAAGCCAGAAAGAGAAAAGAAATATATCGCATATTAACGCATATATGTGGAATGTAGAAAAATGGTACAGGTGAACCTATTTGCAGGGCAGCAATAAAGATGCAGACGTAGGGAACGGACATGTGGACACGGGGGGAAGGAGAGGGTGGGATGAATTGAGAGATTAGGATTGACATATATACACTACCATGTATAAAATAGACAGCTAGTGGGAACATGCTATAAAGAACAGGAAGTTCAGCTCGGTGCTCTGTGATGACCTAGGCGGGTGGGATAGGGGGTGGGGTGGGAGGGAGGTCCAAGAGAGGGGATATAGGTATACATATAGCTAACTTGCTTCATTGTACAGCAGAAACTAACACAACATTGTAAAGCAATTATACTCCAAAAAAAAATAATAATAAGACAAAAGAACAAAATCAAATCCAACTCTCTCTTAAAGAGAAGAGCTTGGGACCCAAGAGATTGGCTCAGAACAGGACCAGCATTTGTGTGTAATGGGCAGATGTGAGTTAAGGTCATCCCAGGTGAGTGGGCAGGAGCTTCCCTCCCCAAAGAATGTCCTTTACTTGGCTGAAGGGAGTTTGTTTGCCTCACCAAGAATTTTGTTTTTATAGTTTGGAATACAAAAGAATGATCATTGCTAAAAGGGCTGTGATAGAATGGAGTGGAGGTAAAGAGCTTTAATATTCTCCAGATGAAAGCCATGCAAAGGGGTACAGTGATTGCCCCACCAATTATAAATAATAGCAACAAGGCTTCACTGGTGGCGCAGTGGTTGAGAGTCCTCCTGCTGATGCAAGGGACACGGGTTCGTGCCCTGGTCCGGGAAGATCCCACATGCCGTGGAGCGGCTGGGCCCGTGAGCCATGGCGGCTAAGCCTGCGCATCCGGAGCCTGTGCTCCACTATGGGAGAGGCCACAGCAGTGAGAGGCCCGCATACCGCAAAAAAAAAAAAAAAAAAAAAAAAAAAAAAAAAACAACACTATGGGAGAGGCCACAGCAGTGAGAGGCCCGCATACCGCAAAAAAAAAAAAAAAGAAAAGAAAAAAAAAATAGCAACAGCAAAAGTGGCCAAAGGGGAGGTATCTGGGCCGAACACAGCCCACAGGATTCCAAAACCTGCCCTAGGGCTGGATCTCATTTGAAATCCCAAAGAATGTCCCAGAGACTACAGTTCCTGATATGTCCCCTTCCTAGGAAAGGAGCCCGGGGAAAGGATTCTGAGCTTAATAGGGCAACGTGACAAGGCAAGACCTGAACTGTGGCAGCTCCCACTAAGCCAAGGCTAGCTATGTCCAAGCAAACAAGCTGGGGTGCTTGGTCATGCCCCAATCAGGCTCTTGGCTGAGATCCTGGAAAGTTTCCCTTTCAAGTTGTCTTTTGAGGGAGGAATGGGCACTCATATTCTCCAGTACAGTTCTCCTTGGCCCTCTGGAGGGAGATGAGCCCCTGAAAAGAATGAGCCTTCTTTAGCACAAATGTCCTGGCATTTTAGGGCTGTGTTTTGCTATGTCTATGCTAGGTCAAAGAAAAAAGGAAAACCAAGCCTTCAAAATCACTTTAAAAATGCACAGGCTGTATTTTGGCTGGATGAACACTTGTCCTATTTTTTTTTATTGTGGTAAAATACACATAACAGAAAACTTATATTTTAATCATTTTGAAGTGTACAATTCAGTGGCATCAAGTACATTCATAATGCTGCTCAACCATCACCACCATCTGGTTTCAGAACTTTTTCATCACCACGAAAGGAAACTTGTACCCACTGGCAATAACTCCCTCATTCCTACCTCCCCCACCCCTGGCATTCACTAATCTGAATTCTATTTCTATAGTTTGCCTCTTCCCATGTTTCATATAAATAGAATTACACATATCTGGCCTTTTGTGTCTGGCTTCTTTCACTTTGCATAATGTTTTCAAGGTTCGTCCACGTTTTGGCATGTCCTTTATTCCTTTTATGGATCACTAATATTCCGTTGTGTGGATAAAGCCCATTTGGTTTATCCATCCATCAGTTGATGGACACTTGGGTTGCTTCCACCTTTTGCATACTGTGAATAATGCTGCTATGAACATTTGTGTACAAGTTTTTGTTTGAACATTTGTTTTCAATTCCTTTGAGTATATGCCTACAAGTGGAATTGCTAGGTCCATATGACAATTCTATACTTAACTTTTTAAGGGACTACTAAACTATTTTCTATAGATACTGTACCATTTTACATTCCCACCAGCAATACAGGAAGTTTCCAATTTCTCCACATTCTCACAACACTTGTTATTTTCTGTTTTATTATTGCCATCCTTGTGAATTTGAAATGGTATCTCATTATGGTTTTGATTTGCATTTCCCTAATGACTAAGGATGTTGAGCATGTTTTCAAGCGCTTGATGGCCATTTGTATATCTTCTTTGGAGATATACAAATAACTGTTCAAGTTCTTTTCCTATTTAAAAAATTTTTGTTGTTGTTGAGTTGTAGGAGTTTTTAAAAAATATATTCTAAATATTAGACTCATCAGATATGTGATTTACAAGTAATTTTCTTCCATTTAATGGGTTGCTTATGTACTCTCTTCACTATCCTGTTTTTAAAGGGAAGATACCAAACAAAGCACTCAGATGCTTTTAAGAAAGGAGTACCAAATAAGACAGTAACGGTCACAACAGTTCTGAGCTAAGGAAAGTCTCCATGCTATCACTTTTTTACTCTCCTGGCCTCCAGTAGGAGGCCTCCGACATCTCCCTGAAATAACTAGAGCAACAGTAAGTTGTGTAAAGACTCCATGTGCCAGACAGGGTGCCGAGTGCCTTAACTGCACTTTCTCCCATCCTTGTAGCTACCCTGCAACATAAGTGTTATTACTCCCATTTTACAGATGAGGAAACTGAGGTGCAGAGGTATTAATGAATGACCAAAGGTCTCAATGCTCACAAACAACAGAGTCAGACTCCAAAGCCAGGTCTGCCAGACCCCTTCCTGCTCACCCACAGGTTTGTTAAATTTTGTTCTGAGGAGCTTTAGGGCCTCCATGTGGGTGTCTCTGGGGCCTTCCTGGACATAGAGAGGAGGATCAGTAGAGGGTTTGGGTCTCTGGGGCCAGCACCCACTCCAACCAGAGCAGCTCTGTTTTGATCTCTTTTATAGTTTGGGGCTCAGGGGTAGAACTTTGAAAAAGAAGAGGCTTCCGGTGCTTTAAAAAAAATGTTTGAAAACCACTGCTAAATCATGTTGCTTCATGGGAGGAAAACCCAAAGCTCTTGCAGCTTCTTGTAAAACAGAGGTTTAGTTAAAGGAAAATCAGTTCTAAATGGGGAGTTGTTGTTCAATAGGTATAAAGTTTCAGTTATGTTAAATTAATAAACTCTAAAGATCTGCTGTACTTGCCTATAGTTAACAATATAGTGTTGTGAGCTTAACATTTTGTTAAAGAGTACAGATCTCGTGATAAATGTTCTTACCACAAAAAGAAAACAAAAACAATTTAAAAAAAAGCCTAAGGGATACAAGGAAAAGTTGGGAGGTGTTGGAAATGTCTATTACCTTGATTACAGTGATGGTATCATAAGACTTTGCATATGTCTGAACTCATCAATTTGTACACATTAGATATGTGCAGTTCTCTGTATATCACTTATACCTCAATGAAGCAATTTCAAAAAAAAGGAAAACCACTCCTTGGCTTCATTGATAGAAACCTTTTGTGTTGCACTTGCACACACCCCCCCCCAAAGATGCACACACTCTCCCTCATCGCCCCATTCCTGTACTTTCCTACTTCAGCTGGGTAATGCCAGCTCCGGAGGGAGTTGCCTCTGAACTCCCACTCACCAAAAAAAAAAAAAAAAGTGGCTCTTGCTGGCGAGTGCACCCACACTGCCTGGCAGCCACAATTGTCACCATTCATCAGTCAGGTATGCTGCCTGCTTACCTTTGAGGGCATTCTCACAGCCAAGCAGCCAAACCAGAGCCACCTTTCTTGTTTTTTATTTTGCAACTTAGCATGAGGACCGTGTTTAGGAACAGAGCCATCCTGTGGAAACCACACAAGGTGAGGCCAAATCTTAAGAAAAACACCTTGCAGGTGCCTATCTTCCCAGACTGACAGCTGGCTTGTGGCTGTGTGGCCAGGTAAGGAAGGAGGCGAGGGGACTGCCTTTCCCACACAGCATTTCTGATCTTAGGGGAAGAGGCGGCCAGCAGCAGGCAGAGCTCTGGGCCGGAAATGCCGTGTGCAGGAAGCTGGGCTTGGTCTCGAGCTCCCTGCCTTCCGTTCTTAGGAAACTCGGGCAGCCTGAGGTGAGCTACATGCACATTAGAGTTGGCATTTGCGCTTCACCACTGTGTGAGGACGAAGCGTTGCAGAGAGGGTAAGGGGCCTTGCACTGGGTGGACAGAGACATGGATTTGGGCAGCTTCTCAGAACTGCAGCTTGCGTTTCTGACCATTTATTCTCCGTGCCAATGAAGTGTTGCCAGATGCCTGCTCAATTACACTTCTAGTGTGAAATCACACGGACAGGCTTAATGCCATTTACTGCTTTGGTCAAAGATAATGGAGGGGTGAGAAGGGGTGATGAGGAACCTTCCTGCCCACGGGTTGAATTGAGATCTAAGAGCAGAATGCCCTTTCATCCTCCACTTTTAGTTTTCTCCACTTAAACACTATGCAGGGCAACTTGTTTCCTTCTGTTCTTAAAAGTTACCCAACTGATAGTGGGTATTAATTATCGTACTTCTATAGGGTAAAGGGTGTCAGCAGGATGTCAGCAAGATGTGTTTTCCAAAGCACTGAAAGGCCTCCCTCACCCCCACATCCTCTCAATGCCTTCCTCAAGTACTACTCCCTCTCCTCTCATCTAGCCAAAACTTTCCTAAACTTTAAACCACTCAAGTCACTAGTAGGTTAGCCTACCAATATGGCACTTTTGCTGCCGGAAGGCACCTGGCAAAGTACACCTGGCATTGCAGACTCAGCTGCTCAGTGGCCCGTCTCTGGAAGATCTAGACCACACGAATCCAATGAGACACAGATAAGAGCAAGCCCAGGTTTGTCCTGCCACTTGCTGTTTTGGTGTGCACACCCTTGCTGGGCAACACCCAACTCACCTACCCAGATAAGCAGCAGCGGGGCGGGGGGGATGGGGCCCAGGCACCAGCCATTTGAATACTCAGTGAATCATCTCTGGAACACTGGAGGCCTGGAAGTTGAGAAAATGCCCCTTTCCTTCATCCTTCTTTCTTTCAGAGTCTAGGGTTCCAGCTGTAATTTATTCTCTTCTTTACAATCAGAAAAAGTTTTCCCTATACCCTGAGAAAGAATAAAACTAAGAGGAGCTTAGTACTGTCTAGCCGGTGTTATTTCCCAATGCCTCAGATATTTATATGCGCTGTGGTGCGGTTCTTTTATTTTTCAATCAGCAAAATAAATTACCACCTACCAGCGAGGGAGACCTTTCGGTGGCCAAGTTTCCAGATGGGACTGGCAGAGGGGAAGAAAAGGCCATCCCCACACACATTACTGGCCACTGAGTTGTGTTATTCAGTCAAGCCTGATGTGGTCTGCTCTACCCCATCACAGCTCCTTAGCCTCTCCCTTTACAAGGGATGAAATTGACAAGCTCTTGGGAAACACTGAAAAACGTTCTGAAGGTATACAAGAGAGCGGGCATGGGATCTCATCGGGTAGCAAGGTGGCTCTGGAGGGAAGGCAGTAAGATGAGGCACTAAATTCATGTAAACCGTCTATATCCCAGTGTACCCTTGATGGCTAGGGGTGTCTTTGCTGTTAGATCTTCCTTTTGAACTAAACTAGCAAATCTCAGGGATCCTGGATCAGAAATCCCATGAATTTGATTTAGAATGATTTCCAGAATACTCTTCTCTCAGGACTGACATGATTTAAATGAGCAGCAAACAACAGAATTATGCTTGAGGATATGCCTTATGTGAAATAAGAAACAAGAAACCCTCCTTTCTCACACCAGAAGAGTCTCCCTAAAGCCCTCCTGCAACTCTCAACCTTCAATACATAAACTGTAGGCAGCATTTCAAAGTGATCACAGGGCACAATCGTATACAGAGGGTTAGAGACACAGAATATAGTTAGTGCAAACATTCTTGCTAAATTAACCATGGCTTGCCAAATTAATTCCTATAAGCAAAGAAAAAGTTCAATTTTCTGACTAATTATGCTCAATGATTTTTCAAGGTCATGCATGCCTCAAAACAAAGAAAAGAAAATGGTGAAGGTGAAGGTGAATACTGAACACTGCAATAAGGCTTTATGAAGAGCCTGAATCTGAAATGATGTTTTATTTCTATTTCAGCAATAAGTACCATTCTCTTAATCAGTGAGCATATCTAGAATCCTATCTTCAGAACCACGCCCTGTGTTCATGCTGGCTACAGACAGGTCTGTATACGCTTAGGATCCCGGGAGCAGGCTCACCTATTTAGGGTCTATTTTCTGGGGCTTAAGAGGTTTCTAAGAAGTAAATTATTCAACTGCCTCTGCCCTCCCAAATACATAACTTATCTGTGGCAATCAAGAAAGTGTATAGTTGGATGTCATATGATGCTTGTGTTCTTTTGGTGCCCCAGTAATAAGTTTCCTTTGGGACCAAGATCCACACCTGACCTAAGTCGCATTGAATCAAGATGACCAATTTAAACAATTGTTTTCTGAGGGGGTGGGGAATGGCAGAGTTGTTAATGACACATGAATTTACAAATAATTATTTGGAGGTGTAAGACTAAGTGATTTCTGAAGGACTTAGTGTATTGAAAATGGATCCATTCAAAACAAGCTTGCTTTTTGAGAGAGGGAAAGAAAACCAATTCTAAGTGTTTAGCTTCATAGACAGAACCTGATGTTACATCTGCACATATCTACACCCACATCCACTCCCCCGCCCATTTCCCCATTCCTAGCAATTCTGTGAAAAAGATCATGCTTCTGAGCAGTTGCCACCCTGTAATAAAGTCGAGACTGTTGTACTCACTCCTGAGGCTGCCCTGGTGATCGCCTATTCCCACTGTCTCCTCCAGTACTTCTACAGATATGAGTTCAGCCCAGCTGTGGGCCGCCTGCATGGAGGGGGCCCTATTCCAAACACTGATTCTTCCCCAGACCTCTTGAAACAGAATCTCTTGGGCTGGAATCAGGAATTCTGTTTTATTTTTTTAAAAAAAACAAGATCCCCAGCTAATGCTTATGCCCAATAAAGTTTAGTAACCACTGACAGCAAGATGGCAAGGAAATTGGTGCGTAAAGGAACCAGACCCAAGGCCTTGATTTCATTCTTATATTTATCTCAGTAACTGTAGCTCTAGACTTCACCACCACCTTCCAATGGCCCAATGCATTATAAGAAAAGGAAATGCACAAGAAAGGTTTACATGTTAAGGACCAAAATAGGAGAAATAAAAGTCTAAGTAATAAATGTTAGAATGCTGAAATAGGTTTTTTTTTTTTTTTTTTTTTTTTTTTTTTTTTT
>NW_006770904.1:1675221-1694471 GCF_000442215.2 Lipotes vexillifer
GTGTCCCCTGCATCGGCAGGCGGACTCTCAACCACTGCGCCACCAGGGAAGCCCTGAAATAGGTAATTTTTAACTCTCTTTAATGACACAAAGACACCCAAGACATCACTACTTCTAAAGTCATCGTGACTCAGGTAACCAGTATGACTGAAATTACGTATACATTTTAATATGGATGCTGATTTTGATCAATTGAACTAGAGATGAGAACAGTAAAGCAAAGCAAAATAAAATAAAAAGTGGGCTTCTTCTTCAAAATATAAAAAAAAATCCTTTATTAAAATATATGGATAGACAGTAGTTACCAATAAATATACATATACTGGGGACAGAGCTCAAAATTTTTGCTGATAAGGAGACATAATCAAAAGTGTTTGGGAACCACTGTTTTATTTCATTCCTTCAGGATAGCGATAGTTGAGATGGATCTGATAAACTTTAAAAATACAACAGGATACTAATATATGGTCCCATGTGCCCCCTCTTAGAAGATACCTGTATTTTCATAGAGGACAATGCTTACTCCAGAGGAATCCACTCAAGGCGAGTTTCTGGCTCTCTGGTTGGCAGGTAGATGAGATGTTGGGGTAGAGAAGCCTTTCCCAGGAGAAGCATATCCAAGAAGAAACTTCTAAGGGTTCTTAACCACATCCTTGTCTGGGATGAGGAAATCAAGGCAGTTATGATTTTTCAGTGAACTCACTAATTACCTTCTATTTTCCCACCTGAGTGGGATTCAAAATACGGTCAAGTAGGTTACTGGTGGTTTCTTCAGGTAGTCTGAGGATAAGTGTCTTGTTGGTGTTTTCCATACTCATATTTTTACTGCAGTTTTACATAGACTACCTCAGTTTTAATAATCAACTCTGTGGTCACATCAACTTATTCATTTGAAAGAATATTTTATAGATGTTCTGCTTGGGAGGGAAAACTCAGTCCTTTATCTTGCCTCTGCGTTTCTCTCCCTTTCACTCTACATGTAGCTAGCACATGTCTAATTCTCACTTCCAAATATGCCAAATATATTTTACAAAGGAATCTGCTTTAGAGTGACCAGCTATCCTAGTTTGCCTGGGATTGTCTTGTTTTAACACTGAATGTCCTGCATCCCAGGAAGCCCCTCAGTCCTCTTCACCCAGAACTGCTCTATCCAATATGGTAGCCACTAGCCACATGGGGTGAGTTAAATCTCAATAAGTTAAAATAGATAAAACAGTTCCTCAGTTGCACTAGCTGTATTTCAAGGGCTTAATAACTATATGTGGCTTCTGGCTACATTACTGGCCAGTGTAGATGTAAAAATCTCCATCATTGCAGAAAGTTCTGTTGGACAGTGCTGAGCTGGAGGGTTTTTCCAGCAAGTACCTAGAACTAACATCTTTTAAAACAGTACCCTGGTCAAGTGTCACCAGTTGGTTGAGCAAACTCATGTGATGGGGCCTGCTATCTCAGTGAAACACACAGAGTATGCTGGCTCATCAAAGCCTCAGTGAAAACTTTTGTTTTTCAGAGTTCACATTTCCTGATGCATCAGGCTTCTGGAACCATGCCCTCAATCTTCCCAGCTCCCAGGGATTTATAAACAGCTGTTCGCATTTAGTGAAAATGGGAATATGGCATTAAGAAACATTTAACATGACAGCAAGAAAAGACAATTTGACTCCTTTTAAACTGTGTCCATGAGGCATGAGGGTCACACTCATTTTGTGCCCATTTGTGGATTTTCCCTTGATACGCAGCATAGCAGAGAGGATAGCTGGATCTAGCTGAGTTAGAACTGAAGAGGACATGCATTGGAAAACCACCTTAGGAGTGGGTGCCTTTAAGTCGGTCGCATCCCTACCCCAAGCATCAGGTGGATGGAGCAACGGGGCTTCTCCTCTTACAAAGTGGCCAGGAGTCACACAGAGGACAGCACTTTGGCAACACCCCTGTTCCCCCAGGGCAAAGGAGAATTAGAAACAGAAACAGGAACAAATTGCTGTCGGTTTGAAGATTCACTGCTGAAAGATCTAATTGTGAGCACAGGGATTTATTTGTTTTATAGAAGTTATTGAGCACCTACCTACTCAATAGGTCCCTACTCGTGAGCCATTCACAGTCTAGTAGGGGAGATTAATAATGTTCACTGATTTTTAAAGTATAATGTAATAAATGTTTACTTGTGAAGATAGTGATGATGATGATGACAGCTAACATTTACTGGGAGCTTTCCAGGTGGCAAGCTCTACCCCGAGTGCTTTACATGAAGAAATACAAGAAGAATACTTTAGGAATACAGGTGCTGGAAGGATCCCCGGGTGAAAATATAACACACTGTTTTTCAAAATTTCCAGGAAGTTTAGCAGATAAACAAAGCAAACCTCTCACAAGCTGCTTGAAAAAGTAGCCTAGTAAAGCAATTTAGATAATGGATTTTATTTTTTAAATAACCTTTTTTATTTTGGAATGACTTTAGATTCATGGAGTAGTTTCAAAGAAAGTATGCAGAATCCCCATATGATGACTGGTTTCTGAGTCAGACAGAAATGGCTTCAAGTCCCAAGTTCTGTTATTTATTATTGTGTCCTTGGATAAGTTATTTAACCACTCATACCCTCAGATGTGGCTTCCTCAATTGTAAAATGGCACAACAGAACTTGCTTTAGAGGGTTGTGGGAAAGAAAAAAAATGAGAGAATTTGTGTAAAGTGGTTTGTACATGCTTGGGCCACTGTTGTGCTTAATCAACATTAGCACATTATTATTTATGTGGATGACATCTTTAACAAATTAATGAAATTTGTTAAATTTAAATGTTATAATAATTTTAAATGGCCAATATCTAATAACTATAGTTTTAGCACTTCAAAGGACAAGTTCCATTTCCTTATCTTGTTCCTTTTCTCAGGCAGTTGAAGGGGCTCTCAGTTCTAACCTTCACCCAGGCTCAGTCTATACCAGGCCAGATGGATGCACCACCATTTTGGTCTCATACTGTTAACGTGTCTCTCCCCACCTAAAGAAATGGAGGGAAGATGGAGTGGGTATACCCACTGTCTTAGACATTTCAGGCTGTTATAACAAAAATACCATAGACTAGGTGGCTTAAACACAGATGTTTATTCCTCATGGTCTGGAGGCTGGAAGTCCAAGATCAAGGTGCCAGCAGATCCAGTGTCTGGTGAGAGCCCATTCTCTGGCTTGTAGATGGCTGTCTTCTCATTGTATCTTCACAAGGCAAAGAGCAGAGACAGGAAGCAAACTCTCCTGTATATTCTTATAAGAGCAGTAATCCCATCTTGAGGGCTCCATCCTCATGACCTAATTACCCGCCAAAGGCTCCCATCTCCAAATACCATCAAATGGGGGATTAGGGTTTTAACATGTGAATTTTGAGAGGACACCAACAGTCCACAGCATCCATCCAGGATGGGAAGCTGAAACATTCTGCTCTGGTCTGTTCAATGGGGGCTCACTGAGGGGGCTCACAGAGCACCTTCTTAGGAGCTCTAGGCATGGGTACAGGGACTCCTTCTTCTGTGGGGTTGGTGAATGGTCCATAACTCAGCGTCCTGTTGTCTCCCTGCTGAGCTGGGGATGGAAGTGGAAGGGCAGAGAAACTGGAGGACCAAACACTTTCTTCCCCCTTTTCTTCTCCTTCAATGATCTCTGAGGTACTGAAGGCTGTGTCTCTACTTCTCGAACACAGAGAACTCCCAGGATCCTTGGGCCTCTGTGTGGTCCCTTAGAGCCATGCACATTTATCTCCATCTCTGAGAAACAGTCACTCCTGCTGTCTGATTTCTTTAGAAGAAAATACTTTTAACTCGACAATATTTGGGTTATGAATTCAAAATCAGTTTTCTGAGGCTTAAAAATTTGGTAAACAGTTGAACACACTCTAATTTTTCCATATTTCTCTCTGCTACCAGAAGACACTTCTAATTATCGCTTAGCATCCCCCTTGATTAAAACAAAGACACCAACTGAACACTGAGTGTTTACTTTTCTTCTTACCCACCCTTGCCCACATGAACCTGCCCCCACTATGTACACACACACACACACACACACACACACACACACACACACACACACAAAGAAAGAGGTGATGATAATCCACAAACCTTGGACTTTAGGTCTATTTCAGTTGGTCTTTTCAATTTCTAAGAAACTAAGCAGGGGGCATTGGGAAATTCTGAGTTGCAGTCTTAATGGAAAGCCCCAGGTCAAGAGTAACAGCTTTTCTTCAGTTTAAAAGCTAATGTTGACCTTAAGAGAACTCCGAAATATGTGTGAAAATTGTTCCCATCAAATGTTTTCTGGAAAGAATTCAGGCTTTTTGCAATGAAGAACCTATTGACAGATTTAGCACCTCAACATGACATTCACCAAAGACACAATGCAAAAGTTGTTCCTGTGACCATTCTTTCTAGTGGTGGGGTACTTGTTGTTGGCCAGATGGGCATTCTGATCAGGTGGTGGCTGTGAGGACAGACAGGCTGTGAATAATTCCTATCATAAAACCTAACACTTATTGAGTACTTACTACCTTACAAGTTCTATCCTTAACACTTCACATGTACTGTCTCATTCAACTTGCATGGCCATACTATGAGTTGGGCATCCCCATTTTACAGTTGAAGAAACCGAGACTCAGAGTTTCATTAACTTGCTCACTGTCACACACAGGTAGAAAGAAGTGAAACTAGGATTTGAAGCAGGGCATGCTGACTTTGGAGCCCACAGTCTTGGCCACTAAGTGACCAGGCTTTGCCTCACTTCACTTTGGAGTCCATGCTTCTTTGGAAGCCAACATATAGCTGCAGACCAGCAGCCTCACCAAACAGAAGGCAACCTGAGGACTACTCAAATCATCCAGCATCTTGCAAACATTTCCTTAGTCATCCCCTCTTAGTATCCCCATAATGATGTCACTGATGGTAGAAAAATGGCAGTGCCAGGACTGAGCACTGGATTTTCCTAGGTGGCACTTTGCCCAGTGGCTTCTAGGCCCAGTGGCTTCTCTCTTAGCTCCTGAACCGGTGCTCACTTTGAAAGCTACAGCCAGATTTATGGAACCAGGGATGCTCATACTAACACCACTAAAGAGCCAATAACTAAGTAAAAACTGTTCTATCGTATTACAGCGGTAGGGGAGGGTGTCATTAGGCCGGCAGTGAAACAATCATTGTTTCCAAGAACACAAAAAAGTCAGCACCTCAGCACTTCAAGTAAGTTCACTGGCAAAGAGGCCTCGTGGTTTGAGGACAATCTTGAAGACAACCGACTATGCTTCATCTACTCCCTATGTAGGCCTTTTCCAAATCATTTCAACATTACTCCCTCTGAATTTTGGAAGGGGGACAGAGAAGGGGAAAAGGCAGAATATCATGGAAAAAGTTCTGACATCTTTGAAGACAAGAATGCAAAGGGCTGGTACTTGAGTAGAGGCTCAGGAGGAGACCTTCCCTCCAAGCAGCTGAGCAGCAGCTGTACTTCTGTCCCCAGGAGCTTACAGTCTGTAAAACATTCTTATCCTGAGAGGCCAGGTTTCAAAGAGATCTATTGTTGTTGAAGGTAAGAGAGAGATGCTGAGTTTATTCTGTATTGGCATGTGATTTGTTTTAGGCACCAACCAAAAACTAGAATCACTTTGAGTAGCTCCAAATGCTATGAACCTTCTGGAGGAGAAAGGTGGAAACTGCACCTCAACCAACCGGATAATGTGAAGCAATTCTAGATGAATAATTAGTATGTAGTGATTCAGACGTGCTTGGCAGGAAGAAAATGCCAAGGAGGCTAACAGATTTGACCTTAAACTTCAGCCATTTTGTAAACAAGTGTTCTGTGAGGTTTCATTTCATTTTCATACACGTTGAGGATGGCATTTCTATTCAGAGGGCAGTCAAGTAAAGGATTAGCCAAAACAACTCCTTTTGACCAAATGAGTCAACTCTGCAATAAACAATCTGGCAGTTTGTGTGTTTTTTGGAGTTTTGGGTTTACTTTTTGTGTTAAGGGGATTTTTTTTTTTTTTTTTTTAAAGCACAGCAACCTTTTCCTTGCTTTAATGAAACACTGCCCTATGTTTCCAGGCAGAAAAGCAAAAACTTTCAAAAGGTCATGTGATGTCATTTCAGCAATGCAGAAATAAGAAGAAAACCAACTAACATGAAAAAAAGGATGTATTTGATAACGATCTTTGGCAGATGTCTTAAAGCAGAATATATAAACATGCATGCTATATATGTAAGGCTAAGAGGATTTCACCTTGAAACTTGATAGCTGTAATTCCTTAATAAAGACCACTTGTTTGTCAAGGGCTAGATTAACTTCTGAGCTGGGTTATACAGGAAATCAAATTCTGTCCCATTATAGGAGCCATTATCAATATCCTCCCTGAGTACAAATTTGGGATGTAGTAAGAGGCAAATAAAGCCTTCCCTCATCCCAGGCCGAAGGAGTCAGTGCACATAAACACAGATTGGGATCCTAAAGTGCTTTCACAAAGCTTTACGGGAGAACATATTCCCATCTCCCTATAGGATCATGGCCTGTTCTATATGGAGCACATTGAACTCTTCTGGTTTCTATAGAGTAATGGTCCTCACTTGGGGGTGATTTTCTCCCCAGGGACTTCTGGTAATGTCCATAGATATTTCTGATTGTAATACTGGGACCTCCAGTGATACCAAATAAACAAGGCAAATCATAGTAGCACCACAAAGGCTCAGGAAATTAAATTGTCATTGGAACCATAGCCTACAAAAGTCAGGCCAGGACCCGTGTGCTAACCCTAAACAGGGTGACTGATTGCTAAAAGATTTAAATAAGACTCAGAGACTCTTCAGATAATAATCGAAATCTCTAGGATACAAGTGAAAATCCCAGCCATACCGAGAACCAGAAAAAGCACAGCTTGAATAAAAAAGGACAATCAACTGCCACCAACACAAAGATGAATCATATAGTGGAATTATCTGACAAAGACTGTAAAGCAGTTATTATAAAAATGCTTTAATGAACAATTAAAAATTCTCTTGAAACACATGAAAAACAGAAAATATCCACAAAGAAATAGAAGCTGTAAAAAAACTCAACTGGAATTATAGAACTGAAAGATAACAGTAACAGAAAAACAGACAAAAACAAAATCAAAAGACCTCACTGAATGGGCTCAGTAGCAGAGTGGAGATAACAGAGGATAGAATCAATGAACTTCTGGAGCAATTTACTCACGTTGAAAACCAGAGAGAAAATAGACTGAAAAAAAGCAAACTGAATTAGAAGAGCCTCCAGGAACTGTGAGACAACAACTAAGGATCCAAAATTCATACCACTGGAGTTCCAGAAGGGGAGTAGAAAAAGAGTTAGATTGAAAGAATATTTTTTTTAAATGGCTGAAAATTTCTCAAATTTGGTGAAAGGTGTAAATCTACAGATTTAAGAAATTGCACAATCTCCAAATATGATAAGCCCAAAGAAATTCAAGCCACAACACATCATAAATAAACTTCTGAAAACTAAAGATAGTCTTCAAAGCAACCAGAGAGAAATGACACATTAACCGTAAGGGAGCACAAATTCAAATAAAAGCATATTTCTTATCTGAAACCATGGAGGCCAGAAGGAAGTTGCACAGTATTTTTCAAGGGCTGAAAGAAAAGAACTGTCAACAGTGAATTCTATATCTTACAAAGCTATTCTTCAGGAATGAAAGGGAAATAAAGACATTCTCAGATGAAGGAAAACTTAAAGAACTTTGTTACTAGCAGAATCACCCTTAAAAAATGGCTACAGGAAATACAGTCAGCCCTCCATATCTCCACATCCACAGATTCAGCCAACTGCAGATCAAAGATATTCCAAGAAAAAATTCCAGAAAGTTCCAAAAAGCAAAACTTGAATTTGCCACACAGCAACTATTTACATAACATTTATACTGTATTTACAACTATTCACAGGCATACCTCATTTTATTGCACTTTGCTTCATTGCACTTCACAGATATTGCACTTTTTTACAAATTGAAGGTTTGTGGCAACCCTGCATCAAGCAAGTCTATCAGTGCCATTTTTCCAACAGCACTTGCTCACTGCGTGTCTCTGCATTACATTTTGATAATTCTCACAATATTTCAAACTTTTTCATTTTTTTATTTGTTTGGTGTCCTGTGATCAGTTATCTTTGATGTTTCTACAACTCACTGAAGGTTCAGATGATGGTTAGCATTTTTTTAGCAATAACGTATTTTTTAATTAAGTTATGTACATTCTTTTAGAAATAACGCTATTGTACACTAAATAGAATACTGTAAATATAACTTTTATATGCACAGGAAAACCAAAAAATCGCAAGTGACTCACTTTATTATGATTTTGCTTTATTGTGGTGGCCTGAAACTGAACCTGCAATATCTCCGAGGTCTGCCTGTACATAGCATTTACATTGTTTTAGGTATTGTAAGTAATCTAGAGATCTAAAATATACAGCAGGATGTACCTAGGTTATAGGCAAATACTACACCATTTAATATAAGGGACTTGAGCATCTTTGGATTTTGGTATCTGCAAGAGATCTCAGAACCAATCCCCCAAGGATCCTGAAGGATGACTTAATTCAAACTGGAAGACAATGACAAAAGGATGAAACTTGAAGCATCAGAGAGGATGAAAGAACAAATGTAAAGAGCAGAAATATGGTATATACAATACACTAACTCTTCTCATGAGTTTTATAAATCATTGAATAAGTAGAACAAAAATTGCAACACTATCTGATTTCCAAGACTATGATATTTAAAAATGGGAAAAGTAAAGGGACTAAAATGGAAGTAAGGAGTCCAAGTGGTAAACTGTTAATGCCAGTAGGCTGTAATAAGTTACATATGTATATTGTCATACCCAGAGCAATTGTTAAGAAAACTACACAAAGAGATACAGTCAGAAATACTATAATTAAATCAAGATGGAATCCTAAGTGTTTAATCAATACATGGGAGGCAAGAAAGGAGAAACAGAGGTGTAAAAAAAACAAACAAAACAAACAAACAAAAAAAAAAAACCAGAGGAAACAAGGAGAAAGCAAATAACTAAATGGAAGACTTAAGTCCTAACATACCAACAACTACCTTAAATGTAAGTGTCTAAACACAACTATTAAAAGGCAGAGATTGGCACAGTGGGTTAAGAAAAACCTCACAACTCATCTATACTGTTTACAAGAAACTTGCTTTAATTTCAACAAAATGGGTAGATTGACCGTAAAAAGATTAAAAATATGTACCATGTAAGCATTAATTTAAAAAAGAAGAAATAATAATATTACTATCAGATAAGGTAGACTTTATCTGAGCAAAGAAACTTACTAGAGACAATGAGAGACACTACATAATGTGAAAAGGATTAATCACCAGGAAGACATAGCGATCCTAAGGATACATGTACCAAATAATAGAGTCTCAAACACATAAAGCAAAAACTGATAGAGCTGAAAGGAGAAATAGAATAATCCATAATTATTGTTAGGGACTTCAATGCTGCTCTTTCAGCAAATGACATAATTATTAGATAGAAAATCAGCAAAGTGCAGTTTAGGTATATGAATATACATACATTCACACATGGTACTATACAGACTACTAAAACAAGATAACCAGAGCTTAACTGCTGATCTTCTTGTGGTAAATTTCCCAAGAAAACAGGCATTTACATGAGAGTTTTAAAAGATTGAAACTGGAATTGCTGATTGGTTAGCACTGAATATGTTTTTTAACTTTGCTGATTAGTTCAGCATATAAAATTCTATCTGAAATATCTGAGTTCTTTCATGAGAAAACTCATGTATTTCTCATTAACACAATTTTGCAAAACATGAAATCTGACATGGCATCTAAAAAAGTCATTTCTAGGTAGACAGTTTCTCTTTAATAACTTCATCAGACCTCACACAATCAAGTGACACACAAACTAATTCAAGCAAGAGAAATTCACCTGAAAATTTCAGAGCTTGGGTACAAAACAAAGCAATTCAAGAAACAGTGCAAGCTCACTGGCCTGATTGCTAAGACACTTGTGTTCTGGTCATTGCTCCCCCATTAACAGCTGTGTGACTTGGGGCAAGTCCTTTAACCTCTCTGAGCTTTAATTTTCTCATCTGAAAGATGAAGAGGTTGAATTAACTGACCTCACACTATTCTTTCCTGCTCTAAACTTTTAAGACAATGTGAGTCAATTTCATGCTTGTAAACAGGAAGAGTTCTTTGGCCTCCCAACTGAAAATGCACCATCAAAACTACCAACAGAGAACTCTGCTGCTCTAAGTAAGTGAGTCTGAGAAGATTAACACAGACATTGCATTCCACTGCAAAAGCAGAACTGGAGATCAAAGAGTAAGGCAGATCTGAATCAGGTTTCCCAATGCAACGGGCAAAGTGATGGGCCAGGTTTTCATAGACTGAAAAAAACAGGTTCCAATGCCTTTCTGAGCTGGCTTGGTTCGGTGGCTGGAAACCCACACGTGGTCTCACCAAACAGACTTCAGATGGGAGCCTTTAATAAATGTTCTAGTTTTTGAAAAGCAGGGCAGTCACAGTGACCTCTGAGAAAATCAAGTGCTGTCTGATGTGGTATAAATAACCCAATGGGTGAAACGCTTCATTCTAACTCAGTTTTCGGCCACATGTACAGCAAATGGACAAAGGATCCTAGGGATGCAAAGTCCACTGGAAGGAAGATCCTAGTCTCCCCGAACCTTGACTTCAAATGGGCATCTCACACATTTAATTATTTCCAGAATAGAAGGTAGGTACCTTTTACTGGGGAGAGGGCCTTTAGAAGACAGTGGGGGTGATATTGGTTCAGAGGCAGCAGGGCTTCTAGGGAAATACAAACAGCACTGGGTTATGAGAGTGGTAATAATCAGGAAACCCAACAGTTAGAGAACCTCCCCCCGCCCCAGGTAGATATTAAGAATACCACGATACCAGAAATTGATCCATGCAAACAAATTTTCATTAGCATCTAGAATTTACCTGCTACCATAAACAGTGCTGAGGGCCCAGAATTGCATCAGATACTCCTGGAGGAGCACACAGTCTGACTGGCTCCATCAGTTAGAGTTCCAGCAGAAAAAGGTAGCCCCACCCAGCTGGGAATTTAATAATGGGACTATTTACCAAAGGGTGGGTGAAGCTAAGGGAGCCTATAAGGGCTGGGGAGGTATATATCAACTTTAAAGGGAAGGAGCCGTCTCAACATGGTTCTCTGTAGGTTAAAAAGGTAAGTGGAATACAGGTTAAGTCCCACCAACACATCTTGTCTTGAAGCTTAAAATGATTGGGATTTACCTGTTAGTTTGTTCAGCACCATCAGTGGGAGGGGTCTCTCCCTTGTGCCAGAATGAAACCACACTCCCTCACAACCTTTGCACCATAACCTCAAGAATTCTGGGCTCCATCATCCTTAATTCCTTCTCTCCACTGTGCTACGTGCAGTCATCACTGGGAAGGGTCTTCCAACACCTTCCACTATGGTTGGCTCTACGGTATGTGCTGGAGTGGGTGTGTATCGGTGTGGGCTTGGGACTCCCCGCCAATCTCTTCAGAGGCTAGCCCATATCAATTACTCCTTTAGCTCAGTACATGTCCTGGCTTTACGAAGTGAGACAATCACCATTCCAGATTCCCTGAGCCCCATTTCACACCTGAGGGAACTAACTAACATCCCAGTGAGGCTGATGTCTGACCAGCTCAAGGTCATGCAGCAGACTCAAGCCCAGGTTTGAGCCCCTGCTCTTTGTACCGCATCATTCTGTGACTGGCCGAAGAAGGAATGGGTTACAATCTCCATCAGACAAAACTGCTATCTGTGCTGGTGGTTACCACAACTTTACTCAGTGAGATTACATTAATTCTTACTTTCTCCTACATGACATCTAGAGTCTCCTATGATTTACTCAATGCATTCATCTTTAACTCCATCTTCTGCATATTTAGAATGACAGAATAATTTGCAGGATAATTTAGGCTCCATTAGTATGTTATACATGCCTCTATTATAGTACTTATCACATCGTGCTGTAATTTTTTGTTTACATATCTGTCTCTGCCACTTGACTGTGAGCTCCTACGGGGATTAGCCTATGTCTTACTCATGTTAGTATTCCACCTCCTCCCCAGAACCCAGCAGCTGAACATTTTGAATGTCTTAGGATTTTAATGAATGAGGCAGCTATTTATAGTAAGGCTCAATAGACAACCACACCTGGTTTGCACACATTCATTTATTCAACAGACATTTATTAAGTTCTTACTGTGTGCCTAACAATATGCTAAGCTCTAGGAATCCAAACATACCACCTCTGTGTGTTTGGGATATAATGGGAGATAACGGCACATAAAAAAGATAAAATCCTAATTGCTACAGACTGTGTTTCTCCAAAATTTATGAACTGAAATCTTAATCCCCAAAGTATTGATATTAGGAGGAGGGAAGGTGATTAGGTCATGAGGCTGGAGCATTCATGATGGGATTAGTGTCATTACAAAAAAGGTCCCAGGGCGATCTCTGGCCCCTTCCCACATGTGAGGACATAGCAAGAAGATGACTGTCTAGGAAGCAGGCTCTCACCAGACAGAATCTACCAGCAACTTGATCCTGGACTTCCCAGCCTCCAAAACTGGGACAAATAAGTTTCTGTTGTTTACAAGCTACTCAATCTATGGCGTTTTTGTTACAGCAGCCTGAATGGACTAAGGAGCTAATCATCATGCAATTTGCAGAGATGCACAGGGTATTAAGGGAGACTAGAAGTGGCTAATTAACATGGCCTGGTTGAGGAGAGGTTCAGGTTAAGGGTTTCTAGAGAAGGAAACTGCTGAGCTGCATTTTTGAACATGGTTATGAAATAACCAGTCAAAGACATGCTGCGAGGAGGCCATCAGGGAGAGGAAATAATGAGCAAAGGCACTAGGACATGACATAGCCAGTTGTGGTTGGAAAACTCTGCCAGTTTGGTGCTGTAGGACCAACATCGACTATGAGACAAGAGTAAGGCAGGAAAGACTATCAAAGCTAGCTGGGAGCGGCCAGTTCATCAAGTTATGGAACCTGGATGTTATTCTGTTAATGATACTGATGCAGTAAAGGGACTTAAGCGGGGGAGAGATGTGGTGAGACTGGCATTTTAGGTGGAATCACTCCCTGACCTTGTGAAGAACAGAGCTGGGGGATAAGACTAGAATTAGGAAAACCAGTTAGAAGACAGTTACTAAAGTGCTGGAAAGAGATAAAGACCTGAACTAGGGCAGTTGTAGAAGGAATGGAAAGAAGAGGACTGACCTGAGCATGACTTGGGAGATGAACTTGGCAGGATCTGGTGGTTAGTTGGATTTGAGGAGTAAGGGAGAGAGAGGAAACGAGGAAGACTCCCAGTTAGAAGACAGGGCCATACTCACAGGGCTTTACTCAGAGGTAAATAGTCAGGTTTGGGGCAAGGTACAGAATTCATTTTAAACATCTTGAGTTTGAGGTGCATCTAACTAATTGAGGAAATGTCTGACAAGCAGTCAAAGATATGTTTGAAGCTTGATGGAGATGGAGAGAGGGCTGGGATTAGAGGTATAAAATGTTTGGTCATAAACTAGAAAGCAGTGGTAGAAATCATGAGAGTCAGCAAAATCGCTATGCTGAGTATGAAGTGTGCGATGGACAAACAGCTGGGCCAGGTCCTGGGAAACAGCAGGGAGATTTAGGTCTTTGTCTCCTCTCCTTTCCCAATATTTCCTCGATTCTTTACCCATCTGCAGACCTATGCTTGAGATTTTGTATAAAGGGATAAAAATCCCTAAATCTATAATGATGCTTACCATGAATACACCCTGGGAGACATATAGCACAGTACCTCATATGGGCACCAAGTTTTAAAACGTATCTGACCCTTTCCTGAGAGAATTTTCTGATGGGAGAGGTAGAGGAATAAAAGGGGCTCAGCAGGGAGTGGAGAAACATCGCAAAGGGAGTCTGAGGGTGTGTTTCTTTGTGGTCAGGCACGCTGGTTAAGAGTGCAGCCTGCAGCTCTGCCTGCCTCTTACAAGCTTTTGAATGCATCCAGCTTGGGCTTCAATTTCCTCATCTGAAAATGAGGATTACAGTAGTACTTACTTCATAGTAGTGTTGAGAGTGTTAACTGAGTTCATATGCGCAAAGCATCTGGAACAATGCCTGCCTCATAGTAAGTACTGTAAAAGTATTAGCCGCTATTGTTATTTACCATTTTAACTTAGGCCGTGGAGTTGTGTACAGCATTTTCCGTCTCTCATTTCCCAGACCATCCTCTCCTTTGGGAATGGTTACAATGCAGACCCTATATTGTTGGCTCAGGCTTGCTCTACCCCCATTTACAGTTCCTGATGTTTGGGATCCAGTGACTTAGGAGGTAGGTTTGTTTTTGTTTTGTACTCCATGTGTAGCCTGCAGTTCTTTCTCCCAGTACTTGTAAGCCCTGATTAAATCACTGAACAGCACCACCTACAGACTTACATAACTGCATCTGGAGCATTTCCCTTGGGGATTTGCTCAAAACCCTCTGAGTCAGTTGCCCAGGGAAACAAGCTGGTGATGCCACAAGGTATGACACTTCCAGCCCTCTCTCGGGTCCCTTCTGTCGAGCCTGAGGCAGGGCCTGGTTCTGAAAACTTTGCCGAGCCTAAGCATACTCTTGTCCTCTCCAAGGCAATGCAGAGACCCTCATTCTCTCTCAGCAATGTCTGAACTCAGGTATATTGGGGTAGTGACCACACACCTCCTCCTGATTCTTTGGCCACAGACCTCTTGCTATGCTTCTTCCCTCCAAGGGAACAGAAATGCCTGTTTAAATGGAGTGTCTGGGACAGCTCTCAGTAACTCTTGGTTCTCTAGAATATAGATAAAAAACTGCGGGGGGCGGGGAACAACTGCTCCCTAGAGGATCAAAGGTTGTTTCAGATTTTATAGGGCCTCAGAGACCTTAGGAGCAAGATTACAACACCCTTCCCCTTTCTAAATATTTACTTCCCTCCATGCGATAAACACGCCCACAATCTCTCCCTCCTGGTCTGTCAACTTGCTTCTCATTCTCTCAAGATATATTATGGCAACTTCCTTATTCTGCCCCAAAGAAAAGAAAACACGACCATGACGGTAGGTATTTTCATTAGAGTTCTCTGGTACTTAATGATAAGGTCATTTAATCATGCCCCGACCCAGTCAAATAGTGCAAAGTGCACTTCTTACATTGCTCCCTGCCCTCTTCAAAGCCTAAATACTGAAACATATGCAAATTTGCGGATTACCTGCTATTGTCTAAATGAAGGCATCTGAAAATAAGCCATAATCCTGTCTCCCAGTTTATCAGGAAAGGAGCCCATGAGAGAAGCAAAATTCAGCCATGTTGGAACTCTCAATCCCAGAGGGGTGTGTTACACAGTTCTGCTTCTCCGGCCTGGCCTGCCATGGGACTTCCGCTGTGATCTGTGGAAGTACGCCAGAGGGAAGCTACTCTGAGGCCGTTACGGTTCCCTGGTCAGAGCTAGCCATGACGAGGACTTCTACGTGCATATACCACTTTTTGGTTTTGAGCTGGTATATTTTCCTCAGTTTTTATATCTCACAACAAGGAGAGGATCGGCGGAAATCCAAAGTCTTTCTAAATGGTGGACAATGGAAGTACTTAACATTCCTTAATCTGGTAAGTCCATTTGGCTGTATCAGGAAGCAAGCTATTTGTCTGTAATATCAGTGCCTCTACACATAACACCTTTGGATTTTATCAAATACAAAATTCCAATATTTGTCTTTCTTCTTCACTGTTTGTGAGTTTTGGCGTTCTCTTTTACTTGACAATTTGCTCTGAGAAACCCCATTTGGGAGTTATCCATAGCTACCTTTTGTGCTAATTGTTAAATGCTCTTTGGAAAAGAAGCCTGTCTTGAAGTTCTTCTTAGATGAGCCCAAATGGGGAACTAAACTAATGGTTTCACCATGGGACTGACTACATATGCAGGAGGAATTCTGAACTTTGCTTGGGGAAGTCTGTGAGGGAAGGCAGAGTGGTGTATGTTGCGTGGGAAGTGCAATTTCCAGTGGAGGAATAATGCCATTTTGCAGCACACACAGACTAACAGATTTATCTAAGAAAAGCAAATACATTTTGCCATGTTCGGATCCCACTTCAATTTTTTATAGGCTCAGACTCCATCTTAAAGGACAAATCACCCAACCAAATGGAAAATACACATTTTCAACTATTTACAAACCAATCACATCACTTGATCCTTTCTTGTCTCCCTAGCCCAGCTGACCACAATCTGATGAATGAAGTGATGAAGTGTGAATGAATGGGAGAAAAATAGGTTTTTAAAAAATGTTTTGGAAATATGTAAAATTATTTTTAGAGTTAAAAGCTAAACATGCTGCAGCCTTTGGGGATGCTAATTAAAGTTTTGAGATTTTTAACCTAAATGTAGGGTACCATATAAACATCTGATTTCAGAAACTAGACAAAATATTCCAATTCTTTGGCATAATCCTAGGCAGAGGTAATGCATGGTAAAAAAAAGAAAAAGAAAAGAAAAAGAAAAAAAAGAAGATGACTCTCTGTAATGCTAAGGAGAGGAAATTCAGAAGGTTCAAATCAAAGAAGCCTGAAAGTTCAGCTTCCTCCTCTCTGGTAACTTGCTGGCTTTTGATTTTGAGATTTGAGCCCTGAATACAGTTCTACTGTTCTACTGTGCTTGAAAAATATCAAGGTGATGGCTTGATTCAATCACAGAATTTTATGAGAAAACAAGTAAATAGAAAACAATAACAAAAAATGATTTTGTGGAATTAGAATCATACAGTAAAAGTCTCAGCTTTATTATTAGCTTTACATTAAGAATAGTCAAGGTAAAGAGAGCAGTGTCAGCCAGGATTGATGATCTAATCAAATCCAAATTCTAGTATGGTTGTCCTCCCTCACACTAAGCATGGCTAAGAGCAGATTCATCAGCGACTCCCAAAACCCATCTCCCTGGCTTCTTAATTATAGCTCGGTTACATGTCCCAGAGGCACCATATTTCCAAGAATGGAAAAAGATACTCATCTGTCCAGGACCCTTATTTCCTAGTGTTAATTCCCTGACTAATCAGCCACCAAATCCTATGTCTTCCCTCTTGCTAGGTTCATCCCTTCTTCCCCAATCTTACTGCCCCTCTCATTGTAGGTGTTTATTAGTTGGTACCTAGATGATCAGATCACCTCTTCACTGTCCTCCCATTATCAGTCCAACCATCACTCAGATTTCAGATTAATCTTCCCAAAGCACTGTTTTTGGTTTTGTTTTGCTTCAAACATCATAAGCCTGCTTGAGAAGTGTGGTCAGCTACTCAAGGAACCACAGGGGCTCCCACCTACCTTACAGGACCAATCTAAACTCCTGATTTAAGAGCTCACCTGCCTACTTGGCCGTCGGGCGCCCGCCTCCCTAGGAAGGTTGGTCTATTCTCCAGGAAGGCCTGTGTCTTCTCCAGTATTGGTCCCTAGGCTTTTGCTGTCACTGTTCTACCGATATTCACACTATCCTTGAATGAAAGGCCTACCTGCTTCTACACCACCTTGCTGCTTTCACAGACCACCTGAAATCCCATCTTCTCCTTAAAATTTCTGCTGACCAACTCGAGCCCAAATTCGTTTTTTCCTTTCCCTGAATTTTTACGGCTTCTCTCAGTCTCCGCTTATTTATGTATAGTATTGTTTTCTCATTTCCACCCACATGTGATTCTCAACATTTCAATCAAATTGTAAGTGGCTCCAAAACAGGAGTTTTGTCTCCTAAGTCTTTGCCAGCCCTGACGTTCTATGATTCTACATTGTATTTGCTACAGTGGCTGGTGCAGATTATCCCCATAATAAAAGCTGGGTGACTTGGTATGTCGACTGGACTTGACCTCACTTTTCTGTATTCCTGAGCAGTATAGTCTCTTCTGACATCTTCTGGCCCTTGGAATGCGCAGAGAGGGGCTTCCCTATGGCTGTTTCCTTTCTGCTGTTAGGTGTCATCCTGAAATTGTGACTTAATGCAACGTTTTCCAACTGGTGAAGATGGGTTGAATGTGTTTTAGAGGATCAATTTAAGGTCAGACTTCAAATATGTGACATCACGTGAAATACTGCGCCTTAAAATTTCTAGCTCTTGAGGTCTTGTGGGCTGATTAATGGTTGTGTTTCCTTATGATTAATTAGTGTTAACTAACGAATAATTAGTTAATGGTTGCGTTTATAAAGTCACAGAGGTCTCATAACTTGCTATAACACTCTTAAATTTATTTTATGTAAACATATTGAAGTCAGTACCCCATCCTGCTTTCCAGGAAATTTACATCCCGCCCCTTTAAACAGCTTTCATTTCTAGTTGGCTGAATATCCATCATGGCCCCTAAGAACAAAGTCCAACTTAATGTAAGTCAGCATTCTAAGTGGGCCCCATTTCCTCCTGAAGCTACCCCAGGGGCTTCAAAGGATTGATGCCTGGGGCAGGAGGTGAGTTGCGGGGGGGCAGGGTGCCACTGAGGAATGGTGACCAATTCCTGCCTAGTGCCTAAGGAGAGTAAAGGAAGAAGAGGAGAGATGTGAGTCTCTGTCTAATGAGGAAGTAAACTGACCCCAGGGAAGAGGCAGCCAATTCCCTGTTGGGAGGGAAGGCAGTATAGCTTAGTGGGTATAAGCAGGAGCTCTAGGATCATGAGCTCTCTGGGATGGTTCTTCAGTTCCACCTCCTACTGACCCTGGTCTGGGTATTTCTTTGTCTTCTATTTCCAAATCTGTCAAATAGTGCATAACCACAGAGTGACCGTAAGGGACAAAGGACATGAGGGAAGCACTCAGAATGGTGTAGGCAGTGGACAACGGAATGAGGAGATAGGGGAGTGCTGGTGAGCTTCTAGCCATCTCATCTCTGAGTACAGAAGGGATGGTGCAGAGGGGAGGGTAATTTGGGGGGGACATCAGTCCCCTCACTGAGCACCATGGGTGGTGGGTCATGGATTCAGGCAAGGGTCACCCAACTGCCTCACTGCTCAAGTGCTTCCCTCCACAGGCTTCACACTTCAGCTTCCCAGCTAGAGGGGGACCACTGTGGAGTCAACGCTTTCCCTATATAATAGTTGCCTAGGTGGATGTCCTCAAGCGCTGCGGAAGCCCTAGAGGTAGAGTCTGCAAGCTCAGGCAGAGAGCGGTGAATCCTGCTGA
>NW_006770904.1:1694873-1733682 GCF_000442215.2 Lipotes vexillifer
CCTGCTGAATGGGGTCCCCAGGAGCTGGGCATGGAGACAAGGCAGTGCTGTGTACATCCTCGGGTGCTCATGTTGGCTCAGGCTTCCAGCGCCTGGGCCTTCCACAACGTTGTGTTCCCTCGTCTCCATTCACTCCACTTCCACCCAGGGACTGTTTTCAGCTACAATTGAAATCGGCTTGCAGAATTCATAAGAGTTTGCTGGGTTTTCCTCTTTTTAAAAATAAACTTCCTTCTGAAACATGGTTAGAGGTGGTGCCTCAAAACTGGGATCTCCGGGGGAGATTCTGGGCGGGCCCCTCCCTGTTTCCCTCCCCCCACTTCACCAACAGAGGCATGACATTTCCCTCCCCTCTTCATATAAAGTTGCCCAAGCCGCAGGCAGCTCTGACCTCATTATCGTCAAGCTCTCAGGATGACAACAGCCACTTCATTACATAGGTCCTCAGGGATGGCAAAGCAGGGCCAGGGGAAGAGAGATCCTTGAGAGGTCCTTGGGGACATTCCATTGTTCAAACTCCAAGGTAGCCCATGAACAGTGAGAAGACAGGGATCCATTTATAGTATATAGAACCCACTGCAATACTTGGGGCCAACCTTTAATTTCCATCATCGGGTTAATATAATCATCTGTGGAACTCTTAAGCTCAGCAGACTCAGAAATACACTTAACTGTCTATTCCACAAAAATGCTTAAGATCACTGTTTTTACCTCTCAGATAGTCGAAAGAATGAGGGCTGAGAGAAGGGAAGAGTCACCACAGGCACCCAAAATACAACAGCTGTGGTTTACTGAGTAACCATGACAGCATTTTGGTAGGTTCTTTGTGCACAGTATAAAGATTAGTGATTGAAGGCCTAGCTTCTGCAGCCAGACTGCCTGGGTGCCACTCACTTGCTGTGTGCTCTTGAGTGAGTTACCTAACTTCTCTGTGCCTCATATGTAGTGGATCTGTGGTGTGGCACACAGATTCCCCTACCTCCTCAGCATCAAGGTACTCATTCCCCAGCTCCTGGGAGAAGGGGTGCTGGCTGCTGATGACTCATAGCTGAGCTCTCATCCCACAACTGTCCTCAGCAGAAGGGAGCTACCTGGACCAAGGCTTAAGGCCTCCCTGAGGTTGCTGCGTGCAAAGACTGGTTGACCTGGGCTACAAAGGCTGGGCTCCAGGACAGCTCTGAAGGGACAGCTCAACTCCAGGGCTCCTTTGGGGATTGGCTGATTCCATGCAACTGTACTGCCCCTTCCGGTTTTCCTGGTGCTCAGTCCTTCTTCCTCCCTCCCTCTCATGGATGTTCTGAGCACTCCTCCACCAACACTCTTCAGGCAGATCTCAGCACCTCAGCTTCTGTTTCCCAAGGAACCTGGCCTACAAAACGTAAAATGGTAAATGTACCGAAAAGGTTCCTCCTCTTCTGCTGCCTCTTCTTTTTCCTAATAAAGACATATTAACACAGAACCTGCCCTGGTCTGTATTATGCCTAACTTCTGGCACCTAAGAGACATTCTGTGAATGTTGGCTGCATAAATAAATGATCAGAACATAACTCTTAACTGGTAAGAGCCACTTTCTAGAGAACCCCATCCCACCTGTAAGACAGCCTACCCCACGGCCATCCTACTGCTACACTGAAGCCAGCTGTTATCAGCTATACAACACTGGCTAAGCATTCTTACAAATCTTCCTTCCAACCTGTCCCTCAATGTTCTTAGTTCCTTCTCTTTTTTTCTTGTGTTCTTCATATCATTTCTTCTCCCATGTTCTTGATCTCATTCTTTCATCTGTTTCTTAAGCTCAATGCACATGAATAATGTCTGAAATAGAATATTACATATAATACAGACATATTTGACAAAGACTTCCTCTACCTGTCCCAGATGCCACCACCCTCACCACCACAGTTATACAAAATGCTCATCACAATGAGTCCCCATTTGCTGTTTTATTCTGAATTAATCTCCACTGCAAGTGTTGCATCATTCTAAAGGCGAGACCTGAGAAAGTCCCGGCCTGTCTGAGTCAGGCACAGAGAGCTGAGCTGGGCGTTGGATTACTTGACTCATTCAATCAGAGTTGTAATGTCTTGCTCAGGAAACTTGTGGAATCTCCCTCTCTGGAATTATTTTTAAATGAAGAAATTCTCATTTCCTGGGATAGTTTAAGAGGGTTCTGGCTTAGAGCAAGGAAAATAAACTTGACAACTTAGAAGGGTTAAGCTTCTGTGTTTTCAAGATTTTTGTGAATTTTGTGAAGACATATGAATGTAAAAACGAAACGTCCTTTAGTTATGGTTTCTCAAGTTGCACTAGTTATTAAAAAAATGTAAATTAAGCTCTCCCAGGTGGTAAGTTTGTCAGCTAGCAACAGAAATGGAAGACAGCTAACAAACTTAGATCGGCAGTATTTCAGAAGAAGGCACAAAAGGACAAACAGAATTAGGGAAGAACTGGTAGAAAAAAAATTAAATCAGGCAGCAGCAACTCTGAAGTAAACCCTGACCAAGAAGATACCATTAACTCTGCTTTTCTGAGCAGCCCAAATAGTTGAGAAACGTAAACAACAGTAATTTTGCTGTAAGAGTCGTAAAAGAAGGCCAGTTGCTGCTATCTTCTTTGAATGCTAATCTATTAGTTTGCTGGGGCTGCCATAAAAACGTACCACAGACTGGGGAGCTTATACAACAGAAACTTCCTCAGAGTTCTAGAGGCCAGCAGTCCAAGATCAAGGTGTTGTTAGCAGGGTTGGTTTCTACAAGCCTCTCTCCTTGGCTTGTGGATGGCTGCCTTCTCCCTGTGTCTTCACGTGGTCTACCCTCTGTGTGGGTCTGGGTCCTAATCTCCTCTTCTTATAAGGACACCAGTCCTACTGGATTAGGGCCCACCCTACTGTCCTCATTTTAACTTAATCACCTCTTTAAAGATCCTGTCTCCAAATACAGCCACTTCCTGAGGTACTGAGAGTTATAACTTCAAATATGAATTTTGGGGGCATACAATTCAGTCCCTAACAGCTGCCATTTTCCCCCTTGACTATTCCTTCTCTGAGTGTCTTATAAACATCTCAGTGTACTGTCCTTAGAGAATGAGCAGACCAGTGTCTGGTTTTGTGAGCTGATGCAAACCTGCCCTTGAGGCCCTGCAGGAAGCCTGCCCATTGAGTAAGCCGATGCCACCTCCCTCTCCTTGCTCTCCAGCTCTGCTGTGTGGATCCTCTATGCCCTAGTTCTTGCCTATTTATTTCTTTTGGCAACACCCTAGCGCCTCCCCCCTGGGCTCCTATGTAGGGGCTCATAAATATTCCTTGTTGATACAGATGATGGCACATCAACGTGGATTAAGATCAATGGAGACAAGGCTGCCTCACGCACACAGCTGGCATCTCTCCAAAGTGACATATGCCTGTGAAATAACGTGTGAGCTGAGGGTAGAGGGGGAGAAGTGATTGGCAAGTTTGTGGTATGGAGCAAATTTTTATCGGTGAAGGAGAAGCCACGGAGGCTCTGAGTAATGTGTTCTTTCCCCAGTCCAATTTCCACATTCTGCGACTGGGAAAGGCAAGAGAAAGTCAGGACGAGCTTGACTCATGCTGACGCTAGGAAGCTCTCACTAAGGAAAGTGGTCACATGGACTTCACATGCTGGGTGGAGGCGGCCTCTCCCCAAGGAGGGAAAACCTGGCAGGCACTCAGCGCTCAGTGGGAGATTAATTGCTGTGTGGATTAATTGCTGTGTTGATAGAATGGTGCAGGCCTCCTCACCGGGGCCCAGGCCCCTCGTCTGCCCTTCCTAACTCCAGCAGCTGCCTGCTATGGCCTCAGGGGTGAGCTGAGAGCTGCTGGGGAAGAAGGGGAGAGAAGGAGACTTCTCCTAGCATTCAATGCAAAGACCGCACTCCAATTCTGCAGTGCTCAGGGCTCAACGGCAAAAGTAAATGACGAGTATTGGGGTGGCAGCCTCTTCATGGCATTTAAAACTGTAGCCCACCCTCCCTGGAATGGCCCCTTCTGGCTTGAAGCTTCCTCATCCCTCAGGGCCATGGGGTTCTTGCACATTCCTGATTTTCTACCATCTGATCATTCTTTGCTACTTTGCTTCCCCCTTAGCCCTTCTGTCCCTTAGAGGAGGGCATTTCCTCAGCATTTGCTTCCCACTTCTCTCCTCTTCCCTCTGTCCTCTCTTTAGAAACCTCATCCCACCATGCAGGCTCAGCTCCGCAGCCCCGCCTCCCTGGAGACTACCAGGTCTGCATTTCCAAATGCAAGTTCCTCTAGGCAAGTGGTTCCCAACCCTGGCTGCCCTGATTACAATCACATGGGAGAATGTTTTAAGATCCTGAAGCCTAGGCTGCACCCCCAGACTCATTAAATTAGAATCTTTGGGAGTGAGAATCAGGCATCAGTATTTTGTGAAGTCATTTTTAATTCTCCCACCTGGAGATAATGGTCTCTTTTTCTGAACTCCCACAGTGCTTTATCCTTATTCTTAGAAACCTGACACATCACATGGTGTGTGTGGTTTTTTTAAAGTCTGGCTCAAGAAGCAGACTTTGGGTTTCAAATCCTGGCCTTGATATTTATCAACCATTAGACTTTAGACAAGTTTATTTATCTCTCTGTGCCTCAGTTTCCACATCTGTAAAATGAGAAGTGGGGAAGGAATAATAGGACTTACCTCATAAGGTTGTTATAAGAAATTAAAAGCTTAGATCAGTGACCAGCACATAACAAGAAATCAATAAAAGCCAGCTATTACAAAAAAAAAAAAAAAAAGTCAGCTATTATAGTTTTGAGTAGTCAGTAAGATTTTTAACTGATAAATTTATGTCTAATCCAGTGGTTCTAGAACTTTAGCATATACACAGAGCACCTGGGAGTTTATTGAAAAACAAATTCCTGGGCCCCATTCCCAGAGATTCTGATTCCATAGTCTGGGGTGGGGCTGAGGTCCTGCATTTCTAACAAGCTTTGGGGTGATGCTGGTACTGCTGGTCTGAGGACCCCCGTGGGGACATCGCTGGCCTAATCCACCTCTGTGTCCTCTCCTGCCCACCCTTCAGCCTGAGGAGTGGCAGGAGGCCAACTCTGCGAGAGGTTTCCTAGGGTTCAGAGCTCAGAGCTTGTTCCCTAAAAGCTGACTGGGTTGATCATTAGTCCAGATGCCCAGGTTCCAGAACTTGTCTGACTCAGACTCACAGCAGAGTCCAGGCTGTTCCTTTTGTACCAGTCAGAGCTTTCAAGGAACAGGATTGATTCTGAAGCAATAACTCAAAACCAGCTCCAACTCTGTACTACTGTGACCCTTAAATTAGAAGCCGTGGGTTTGCGGAACACTGTAAGAATGGACAAAGTCTGTTCTGATTGTGCTCTTATGTCTTTGAAAAAAAGGCCCTGCTTCTTTTTTACCTTCAAGGCCCTCAGGTACCTAGAGATGCACCCGAGCCCACGGTTTGCTGTATAGCCCTGTGGATTTAATTCACTCCCTCACACAGACTATCTCTGTGAGGTCTTCAGAGGCCTTCTCCTCTGGCTTCTCCCTCAGAAAGGCAAGATGCCATGTTGTGGGTCTCCCTCAGGAGAGCACAGAGCTCCTTCATGGGGCTCTTGACGCTGATTCTGGCTTCTCTAATGAGATTGCAACACTAGGCATTTAAGAATTTTTTTCTTCCTAGGAAGAGGCCAGAATATATCTACCATTGTGTCTGGTGCTCTGCCCTGTGCTGTTTATCTCGTTTTTCCCACCTCTGTGCAGCCAAGGTATCTATCTCATTACATTCTCCTTTTAAGCTGACTCTATTCTGTTTCCATTTTAGCTCAAGTCCATTATGCTAAATACTGTACACATTATTATCCCCTAAACAACTTTACACAATCGGTTTTAGTGATCAAGGTCAGGGGCCAGCAAGTTGCAAGACCAACCTTCGAATTGGCTCCCAACCGAAATAGCCAGCAGCCCCTCCTTCTCAAATCAACACTGCTCCCAGAGGGATGGCGCTTCATGTCAGTGAAGAATGTATTAATTAAAGGAAATGAAAAGGTCCTCATTTGTTGTAATGAATTTAGTTCTTGCAGGCCATTTTCTACGGGGTGGCCTGTCTGGAAGATGTGCTGAAAAGAGCTAAAGGAAAAAAAGTCATTAAGTTCATAACTGCCTTCAGAGACGTGCTTTTCACCACACTGGCTTTTCCGATATCTGCAGTAAGTTACAAAGATGTGCAGGTAATATAATACACATGTCATATGGACTGACACTTCTCCTGGGCAGCAAGGAGCCCATTATTGTAATCCAGGGCAACTGCATTTGCATAAATGGCCTGAGGACTGCATAGCACTGCCCAGTGTCTTCGGGAAGTAAGGCACATTAACTGACAAGATCTATCATTAGCTTTTGTACCTTTGTGAACGTTTGATACAAGATCCTTATTACTGTCTAACAGGGAAGTCTGAAGGACCTTTCTTAACCAAAATACAACTGCGATAACCTTGGTTCCATCACGGTGATGGGAATGGAGGGTGCTGAGGAGGGAGATGACTAATTTCCCTTTCATACATCTTGTTTCACTTGCTGCAGTAAGCATTTGTTACTTCTGCAAGTGGAAACCATTAAAAAAAAAAAAAGGTATGAAAACTTTCAAAGCTGACACTTTGAAATTGAGGAGAGAGAGGCTGTTTGAAATACCTGGTGTGCGACACATGGTGGGTGACTCACGCATTTTGTTGAATGAATGGACATTGGGAAGAAGCAAGACATATATATGCAAGGGACAGTCGGCTTGTTGCTGATACTGTCCACATTTCTACAACATTGCTCATGTTTTCATTCATTAGTTAGAATGGAAACAAACTGAGACCAGGCACACAGGCTGCCCAGCAGGGCCTATAATTAGAAATGATTACCTCTTTCTACCCGTCATCATTCCACTTCCTATAGTATTGAGACCTCAAACTTAAATCCAAAATGAAACTCTCCAAACACTAATAATAAGCTCTCAGATAACGGAGCGAGTACTGGCATTCCAGTTTTACTTTGCAGAACACCTCCTCCTCCACCCCCAAAAATCTTCTAAAGAGGCTAAGTTTTTTTTGTATCAATAGAGTTTATTCATTTTTTAAGACTTAGAAATTGAGCCTTTGGAATTTAAGAAGATCATTAGAAGATTAATAGTTATTTTTTCCCATCTCTCCATTGATTTTTGTAGCATGGAAGACAGACACTTTGAAAAGATAGCCAAGGGGTACAAGAGGATGGGGATCAATCCAAAGTTCTGAGCAATAAGGAGATCCAACTCTCCGTTAACTAGCTTGTGAATTACCCTGGGAGCTTGTCACCTACCCTCACCCCAGCCTTCCTGCTTCCCCTTGCCATATGCCTATTTAAAGAGTGGGCAACGCAAGTGGAAGACTCAAGCCATTCCATGTGGCTGCTCTCAGCACTCCTGGTAAAGCTCAGAGAAGAGAGAAGTCATTGGTTAAAATGAAATGGTCTGCGAATCCTATTTATCTACATCCTCTCTGCCTGCCACAATGACAAATAATTGATCCCTAACTCTCTGAAATCCCCAGAGACTGGGTATCGTAATTCTACAATAAATAATTTTTTCCTTCATTTAGTATTTCATTATGTATATATAGGAATGTATCTTTAAAACTGGTATCTATTTTTATTTTGCTATGTTTCCTTGATTATCTTAGGAAGCACTCATTGAAAATAAACCTAATGATACTATTTTTGTATTCTATTTTCCAGTTTGTATTTTTGTTATTCTGGATCCTCTTTCTCTACGATCGAGAACTCATTTACCCTAAGGCCCTAGATGGTATCTTTCCAGTGTGGTTGAATCATGCAATGGTGAGTAAAAGGAAAATTTAGTGAATACAGAACGGCAACAGCCTCTGTTCTGAGAACTCCAAGTGCCTTATTTATGTTTCCAAACTTCTCCTCAACCCCCAAAATCCCATTCACTCCTCCCTCTTCATCCCGTCACTATTTATTTAAAGAACACTTTAAGAATACGAGATGAACAAAAAGCGGCGCTGTAACTGGAGACACAGAGAGCAGATGGGATGTCCAGGCAAGACTCTGCCAAGTTGCTTATGAAGTTATTGAAAAGACATGAAACCATAAGGGCAAGCAAATTCTTGGAGCCTGCAGTCCTGAAAGAGAAGTAACTTCAGCAAATAACACGTAATGAATTCCTATCTAGGAATGGAATCAAGCAAGCTTTAAAAATAATCCACCCTGGATGTTAACTAGACTTGTGGCGGTGAACATTTCGCAATACATACAAATATCAAATCATTATGTTGTACACCTGAAACTAATATGCTATACGTGTCAATTATACCTCAAAACAATCCACTTAAATGTCCAAAGAATAACTCATGGCTCAGAAGCAGCTTCTTAGCTAACACTTGACCAGGACTATTTATCACAGATGATTTACATATTTCTGTTTCCCATTTGGGTTTTTATTCATGTATTTATTTTTGAGGGGCTGAAGAGTAACCAGAACCTGTTCTGAGTTATTCAGGGCACTGTATCCGAATACCAGTAACAGTGGCCTGGACAAGCAGAGCCGGAGCAGGACTGTCCAGGTCTTGGATGAAGGAGGAGGTCTGAGTCGTCAGCACCACATGCACAGAGCAATCATTCAAAGTACTTGCTCCGCTTCTCAATATTTACAAATGTATTTCCACATTAGTCAGGAGTTCAGAAGGAGGTCTGAGAGTCTGTGAAGCAAATGACATTTAAAAACCAGGGGGGGCTTCCCTGGTGGCGCAGTGGTTGAGAGTCCGCCTGCCGATGCAGGGGACACGGGTTCGTGCCCCGGTCCGCGAAGATCCCACATGCCGCGGAGCGGCTGGGCCCGTGAGCCATGGCCGCTGAGCCTGCGCGTCGCGTCCGGAGCCTGTGCTCCGCAACGGGAGAGGCCACAGCAGTGAGAGGCCCGCGTACCGCAAAAAAAAAAAAAAAAAAACCAGGGGAAAGTCACAAGGAAGTAGCATATCAAGGCTCCTCAGATTCACAGACTTTCTTCTACCTCCAACTTTTCCACTGTCTTAAAACTCACATGATTACCAATTTGGAAAAGCAGCTCAGTCCACCATGTGCCCTGCCCCCCACCCCTCAGAAAACCATACTTTCACTTTAAATATGTGCTCAGTGAGATACTAATTAATTAACTAAGGTATACAAGTTTCTATCTCATTTAGAGTTCAGGACCAAAAACTATATATTTAATAAGTTCCACCTCCCCGAGACCCATCCTACCAGCTTCTTTTTGTCAGATCACCTCCTCATCTTCCCAGTTTCCCATTAACATTGATCTGAAACCCCTACACAGGGAATATTGTGGCTTTTTATGGCACTTAGACTATATTAAGTATGTTCCTCAAATAGGAGCCCATTTAATTCATACAACTTCCTTTAGATAACAATTACAATCCTGAATTTTTCCAAATTAAAAAAATAAAAACTCAGAAAGGTTAAGTGATTTGCCTGGGGCCACTGAGCTCATAATTCACTCTTCCTTACCTTGTACTATAGTAAGTGCAGAACTTGTGGTTCAGTCTAGTTTCATAATTCACCAGGCAATCAAAAAGGATGTCATTTTGCTTGATTAACAAAGCAAAGTGAGAATTCTCACTTAAAAAAATCCAAAATCCCCATCTGTATGCTAATAAGCCAAAAGTATACTTAAGAAAATGAAGCGATTTGGGACAACTGACTGAGCTGGATGTTACTAAAATAAAAAGGCAGAGTATTGAAAGTGTCTTTTATTTGGAGCCAAACACATATATCAAATACCTTTTCAAGGTTTTGTTAGCTCAGCTAGTAGTTTTCCTACAACTGTTACAAGCTTCCTACCTCTTTGGGGTACCATTTTCCACATGGAAGTAAGATTAGATTTCTTCCAAATAGTTGTGATGGTGATGCCCAGCATCTGTGACCTTGCTAAACAGCCATATGGATTTTTGGTAATTTTGGAAGCAGATAGCTTGATAATGTATGTCATATCTATCAGTTAATTAGCAAAGGCAGATAATATACAACAGAGAACATAAGATATTCGTGTGCCTTCACAACCTGGGGATTTCTTTTGACCCTGCTCTTTGCCTTTTGGTCAGTCAAGTAACCTGAATCCCTTAGAGAGAAGGGGCTAGGGTCCAAAAAGGTGGAACGACAGTGAAAAAGAGAAAAGAAGAGGCAACCTGCCTTGGGTCAGACACAGACTCTTCTGTGATTCTGTTAATTTAATTGGAGAAACTCCCAACGGAGCCATTTCTAGTGAAAATGTTGGCATCAGCAAAACCAGCATTGGGTGCTCCTAATGGGGTCATCCCCAAACGTCCATGCTTCCTTATGGTGTCTGCTCCAAATCCAGTGTGCTCGCGACTGCATCTCATCCCTCCCCCCAAAACTGTGTCCCTTACTCTGGACATTTTCTGTCCTCACTATCAAATACTCCTGGTCTATTACCTCAAGGAATGCTCTCTGCTGACTTTTTAAATACTAGTATAAAAGAATATGGAAATGGCTGTTACTGGGTCAATTTGTTGACACTTTCTGCATTTTAACAGTGTCCTTCCACGACAACTCAAATGAGTAAATACCCAGAAACCACCACTGTGGCAGCCAAAGTGAGGATGGGAGGTCACTGGTACTAGTTGCTTCCATGTAGGACTGGGCCTCATCTTAAAATGAATCACTTCCTGTATTGCTCCTTTTTTTCTTCCACAATATAAGAATTATTGCTGTACAAAGCCAGTGTCATACTTTCCTGAAGTTTCTTTCATTTCACAACAGTCTTTATGTTTTTACTGTTCTAGCCTTAGCTCTGGAATATTCTCCCTGTTGCCATTTGCGTTGCTGCCCTGGGTTTTATGAGTAGGATTTGTCAGATTAGGAAATACCACTCTCCCCTTTGACACAGTGTAGTTCTAAAATCTTCATGATTCATCAAGTCTTTGGGCTCCTCCCAACCCAACCCTTCTAGCTCATTCTACACTTGCCATTGCAGTAGATCATTCAAAGCTGACTATCATCTCTAATGGACATTTTTCTATCCTTGTTATATATTCAAACCAAACAGTAACATCAGTGTAATATTTGCATCAACCGTGGGCAGGCTGCCTTATTTAAAGTAGATCAACCGGACTGTTTTATTCCTAAGCTGTTCTCCAGTCTTCAAGAAAGAAGGGAAAGAATAGCAAAGTACTCCTCCAGGTTTTGCCAGGAAAACATTAACTCCTCAGGCATTATCTAAATGACTACTAAAGATAGAACCAGAACAGATAGATTCAAACAGCAGGAAGAGGACTCAGTAACTGAGGAAACGCTCAGATCCTAACCTGAAGGGAGCTGGGGAACTTATTTCTCTGGAAATCAACCTAAACCATTCAGGTTTCCCTAAAGGAGAGGGAAAGGATCAGAGAACCCGCTCAGAGGCCCTCTACATTTGAAATCAGTACACGATTATTGAGCATGTGCATACAAGCACCTTATAAACTACCAAGGACTGCATAAATAGTTATTATCATGTAAGACTCTCAATCCATGATCACAGAGTTTTAGAACTGGAAAGGCTTCATTTATATTAATGGAGATTTCAAAACAATCTGCTCTTAAGAGACAGGCCTTATCTTGGCTCTTTAAATTGGAGCAAATACCGAATCCAGCCACCTAGTTATTTAATGTGTTGTCATTTATTCACTTGAAAAAAAATAATTATTAAGTACCAGCTATAAGGGTTAACACCAAGATGGATATTTGACAAGGGTTTTGACTTCTGGCACCCTTAAATCTGGTTGAGCCTAGTATACACACACAAAGTTGAAATAATAAAAATAACAGTTAACGCTAATACAAGACATTGACATAGATGGTGTCATGCAGCGGTATGTTATTATTGCCAAGTGAATGACATAGACAGGGGGGCTGCTATGCCCCTTGTGTCCCAGCCTGGCTGTGACAGGCATGTGGGTCATGATTGGACAACCTGGAAGGCCTTTTAGCCCTCTCTGGGGGCTTTCTGGGGAGTCAAAATGTCAAGGGAGTGAAACTCTAAACCTTCCAGTTTCTTCCTCACTCACAGTATGCCACATGTTGTCCATCACTAAATTCAGGCCCAGTCTCAGGTTTTTCTCTCCCACCCGTAAGCTTGGTATGAAACTGTCGGGCGGCTAGGTAGAGGTAGGTGAGTCCTAATGAGTAAAGAAGGTCACCTGTGGGGACATCAGCAACAAATTCCCCCTCTTTGTCCTCAACCTTACAAACCCCTCACCCATATGCCTCCTTGGTTCTTTACCCCAGCCCTTCTGGGCAGAGAGGACCCACAGTCTAGATATCTCTGGAAAGCTCAGTGGTTTTCAGCCTTTAGGAAACAAAACACTTTGTGAATCTGAGGAAATCTATGAACACTTTCCCAAGGAAAGCACAAATAACCATAAAATTTTGTGTACAACCGTAGAAGGTTCATAGACCCTCAAAATTCCATTTATGGACCAGAGGTTAAAATCTCCTGACATAACTGAACATATACTTGAAAACTGGGCCCCCAGATGAGTTCTAATGCTGAGTTCAAATAAAAAATACAAAATCAAGAATTATTCATGGGGTGACAAGAGAAATTTGAGATATGATTCCTAACCTCAAGAAGCTTAAATTATAGTTTTATCTATATACATACTCCCACCCAGCCTTTTAACTTGCTGTAGTAGAGGCTGTGTTCTGAAGGAACTCTGGCAGAACATTTGCCACAGTTAAAAACAGCCCCCCGCCCCTCCAGTATTATTCCCCAGAAAGCCCATGTCTGAAAAGGAAGAGGGTCCTGGTCAGGGTTCCTATGGGGAACTCCACCTCCCATCTACTTCTGTTTCCACATGATATAAGACAACAGCCAGAGTATGTTCTGCTGATACAGCAGCGTCCAGCCCATGTCACTCACAGGGTGGTAAGTGAGATCCTTTGGAGGCTTGGTCTAAGTCTGCAGACATGCTGTGCTTGTGCTCAGTATAGATCTGGAATGTAGAGCCATCAGGATTTACTGAATATCTGGCAAGAAAAAAAAGGGAGATAAGATTATTAGCTTAAGACACAGGGGAGGTATGGATAGAGATGGTAGGGGAGGTGCAAGGATTGTGGAGAAGGAAATTGTTTTGTCTGGACATGTTTGAGATGCCAATTAGACAACAAACTTTAGACGCAGAATAGGCACCTGGACATATAAGCCTAGGGGAGATTTCTGGACTGGTGACATAAATTTGGCTGTCTTCGATATAAAGATTGTTTTTAAAGTTAAATAAGATCACCTAGGGAGTAAGTATGGTTAGAGAAGTTATCCCAGAGCTAAGCCTTAGAACATTCCAACTTTCAGTACTTGGGAGGAAAAACAGGAGAATTCAACAGAGGAGATTGAAAAGGAGATGCCAGTGAGTTAGGAGGAAATCCAGTGCAGTTTAGTCTCCTGGAAGTCAAGTATAAAAATGTTTCAAGAGGAAGTCTTCTACGTCAAAAGCTGCTGAGAGGTCAAGTAAGAACGACACTGTAAGATGATCATTGGATTTGCAGTAATGAACTCTCTGGTGACTTGTACAAGAGAAGTTTTTTTTGTTTGTTTGTTTTTTGTTTTTTGCTGTATGCGGGCCTCTCACTGTTGTGGCCTCTCCCGCCGCGGAGCACAGGCTCCGGACACGCAGGCCCAGCGGCCATGGCTCACGGGCCCAGCCGCTCCGCGGCATGTGGGATCTTCCCGGACCGGGGCACGAACCCGTGTTCCCTGCATCGGCAGGCGGACTCTCAACCACTGCGCCACCAGGGAAGTACAACAAGAGCAGTTTGATTGGGGAGGGGAGAGCCTTGGTAGTGCTGTGTGTATTCGTTTCCTGCTGCTACTGTAACAAATTAACGCAAACTTAAATGGCTTAAAGCAATACAAATTATCCTACAGTTGTAGACGTCAGAAGTTCAAAATGGGTCTTATGGGGTAAAATCAAGGTGTCAGCAGAGCGGCATTGTCAGCAGAGCTGGTTCCTTCTGGAAGCTCTAGAGGAGAATCTGTTTCCTTCCTTCTTCCATCGATAGTCTGTCTGCCTTCTTTGATTCACGGTCTCTTCCTCCTTCAAATGTGTTGTACCACTAAATTCTAAAATCTTCTCTGGCCATTTTCTACTCTAGACTAAGTGCACATGAGAAAGAGAAACGATGACTGCCAACAATGACCAGAAAATGGTGCTGGGAAATAACTTGTCATGTGACTCTAGAGAGGGAAGAGCTGCCCTAGTTAAGCTGACGGCATATCACAGGAAAGATCCTTTCTCAGAGCATTGTTCTAAATCTCTGAGCAAGAATGAAGATAGAATCATTTATCAAACCCTGATATTTACTTGGATTTTTTTTTCAGGTTTAATCACTACAGTGTTATAAAAAGTTTCCCTCTTGTTTTAAAACACTTTATTCATTCCATTCGCTTCCTAATCTAAGGTAGGTTAGACTCCCCAGTGGCACTGGAGAAACACTGGGTTAAATGAATGCTTAAAGCTCAGCAGTGAAATCAGAAGCTAAGCTGGGATTAGGAAGCAGAGTTAGCTGGGTAAGGACAATAAAGCCATCTTGCCCCTCAGGAAGTCTTAAGGTAAACACAGGAGATTCTGATAATGAACGGCCAAAGGATTACCAGTCCACTTAAGGTTTTATATAACTAGAACCAAGCAATCACAGTGCCCGCTTTTTCATCTCTTGAGAGCAGAAACCAAAATGGTGGAAGCATATCTTTTTAAAAAAAAATCCCAGTTCTGAGAATTTCCAGTGTGTGCTGAAGAGCAGCTTGCTTTTACAATTCCATTATCCAGTAAATACATCCCAATTTCAAAATCAAAGTCAAAGGTTTTTAATGATCAAAACCTATACATGTCTTCTAAGAAGTTACTGGGAATTTGAATAATTGAAATCATTCGGTGTCCTTGAGGGTTCGCTAGCAGGTCTCCCCTCCTGTGTGATGTAATTAGTCCCCACTTCCATGGCAACCACGGGTAATACTACCAACAGGAAGAATGATTTTATGCTGGAGAATAACCAAGGTGGAGAAACTCACAACAGAAGATCCTAAACCTCTCTGAAATACCAAAAGAAATAAAATCTAAGTGGGTAAGAGAGGGCAAAAGTCCCATGATCTCAGAGCAGAAGTGAGAATGCCCACGAGCAGCCTGGTGGAGGGTGTGAGAGCCTTCTCCACAGATTTGAATGGACATCCCCTTCCTGATTAGGGAGCCAGCACAGAAAAGCCCCCTTCATGCTTCTAGTTACTTCATAATCCCACAGGCAGACACTCTGACAGCTGCAGAGTCCCGTCCTTGAACAGGGAGCTGCTGACAGGCTCTCAACCAGCCTCCACATCTTTTCCCCTGGTCTCTTTATCTTCTCTGCCTACAGATCAACCACTTGTGCCTAACTGGGAATTGAGCTTTTCCAAGTCCTCTAATCTTACTCTCACCTCCAGGTCCTTGGATTATCAGCCAGTAGATGATTTCTGTAGGGCGTTATCTAGTCTGCTTTATTCCACTTGCCCACATATTATATACCCATCACATGGATTCCTAGCTCTCACATGCTTATGTCCTAAGTTTTGAATTCTCAGCCCTGCCCTTCATTCCTCTCAATCCAATGGGCACATTCATTAATATATAGGTACCTGCATTCCCAACTGCTTCCTAAATCTCAACAACTCTTCCAACCTATCACCAGCCTTACTTACTTATCAGCTTCATCCTTTTTCTATCACCTTCATGTATTCACTAGACTCATTTATTTTCTCTAAAAGTTTATAATTAGAGCAAAGCTAAAGAAGAGTGAGAACATGGGAACAAGAATGAGCTCTTTCTCTAGGGAGTTCATGCATGTTGAGCCATGTGAGACAGGGGCAACTGCCAGAGTCTGTGAGAGTGTGAGCAAAAGGTTTGCTCAAAGTGGAGATCCTGCTTTTATGCTCAGTGATTCTACACTGAGTGTATACTTGCAGTCTTTTAACAGTGGTCTGATAAAAGGGCCCGGATGCCATTTAAAGAGCATCTCCATTAATACAAAAATCTATAGGCATGTTGGTGCACACTCCATGTACTCACTCAAAGAATCAGCTATCTAATTCTGAATGCTGAGAAACAATAAAAAACCTGATGTTAGAAACAAGCTTGCTGATCAGGGCACAAGAGGGCATGGCCATTGCTTGAAAATGCTGTTCTTGCTATTGTCTTAGTACATATGACTAACAGACAATAATATAGTGATATTTCCCTTTTTACCCAATTCATGCTTGACGATAAATATTCTTTTGTAGCAATGATTGGCAGAGACACTAAAATACTTAACCTATCAAATAGTATTTAATAAAAGTCTTTTGTCTCCAATCAACCCAGGGACTTCAGTTTAAGGCTTATATGTGGGAACATTTTAATTAATATGCATACTTTTTCTGACATATTTTAAAATACTTTGCTAACCTAATAATGTCAGAGTTAGCGGCATTAAGATATCATGATGATCACAGAAATTGTAAGCCTAGCAAAAAAGGTGCTTAAGAAATATTTGTTGAATGATATTTGACAACTGGAATATTAAGCTGTATGTCCAAAGGGAATGACACAATCTTAGTGGTATCTTTTGAGGTGGTGACTTTTAGAGCATGGTGCAGACAGTCCAAGACATCTCCAGGTACAGGTCATCAGGAAATGGACCATCTGGTGAATCATAGCTTCACAAAAGTCCTTTCACATCTGTTAAGGTTCTTCTTGGGCTAAAACGTTGGAAGGGATAAATTATTAGGAAGAAAAGTGCTGCAGCTTGATCCCTAAGAGTTAGTTTGGGATGAGTGGAAGCAAAATGTCTTAGCCCTGTGTCTCAGTTGCAAAAACAATTGATTTCAGATGCTTTCTCCAAGTTAATTTTTGATTTCATGAAAACAATTGACAAGTGCCAGAAAACCTCAATTCTGGTCCCATTTCTGCCACTGTCTTGCTGTGTGATTTTTGGAAAAGCTAACAGACCTACACTGGGTATTGGTTCCTTGAAATAGGTGTGTTTACTGTTCTTAATTCTCAGTGATGCTATTAGGAGCAAATAAAATAATATGTGTGCAACATAAAGTGCTATCCGTGATCCATAACAACCTATGCCAAATTGTTGTCAACTTGGAATCACCGTCACCCCTTCTCCATTCTCCTCTGCATAGCAAGGGATAAGCCTGGAATCACACACAAGGTCCTAGAATCCCTTTCTCCATATGGTTCCAGGTGAGAGTCAGCCAATGACAGGCACTCTCATGAGATGTGAAAGTGAGGACGCCTTTTTCTCTAGTAGCAGTTGAGAACAGATGTGCAGACACGAGGTTAGCATCAACTTCTGGACAAGCACCCAGGAATCCCAGGCTTTATACTACAGGCAGCGAGGGGGCAGTTCCCAGAGACAGCTTCTGAGCCAGCAGCTCCCTCAAACCATCCCCTTGTAGTCGAAGTTTCCCTGACTGTTACTGCTTTGACCTTTCCAATAACTGCCAAAGCCTCTAAAACCTTCATCCTTGGAATCCCTCAATGGGCTTCCCTGTTCCTGATGGGATCCTGACTGATAATGACCATAAATTCCTGCATCCTTCCAAATCATGCCCACAACCCTTAGCAGGAGGAGAAAGTTATCCATCCAAAGGAAACAAGGTCCCGAGTGCTGTCCATTTCTGGCCATACAGAGCAACAGTAGCCTGAAACAAACAAACATACAAACGTTACAAGACACCTCAAACGCTGAAAAATATATTTAAAAAATATTTGTAAACATTTGACTTACGGACAAGAAAATAATGGAAATTCCCCAAAGTTAAAATAAAACAGAAGAGGAGCTAAGAAAGAGAGTGAGATGCAGGCAATAACTGAAGAGAGCATCACTGATTATTTCTTGGAATTTATGAAAAATTAATCCTCAGAGTCAAGAAGTGCCAAAATAAATAAATAAATAAAAAGACACACAGGACACAGGGCAGACATCTAGTCACTTGTATGACATCACAGACACCTTACACAAAAAGATCCTAGAACCAGCCAGATTAATAAAATGGATTTCCCGAAAAGTAACCACTGTTACACTGATAGCTGATTTCTCAATACCAACAAAGAAGCCAGAAGAAGTGGAATAACAGCTTCAAAGTACTGAAGAATAAAAGAGCCAACTTATTTACTCTCCGAAAGTATCTTGTGAAACAGGGACAAAGTAAAGACATTTTCAGACACGAAAACAGACGTTATCACCCACAGACCCTCAGTAATGGAAAATGCTAAAGGTCGTACTTCAGGAAGAAGGAAAATGATCTCAGAAGGGAGGTAAGAGAGACCAAAAACAATGGCAGGCAATGTGTTCAGTTTATGGTGACTTTAAAAAAGAATGAACTAAAATCCTGGATGCAATCAGAATGTGAGTTGAGAGAGGGCTGATTAGAATTAAGGCATGCTAAGCCCCCCTGGATTGCTGGTGGGGAGGGGCTAGAAATAATGACTTATATTAGCTGTTACCACACTAAATACGCGTGTTTTAATGTCTAGAATAGCCACACACAAATGGAGTGTATGACTTATGCATCAGTAGAAAAGGAAAAAATGAACAGAAAAAAAAATAAACTGATGAGAGTTCGAATGCATGGTCAGAGACTGTTCTAAGGTGTGGAGAAAAGCATGTGAACAGGACCTGGTATGAGGTAGATTCAAACCCATGAATATGGGAAGTGGCTTATGGTGGAAAGGCCTCTCCTGCAGGATTAAGTTACCATCCCCCAAGAATCATTTCTACTGTTCCTGCAGGCACAGATCTCTAAATTATGCAACCAACCCCTAATTGAGCTGTTCCAGTTAATAAAGTAGGTGATATGATGGGGGTTGTGGTGCAGGATGGGAAGGTCAGAACATATTTGAGAGTAAAATGCTAAGCTTCTGAAGTACTCATTTTCAAGGGGTAGGCAAAAGAAAAGGGAATTAATGATTAAATCATCCTTTTTGTTCATCCCTTTAGTAGGGACAAGAGCCCTGTTCCCGAAGGCTTATTCCACAGGCCACTATTTAAAAATACTAAATTGTGATTATAGATGAATTTGGTGCAGTGTTCTCCTTTCTAATCCTGGCAGCTGTCCCTGGAGAGGAGGCCCGTAGAGTTCTCTGGCAATTAAGAAAAGGCTGTTGGGCTTCCCTGGTGGCACAGTGGTTGAGAGTCCACCTGCCGATGCAGGGGACGCGGGTTCATGCCCCGGTCCGGAAAGATCCCACATGCCGCGGAGCAGCTGGGCCCATGAGCCATGGCCGCTGAGCCTGTGCGTCCAGAGCCTGTGCTCCTCAAGGGGAGAGGCCACAGCAGTGAGAGGCCCGCGTACCTCAAAAAAGAAAAAAAAAAGAAAAGGCTCTTGATCATAAAGTGATCTCTGGAGGTGATCAAATTGCCTGCTTTCCATGCTAGGCAATGTAACAACTAAGCACAAGGTTTGTATCTTTTTTATATTGTGGTGCATGCTGTGTATTCGTTTGTATATAATTAAAGTTTCAGGGTTGGATTTTAATGTCTCAGGATTGCCTGATTTACTTTCCTGTTAATGTCAACATGGGAGTTCTGCACACAAATCGACATAACAACCTGGACCTAATAGTGAGGGGAGGGGTGAAATGCAAGTTCTATTTGTTACCCAGGATTTTCCCCACTGAGAGATCTAACTGGAAACCAAGTTCTCAGCTCTCCCCAGCTCAGCAATGCCCCAAAATGGAGACTTTGCCAACACAGGCACTGCTTTTCTTTTCCCCAATTTACCAATCCCTTCTGTTCTTCTATTCTATTCTATTTTGGTCGTTGTGGGGTTGGCTGATTAGGAGTTTCCTTCAGGGCAGATAGTGCTATTTGAGCCACACGCAAAACAAGCAGGTATGCCTTTCCGAACGGAACAAAGTCCAAGAGCATTGCCCCAGACCCATACGGAATTATCTATACATTCTGCTCATTCCTCTTTTTCTAGCCACCAACTATCCCCAAACTACCAAACCGAGGGCTCCTGTTTCTGCCCCCATCTTACTCTCAGCAGCATTCAGCACACTACACTTCTCGCTCCCTGAAACTGTGCTTTTTTGGTTCTATTGATAGCAGACTGACTAGTTTTCCTCCTACCTCAGTCTCTGGCTGTGTCCTCTACCTGCCCTCTAAGTGATGCCCTCTTTAAGGCTTGTCCTGGACCCTCTTTGCCAGTACTCTTCCCAGTAACTACTCACATCCATCCCTATGGGTTTAATTCTATCCATGTGCTGAGTCTATAGCTCAGATAGCCTTTGAGTTCCAGATTTGTTTCTCAACTGCCTACCTGACATCGCTGTTACAGGCACACCTATAGGCGTGCCACAGACATCTCTGAATCAACGTGTCCAGAAGTGGACCTGTTATACTCACTGCCAAACCTGTCCTGGGCACCTCCATCTCAGAAAATGGAGCCGCCATCCTCCCAACTGCTCAAGACAGAAACCAGCACTGACCTCCCCACCTCCCTCCATCCCACCACCCTCATATCCTATCTATGAACTAATGTCGTCGATGCTACCTCCAAAATATGTAGCAAATCTGTTTGTTTTCTAGTTTGCTTTCTGTTCACTGCCAATACCCTGGTGTCCACCTTCACTTCTCATCTAAACCGTACAATACCTCCAAACTGGTCTTCCTGCTTCCATTCTCAACCTTTTCCATACAGCAGCACGATACACAGGAAATAGTGCCCCCCTTCCTAGTCTCTGCAGTGGCCTTCCACTACACTTAGAGTAAGTGTAGTGGAAACTACACTTATGGGAACTCCTTCCCATGGCCTACAGGCCTGATGAACCTGGCCCCTGCTTAATGCTCCAGACTCCAGTGGAGCCTGTCTCCCCATTACACTATGTTACAGCTCTTCTGGCCTCTGCCCTTCTTTTCCGATTTGCATTCCTTTTATTTCTTTTTCTTCTCTGATTGCTGTGGCTAAAACATCAAAAAAGTATAATTGTGGTGAGAGTGGGCAACCTTGCATTCTTCCTGATCTTAGAGGAAATGGCTTCAGTTTTTCACCATTGAGCATGATGTTGGCGGTGAGTTTGTTGTATATGGCCTTTATTATGTTGAGGTAGGTTCCCTCTATGCCTACATTCTGGAGAGTTTTTATCATAAATGGGTGTTGAATTTTTTTTTCTTTTTTCTTTCTTTTTTTTTTTTGCGGTACACAGGCCTCCCACTGTTGTGGCCTCTCCTGTTGCCTAGCACAGGCTCTGGACGCGCAGGCTCAGCGGCCATGGCTCACAGGCCTAGCCACTCTGTGGCATGTGGGATCTTCCCAGACCGGGGCACGAACCCGTGTCCCCTGCATCGGCCAGAAGACTCTCAACCACTGCGCCACCAGGGAAGCCCCACGGGTGTTGAATTTTGTCGAAAGCTTTTTCGGCATCTACTGAGATTACCATGTGGTTTTTATCCTTCAATTTGTTAATATGGTGTATCACATTGACTGATTTGCATATATTGAAGAATCCTTGCATTCCTGGGATAAACCCCACTTGATCCTGGTCTATGATCCTTTTAATGTGCTGTTGGATTCTGTTTGCTAGTATTTTGTTGAGGATTTTCGCATCTATGTATCTATGTTCATTGGTGATATTGGCCTGTAATTTTCTTTTTTGTGACATCTTTGTCTGGTTTTGATATCAGGGTGATGGTGGCCTTATAGAATGGGTTTTGGAGTATTCCATCCTCTGCAATTGTTTGGAAGATTTTGAGAAGGATAGGTGTTAGCTCTTCTCTAAAGGTTTGGTAGAATTCACCTGTGAAGTCATCTGGTCCTGGACTTTTGTTTGTTGGAAGATTTTAAATCACAGTTTCAATTTCAGTGCTTGTGATATGTCTGTTCTTATTTTCTAATTCCTCTTTCTTCCTGGTTCAGTCTTGGAAGGTTGTACTTTTCTAAGAATTTGTCCATTTCTTCCAGGTTGTCCATTTTATTGGCATATAGTTGTTTATAGTAATCTCTCATGATCCTTTGTATTTCTGCAGTATCAGTTGTTACTTCTCCTTTTTCATTTCTAATCCTTTTCATTTGAGTCTTCTTCCTTTTTTTCTTGATGAGTCTGGCTAATGGCTTATGAATTTTCTTTATCTTCTCAAAGAACCAGCTTTTAGTTTTATTGATCTTTGCTATTATTTCCTTCATTTCTTTTTCATTTATTTCTGATCTGATCTTTATGATTTCTTTCCTTCTGCTAACTTTGGGTTTTTTTTTTGTTCTTTCTCTAATTGTTTTAGGTGTAAGGTTAGGTCATTTATTTGAGATTTTTCTTGTTTCTTGAGGTAGGATTGTATTGCTATAAACTTCTCTCTTACAACTGCTTTTGCTGCATCCCATAGATTTTGGGTCATCATGTTTTCATTGTCATTTATTCCTAGGTATTTTTTGATTTCCTCTTTGATTTCTTCAATGATCTCTTGGTTATTTAGTAGCGTATTATTTAGCCTCCATGTGTTTGTGATTTTTACAGTTTTTTTCCTGTAATTGATATCTAGTATCATAGTGTTGTGGTTGGAAAAGATACGTGATACGATTTCTATTTTCTTAAATTTACTGAGGCTTGATTTGTGACCCAAGATATGATCTATCCTGGAGAATGTTCCATGAGCACTTGAGAAGAAAGTGTATTCTGTTGTTTTTGGATGGAATGTCCTATAAATATCAATTAAGTCCGTCCGGTCTAATGTGTCATTTAAAGCTTGTGTTTCCTTATTTATTTTCATTTTGGATGATCTGTCCATTGGTGAAAGTGGGGTGTTAAAAGTCCCCTACTATTATTGTGTTACTGTCCATTTCCCCTTTTATGGCTGTTAGCATTTGTCTTATGTATTGAGGTGCTCCTATGTTGGGTGCATAAATATTTTCAATTGTTATATCTTCTTCTTGGACTGATCCCTTGATCATTATGTAGTGTCCTTCTTTGTCTCTTGTAATAGGCTTTATTTTAAAGTCTGTTTTGTCTGACATGAGTATTGTTATTCCAGCTTTCTTTTGATGTCCATTTGCATGGAATATCATTTTCCATCCCCTCACTTTCAGTCTGTGCAAGTCCCTAGGTCTGAAGTGAGTCTCTTGTAGACAGCATATATACAGGTCCTGTTTTTGTATCCACTCAGCCAGTCTGTGTCTTTTGGTTGGAGCATTTAATCCATTTACATTTAAGGTAATTATCAATACGTATGTTCCTATTACCATTTTCTTAATTGTTTTGGGTTTGTTTTTGTAGGTCTTTTACTTCTCTGTGTCTCCTGCTTAGAGAAGTTCCTTTAGTATTTGTTGTAACGCTGGTTTGGTGGTGCTGAATTCTCTTAACTTTTGCTTGTCTGTAAAGGTTTTAATTTCTCCGTGGAATCTGAATGAGATCCTTGCTGGGCAGAGTAATCTTGGTTGTAGGTTTTTCCCTTTCATCACTTTAAATATGTCCTGCCACTCCCTTCTGGCTTACAGAGTTTTTGCTGAAAGATCAGCTGTTAACCTTAAGGGCGTTCCCTTGCATGTTATTTGTTGCTTTTCTCTTACTGCTCTTAATATTTTTTCTTTGTATTTAATTTTTGATAGTTTGATTAATATGTGTCTTCATGTGTTTCTCCTTGGATTTATCCTGTATGGGACTCTCTGTGCTTCCTGGACTTGACTATTTCCTTTCCCGTGTTACGGAAGTTTTCAACTATTATCTCTTCAAATATTTTCTCAGACCCTTTCTTTTTCTCTTCTTCTTCTGCGACCCCTATCATTTGAATGTTGGTGCATTTAATGTTGTCCCAGAGGACTCTGAGACTGTCTTCAATTCTTTTCATTCTTTTTTCTTTATTCTGTTCTGTGGCAGTTATTTCCCCTATTTTATCTTCCAGGTCAGTTATCCGTTCTTCTACCTCAGTTATTCTGCTACTGATTCCTTTTAGAGAATTTTTAATTTCATTTATTGTGTTGTTTGTCACTGTTTGTTTGCTCTTTAGTTCTCCTAGGTCCTTGTTAAACGTTTCTTGCATTTTCTCCATTCTATTTCCAAGATTTTGGATCATCTTTACTATCATTACTCTGAATTCTTTTTCAGGTAGACTGCCTATTTCCTCTTCATTTGTTTGGTCTGGTGGGTTTTTACCATACTCCTTCATCTGCTGCATATTTCTCTGTCTTCTCATTTTGTTTAACTTACTGTGTTTGGGGTCTCTTTTTCGCAGGCTGCAGGTTTGTAGTTCCTATTGTTTTTGGTGTTTGCCTCCAGTGGGTTAGGTTGGTTCAGTGGCTTGTGTAGTCTTCCTGGTGCAGTGAACTTGTGTCTGTGTTCTGGTGGGTGGGGCTGGATCTTGTCCTTCTGGTGGGCCTGGACTGCGTCCAGTGGTGTGTTTTGGGGTGTCTGTGAACTTAGTATGACTTTAGGCAGCCTCTCTGCTAATAGGTGGGGCTGTGTTCTTGTCTTGCTAGTTGTTTGGCATGGGGTGTCCAGTGCTGGAGCTTGCTGGCCATTGGGTGGAGCTGAGTCTTAGCAATGAGACGGAGATCTCTGGGCGAGCTCTCACTGATGGATATTACATGGGGCCAGAAGGTCTCTGGTGGTCCAATGTGCTGGACTCGGCTCTCCCACCTCGGAGGCTCAGGCCTGACAGCTGGCCAGAGCACCAAGACCCTGCCAGTCACAAGGCTTGGAAGAAAAGGAAGGAAAAAAAGGAAAAAAAAAAAAAAAAAAAAAAAAAAAAAAAAGGAAAAAAAAAAAAAAAGAAAACAAACAGATAGAACCCCGAGCCAAGTGGTAAAAGCAAAACCAAACAGAAAAAAAAGTCACACAAAGAAATGTACATACACACACATAAAAAGAAAACAAACAAACAAACAACAAAAAAACCCCAAACAGTCAGAACCCTAGGACAAATGGTAAAAGCAAACCTTTCTAGCTTGTTAGACTGGCTTCTGTTCACAATTTCCAAACTGCTATAATTCTGAGAGTCATTCTAATCTCTGCTCTTCTCCAGTCCTTCCGAAAATTATGAACCAGGAACTAATGTAGATCCGCGGATTTCAGTAGTAAACAGCAGTCAAGAATGTATGGTTTCATGGCATTTATACTGGTCTTCCTAAAGCCGGACCACCTGAAGAAGCAACTTCCTGTAGCCCCTCTTCCATAAAGCCAGAACCTAATGTTTTAAGAGTTCAGTAGTAATCAGGAGTCTTATGTTGAGGGCAGAATTGGAAAACAAAAAAACAAAAAAACAAAAAAAACCCTCATAAAGCCAGGGGAGATTTCAGCATTTCACTTCCCTTAATCAGAACAGATTTTACCAGTGAAAATTCAGATCTGAAAGCTATAAAAACCAAACTAAAACAAAACAAAAACTTTGTGCTTTTCCCCCCTGAGTTTGGAGACCAAAAAATGCACGATCATTTCAGAGGGGTAATCTGGAGAGCTCTCCTAGCACAAACTGCTTGGTAATAAGCTTGTGTGTTTTTGATATCTCTCTCCAAACACATCTAGGAACTCATAAAAGCCACGTTTTTACTATTCTCTGGTGAGATGGAATTTTGTGACCTTTTGAGAAATTCTGTTTTATTTTTCCTAAGAGGACCACGATAAGGAAGTAAGCCAAATTTCTTGGCAATGGGAGATTTTCAATGCCACAGGCTTGCATTCCCAGGAGTGTAGAGGGCTCTGAGCAAGTGGACTTGTAATCAACTTGTGCCACATGTAGGTTCCCAAATTTTACACTTAAAAACCTGTCTGGATGTCCACCCACTCTCGGGGTTTGTAGAACAGAAGGCAATGGCAGTCCTGGAGACATCTCTGTATTAACCTCCTCCCAGAGCCCAGGGGCTCCAAGGTCCAGGTCTAAAATTACTATGAACAGGAGATTGAAACCCAGAGATGCAGGAGACTGGACAAGGAACACGGGAGTCAGCCTAGAAGGAAGAAGGAGCAATTGGGGACACAAGGAGCAAGCTCCTCTCTGCTCACCACACATTCTCGTCCCTAAAACCAGGGATGCTGGTGCTCATGTCTTAATACCTTTCCTTGATCTTTGACACAAATTTACCACATCTTTTTCTGAAAATATTCTCTTCCTTTACCTCCAGACTCTCTGACACTCCTTGTCAACTACCTTTGCAAGATGTTCTTTTTTTGTCCATCACTTAAATCAGGGATTTTCAACTGGGGTTGATTTTGCTCTCCAGGGAACGCATGGCAATATCTGGAGACAGTTTTGATTGTCACAACTGTGGGTGGGTAGGTGCTCCTGGCTTCCAGTGAGTAGAAGCCAAGGATGATGCCACACATCCTACAAGGCAGAGGCAGCCCTCCACAACAAAGAATTATCTATTCTTCAACATCAATTGTTCAGAGACTGAGAAACCCTGCCTTTCACAGTGTTTACTTCTAGATCCTTTATTATTATTCTCACTCACACACTCCCTTTGGGTCATCTCATCTACTACCACTAAAAAAAGTTCTACACTCTGCTCCTGTATCTCTCTCTCCAGCTAGATTTCTCTTCTGAGCACCAAACTTGTGTACCTACTATCTTAGAGGACTTCTTCTTTGATATCCTACAGATGCCCCTTTTGTTTTCATTTTGTTTTGCTTTTTGATTCTCAGCAAGAAAAATAATTGTTCATAATTGAAAAAGTAGTCTGTGATTATAGCTACCTGCTTTTAATAAAAGGGAATTAAAATTGACTTTTATTTTGAAAGAACAAAACACAGCTTAGTGACTGCCTATGAGATATTAAGACACAGTTTGGGATGCCACAAAAGCTGATGAGGAGAAACCCTTGAGTCTCTTAGGTGTGAAGGACTTTTACGAAGTGCGTGAAGGAGAAGCAGGTCTTTGCAGTAAATGAGAACTTGTTCTCTTTGGTTGTGGACTTCAAGGGCTCAACCCAGTGCTGCCTACTGCTGTCTAACACTTTCAGAGCCTCCACTACATAATGCTTTAGAACTAGCCCAGGCGTAGTGTGAAACCTTTAGGGTTACAGTAAATGTAAGTTGAAATTCATTAATATTTTTTTGAGTTCCAAGACCATATCTTATGGACCTTTTAATTGCCTGGAGTGCTGAAACATAACTGCTTTTCATAAGATATTTGATGGATAGCAAATGAGGGCATTTCCCAAGCAAACTTTTCTTTTACCTCTAGGCACCACTCCCATCCATCTCCTCCCTCTACTGGGAAGAACCCCAGCCACCGAAACCCTACAGTGAGCTCATGTGCCCCTCATGCAGACAAACCCTAAATCAACCAAGTACACACATCTGGGAAAATCACCAGTGAGCAACTGCCATTCTTGCAGAACAGCTGGTGAGTCCTTCTAGGAACACCCTGATGGGTCAGCAAGGGAAAGCCAGAGGCAGGAAGGAGAAAGAGTGGAAACTGGTCCATCATGGGATCCGTCACATGGAGAATCTGGAACTCTGCCCTGGTGCTTGTGCTTACAGGGTACTTTCCCGATTCACTGTTTTATCTCCCAGGTAAACCAGCTGCCTACATATTGAGTCCTTTATTGACATGGAGACGAGATAGCTGAGAGGAGCGGAAGGTGCCCTGAGAGCAGATTCCTATGCTTCTGAAACTTTCTCTTTCTTGAAAAGAACAGTCTCCTTTCTCCAACTCGGAGCAGCTTTCTAGAGAGCTGCCCATCTGTCTATGACTTAAAAACAAGTCTCCATGTGTGCTCTGTGGAGCCAGGCACAGAGGCACGGAGGAAGTGTGGATTACAGATTGATATAGAGGACAGGGTACAAAGAAGTTACCGAACGAAACCTGGGGAGTTTGTTTACACCTGGCCCAATCTCAGAATGGAGGACCACAGGCCAGTGGGTCCCAAAGAACAGCCTTTGCTGGATAAAAATTTCCTGACTTCTTCCAGGGCTGCCAACTCCTGCAGGGCTGAAGGGATGGTGACCCCCCCCTTTATTGAGTCTATAGTTTAGTTGCTCTAATGTTGGCACCCAGAGATTGTTCCCAGGAGTCACATTTTCTCACAGGTTTCCCCGTGGCCCACAACACCCATTTTCAGGATTTGGGGTGCCATCTATAGCCATGACAAAGGGTATAGGTGACTAGCCTGAAGTGGGATTGACTCTGTGGCCCTGCTAACCACAGGCACAGCCTGACATGTGGCTGCCAAGCCAGGTGAGTCTGGCCTGCAGCTGTTGTCTTCTCACTCTGGGACACTGATTATCTTCCCAGGCCACGCAGAGGAACTCTTCTTCCTCTTTTGCCCCACTCCACTGTTTCACTGATTCATTCATTAATGCCACAGACAGTGAGTGGCCAGAGAGGTTAAGCACCGTTCTAAGCACTGGAGATGAAATGGTGAAAGCCCTAGCCTCGAGTTGCTTCCATCTGTGGAAGGTTTGGCCGGTGCTGGGTGAACACAATAATGTGATGCTGGGATGGGGACGAGCAAAGGGAGATCCCGCCGTGCCAAGGAAGGGCACCTGCCGGAGGTCCAGATTCTGCCCTGGAGGCAGGGATATCTACCTTGAGCCCTGTAAGGTGAGAAGAAGGTGGAGGGGGCTGAGGAAGGGGAGACATAAGTGTGTGTAATGTACCAGTGGTGAGAAAGGGAACTGTGGGTGGAGGACAGCGTAATCAGGGGCTGAGGGCTGGGTGAAGGCCACAGGATGTGGAGCAGGGCATGGAAATGAAGATGGGACAGGTAACCAGATCACCAGGGGCTTTGCAGGCCATATTAAGGGTCTAATTCTATAATACTTTGTAACACATAGGTTTGAATGAAGAAGATGGGTCGAAAAGTAGTTATTAATCAGAGGGTGGAGGGGAGTCCTGAAAAAATAGGAGGTGAAAGCTTTGACTTCAAATTGTTTATAATCTAACTGAGAACAGAAGAAAAAGCACACGAAATTGACAGTGTAAAAGTGAAAACTGAATGTAATTAAGCACAGAAGAGTCTAATGCAAACCAAAAGAGCTGCAGGAAGGACAGGGGAGAGTCAGCATCTAATGCAAAGGCAGGATGTGACACGGGTGTGACATCCATGTGACACGGGCCCCAGAGGTTGCAGAAAGCTCTGGGTGCTCAGCTCCTAGAGGCAGGATGGTTTTCTTGGTGAGGCTTCTGATCTGCAGTGAAAGGGTGTCAACATTACCACTGACTCTCTGAATTCCTGCAAGCTTTTACATCTCCGTGTCATCAACAAAGCTCCGTGTCATCAACAGTGTATAATACCTACACTCTAGGCTCTAAACACAGAATAAAATACTGGCTGTTTTATGACGCACAATTAGAGTAAAAACAAACAAAAACTCTCGTGGGGGGAAATGTTATTTCTGGAGTCCCTCTACTGCTCTGATCAGCAGAAGCCTACATAATCATACAATGTTATCTCCTTACTGGCAGAATCCCCTTCAAAATATGTTTTATTATTTTGCCTTCAAATTTTATCAGATATTATCATTTTATGGAACTTAGATCTCTGAAATGTTTTGCTATGGGGACACTGGTGAGAGCACTGCCTACTATTACTGAGTGTTCCCTAAATGAGATGCAACAGTGAAAATTTCTTTGAGGCCTACTTACTAGTGGAAAAACTTAATTTCCCCTTAAAAAAAACAAAACAAAACAGGAACTGTACACATTCCATCTCTCTCTTTTCACTTTGGCTGTCTGGAAAGAAACTGCTAAAATTAAATCTCGACAGCAGCAACCCAGCAAGCCTCTGGTTGGCGTGTTTCTGTTTCAGTGTTCTCCTGGGTCCTGATGTTCTTTTACATCTCCTCATGTTAATGTGTGCGCTTTTGGTTGGAAGGCATCTCAAAAGTGTGTGGGTCTGACTGGGAGAGAAGAATTAAAGAAAAGAGTTAGGTGTATGAAAAGAGGGAGGAGTTCTAGGGAAGGAAACAGAATGAAACACAGGAATAATGAGGAGACTGGATTGAGTGGAAGGGGTGGAGCCTGTGGAGATATTGTGGAAAAATGGGAGACAGATAAGATTAGAGGAGTAGGCAGTGGACTGAGGCAACAGGGAGCCACAGGAGGTTTTGGGGGGAGTAGTAACATGAAACTTGTTTGAAGAAGGTTGGTCTAATTGCAATGTTGAGTATGGACCAAAATAGAAGAAAGCTAGGGAGGTGATGCTGGGGAAGATAAAAGAATAGACAGCTATGGGAAGCATCTGAGGAGGCAAGTGAATCAAGTTTGGATTGAGAAGGAAAGAAATGAGTCACTGATTACAGCTGGTGTCTAGGGTGTTATTATTGCTGGAGGGACTTAAATCAGAGGAAGGGGTTTGGTGCTTTGGAGGCAGGGACAGAGAAGAGGAGAATGGGAAGAGGCAGATATACTCCTGACTGCAGGCTCTCAAGAGCCCAGACCTTTCTTTTGTCTTACCCTTAACTGAATAGAATCTAAACCACCTCTTCACCAGGCTGGACACCGTCAAAGCCCACTAGCTTCCTAGAAGAATGCTGCTTTGAAACGTTGGCTAAACTACATATCAACCCAAAGGACAATAGTGTAGCAAGTTAAAAACCACATAGAAAGTTCAGAGATTCAGAAAGTTATCATTTAACCATAAAAGATTCAGAAAGTTATCATTTAACCATAAAAGATTCAGAAAGTTATCATTTAACCACCTGTTCGTTTCACATACAAGTTCATAAATAATGGCATGCTTTTCTTCCTCAGCCCAATGGAGCATTCGTTTCTCTTTCCAGGTCAGTAAGACTATTCATATTTCTCCCAACATTTTATTATGAACATTTTCAAACACAAAGCACAGCTGAAAGAATTTTACAGTGAACACCTGTATTACCTGCCACTTAGGTTCTGCTATTAATAGTTTACTGTATTTGCTTTATCACAAATCTATGCATCTATCCATCCAACAACTCATCTTATTTGTGGTGCATATCAGAGTAAGTTGCAAACATTACTACTATTCTGCAATAAATAAAACTATTGGTTTTTAACTTCTGTCCTCTGAATTTTTACCTGACTGGGCTGTGTCAGCCCACCTAGGTAGACTGGAGATCAAAGAGAAGCCTTTGGCTCTTTCTATGGGTGCTTTATCCTCTCAATCCCTCATCCCCAGGCGCTGACTCTTTAGTTACAGTGATGCTTAGTCTGTGCTCTTAAGTTCCTAGAAAGTAGAAAAGGAAGTTTTTACAAACCCAGTTATCTTCTAAACTCTAGAATTTGAGATGGAAAAGACTTCTGCAGGTAGTGCAGGTGGAAGAGTGAAAAAAAAAAGTCCCCTAGACATGTAAGCAATATAACCTGTGTCTACATATCCAGATTACCATATATTGGATTGACTTAAAGCAAAACTGCACCTTTAGTAACATAGCGGGGGCCACAGAGAAGACAGATGGTCTCTGCTTTTGGATACAAAATATTCCCAGAAAGACCATCACCACTGTCCCAAACTGTACGAGTTAGAGGCAGAAACTGCAGTGGGGGAAGTTGGTGAGGAGTGAGGTAAAGTATTTTAGCTGGTAAATGGATATTATCAAAACCAGAGGTTGCCTTACTAGGATTTACAAAACAACTATTACTGCATGTTTTTACTGTGTGTAGTTTTCAAGCTCAAGGAACATGATCCGCCATTGTAATAACAAGCCTGGGTACAATGGAGTTCTATTAAGGTTTGTTTTGCCTCCATTTTCATGTCTGTTGTTGTATTTATGTTTAAGTTTTAATTGATGTTTTGACCATGTGTTTGCCCCGAGGAGGTTTTGTGAAGGCTTTCATTTTTAAATAAATTTTAAAAATGATATATTTAATATACAGTAAGCAAAAATATCGTCCTTAATGTACCCAGGAGTAAAATCTTGTCCGTGCACTAAAACTTCATTTTAAAATATCTATCCAGTAGCACCATAAATGAACCAAAGACATTATCTTAGAGACTTGAGAGAAAGAAACTCAGCTTGGGAAGAGCCAGTGTAAAGGATGAATTCGCAGATCCAAGCGTTGCCTGAGCAGAGGAAGGAAGGAGAAGACTGAAGCAGATGTGAAGTGGGCAAAATACTGCATAAGCTCATGATTAGGAACAGCACATGAAGGAGGAAAGCCTTTCAGTGACCAGCCTGAGAAGGCAAAAGCTGACCTATTTATATCGGTCCACTCAACATAAGAGCTGGTGCAATAAGGAAATGCATCAGAGGAGAGAGGCAGAGAACTTATTTTAAAGTGTTATCGTCTGATTTTTTACAATGTGGAGGCTCTCTGAATTTCTTTCACTGAAGACAATTAAGTGCTCTTGGACCTCCAAGGATCTTAGAGATAAGAGTGTGGTCGTCCTCGCCTTCTGGAGTCAGTCTCTGGAGGCTGCACAGCAAGGATGGAAGACTGTCGGCTCCATGGGTTACCTGAGTGATGGAGGCTTGCCTCTTTCTCAAGAGTCAGGCAAATGCATCTCATTTTAATTTGAGCCTCAGACACAGGGAAGCTGTTTAGAGCAGCTACTTATCTACTGGCATGAGGCTAGTAAAAATAAGTGCTCATTACTTTCTATGTTGCCACTCATATAACCTTATAGGAATTCTCTATGGGCTGGTAAATTGTAGTACTTATCTACAAGGCTGTTTTGCAACCAAAGAATCTACAGGGCAACTATTATACTAACACTTAAATCAATCTTTCATGCTTATAGTTCTGTCTCTAAGATATTCCAATGGAAGTAGGCATCACACAAAGGACAGGAGGAAAGGTGTAATTTAGTAGAAAAGGATGAAAAAAGAACAACACTTTTCCTTTTAACCAGTGCTTTTGGAATGAGGTATTTAAAGAAAAATCTACCAAAATGATGGCTCAGTTAACAAGGAAAGATAGCTTCCTTCCATCCCCTCTGTTTACACATACTATTGTTTCAGTCCGTGATGTTTTGTTTACTTTGGAAGGAAATATTTTACCCCCTCTGAGATAATTAATTTTTGTCAGCTTCACTATTTATAAGGGAAACTGAAAAACTGTTAACTGAAATACAGAATGAGTCACTGTTTTCAGTAATTTTTGGCAGCATTCTAATTTGTGTCAATCCCAGCCTAATTATTAGATTTTTTGGAAGCAGAAAGCATATTTGATTTTTCTCTTACTAAATTTTTCCTCCTCTTTTGAAAAATATGTGCTGCCTGACAACGGTTATATAATTTATATCAACGTGAGGTGAAATACCAGTAGGTCTGAAATACCAGGGGGTTTACTGTGTCATGCTTGGCTCTTCACAGTAGCTCAACATTTAGAAAGCTCGCAGAATACAATCTTCCTCCTTTCCTCATTCATACCCCCCAGCCCTGGCCAAAACAATGTGATTCTTTTAGAGACCTTTTAGCTGGTATTAAGCCATAGTATATGGCCCATCACTAATGACATCACTGAAGTAAACTTCCCAGAAGCCATCAGGGAGAATTCATTTGGAAATACAACTGAATGTCACTTGCAAAGGGCAGGCTCCTAGAAGAGGTGACCAGTCATGCATTCCTGAGTTATTTGTTATAAAAGCATTAATCACTGTGAACTCATTTGCTCCTAATGCAAACGCGCTACACTATTCCACAGGAATTCTGTTCCAAATGATCATTAATGTAGAGAACGGCAGCTGCTGTGAGCAGGGATAATAGTCTGTCAGGTCAATGGCCAGTATAATGGGACTGTTAGTGGTTCCTGACAGAAGTCGGACCTTCCTGATAGAGCAAAGGTGGGCAGAAAGGCAGGCAACTGTATGGGGTAGACAGCCCCATCCCTGGCCTCCTGAAGTGGCCTCTGGATTAAAGGAGCATCAGTGTCTATCACAGGGTATTGCTAGGGCTCTGAAGTGGCCACCACTGGGAGCGTAGGCACCAGCTGTGGGCGGGAGAGGGACCCATGGGACAGCCACGGGGATGGCCCTGCTCCCACACTCCAGCCGCTTGCAGGCCACAGCCAAGGGTGCATCCAGACACCTGGTGCTGTGGACACCCCAGCCGCTTGCCTCACCCCACTCCACACTGGGCCACCAATGAGAGGAAGGATGAGAATCACAAGAACAACAGTGATCATCACAGCTAATGCTCACTGGACGCTCTCCTGGGCTAAGCACTAAGCCCTTTACATGCACTAATCCCAACCCTCAGGGCAGTACCTCTGTGACAAGTCTACTATTTACTGTCATGTTTTATAACCGAGGAGGCTGAAGTTCAGACAGATTGAGTAACTAGTCCAGGGTCAGATTCAAAAACACGTGCCCTTAAACACCACGCTCCTTTACTGGAGGGAGAGACAGAGAAACTGGAGATTTTGGTCCCTAAGATTAGGCCAAAGAAAGATGCAGGATATGACAGTGGGCCTGGAAGTCTTTCCATTGTGTGGTCAACCAGTCAGTATATTCAGGACCAACCTTGTAGAAAGTCTGTAAAAGCTGTGGTTTGTCCACAATGCTCTTCCTCCAAGCTTTGCTACTAAAATGTGGGTACCCAGGGCCTTCAAGAAGCCTGACTGCTCTGTGTCACTGAACTGCAGGCTCCCTCTGCCCAGGACTGCCCTATATTTAAGACCTGTGCTTCCTCATCCCACCCCTGCTCCGTTAAAACTTGTCGCATTTCTTGTCATCAGAGGGTTCTGATCTCCTGACTGGACCCAAACTAGCACAGGTAGAGCAAGAAGAAGCTGCCACCTCCTTGGATGCTTCTGAGCACCAGACTGCTATGACTGACAGCAAAGGCCAGCCAGAGTCAGTAGCCAGGGTTCCAGCAGCACAACTGGGCATGGGAGCATGGTGACATGGGCACTGTGACATTCCTAAGCCCCAGCCCCTATTGTTATTGAGGTGCTGACACAGCTGTCTTGGGGCTCAAGAATGGGACTGGGAGGGAGCTTGCAAGTGGAAGCTATGGATGCAAGAGGCTTCCAAGAGCTAAGGAAACTGGGGAGCAGGGATGAAAGAGGAACGATGTAAACGTAAAAAGCATAAAATACTAACACTATGAGATGTTACCAATAAGCACAGAGTGTGGCAGAGGAACTTAATAAATTTGTTTAAGAAATGAAAGGACATTGCAAAGAGACTCAAGTCACCTTTCCCAGATCAGTTCCCATAACCAAGAGAGGAGTGGGACTCAGAAGTCTTCACACCCAAAAACACCACTATTCCTTGATTATGCCATTTGAAAAAATCTAGTGTTAAGAGTCTGAAAGATGTGAGAAAACAGATGGTTATAAAGAAGGAGGTGAAGCAGGGAAGGAAGTGGGGGAGAACACAGAGGTTTCAGAGGGAGACTCTCACACCCCCTACAGCACCCATCACCTGTCGACAGGACAGTTCCACGGTGCCAAGTGCACTGCTAAATGTGTTCTCGGCCTCTCCCCGCACCGAGCTTACCAATACGCACCGTTAAGTGTTAGACTACATGGCACAGGATATAAATGCAGCAGAACTGAGTGAGAGAAATTAGCAAGAGGAAAATACAGAGACAGCATCATGGAAGATTGTACTGGCTGTGAACACCATGGACGATATGAATACAGGGAGAAAAGACACACTCCACACAGTCGAAGCATGAACAGAAGTGTGAAGGGGGAGCAAACATGCCATGTGCAAAGAATGAAGGAGACAGCCTTGTTCTATGAAGGAGTGTGAGTGTGTGTGTGTGTGTGTGTGTGTGTGTGTGTTAGGAAGGGGGTGATAGCATATTATAAAGAGGCTTGGTAGCCAGACAAAGGAGTCTGGATCAATATGGTAGGCAGTAGGGACCTGCTGTAGGTCCTTGGCATCCAAGGAGTACGATCCAAGCCAAGTTTTGGAAAGTTTCATCTGGTATTTGTGTAAGGTAGACTGGAGGGGAAGAGAGAATTAGGGGTGCTGGAGGCAGCCGGGGCACCTTAGATTGATGATTTGTCGTCTTTTCTCCTGCAGCACACATCCATATTGCCCTTCTCTCTGGAGGAAGTCATCCTCAGGCCACACTGCTATCCACTGAAGAAGAAAGGACTCGCCTTGTTGGCTGTTGCTAGCCTTGCTTATGTCAGCAGGTAAGAGTTGCAGAGAGAAAATCAACTTAGACTCGTCATTCCAGACTCTGAGGAATATTCCAGAAGAAGCGCACTGTTCTACAAGAGTGCCTTTATCTTGGGTTAACAGGGATTTTACCATCTTTAAATTTCAGGAAAAAAGGAATCTTAGTGTTTCCTTTTGATACTCATGGAAACATCAAATGCCCAAGAATACACAGGTCTGCGTGCACACACACAGCAAGTCATGAGTTTCCCCTCCCTCTCATGAAGAATTAATCGTTGTAAAGCTACACATGTTACTTTCCCTAGGAAAACATTAATCTTTGGTTTCATTTGTAATTAAAATGTCTGAATGACTGAATGATCTAAGGCATCTAAATATATTCCACCTAAAAGGGCACTTGACAGGTTGATCAGGCAAGGTTTGGTCCATTCCTGTTGCCTGTATTATTATGGGCTTAGTTGCATCAACATCTGGCACTGGAGCACTGAAAGGGCATTCAGGCAATTGCCCAGGGGCCTGCAGAACAGCCTAACTGGAGGCATGAGAGATAATTTAAGTAGCTGGCCTAGATTTCATCATTCAACCACCTGGTGACACTAATTCTCAGAAATTCTGCCCAATGTCTATAATCAAGGGAAAGTGCTTGGCCTTCCACCTAGCAACTGGAGAACCCCCCTTTCTACTCTACAGCCTTCTCCCCCACAGCCGTGCTCTTGCTCTACTGGGAGGGGCATGCCAAGCATAATACCTGCAGTTGGAAGCGAATCATGACGTTCCTACTCTAGCCTAGCCTCACATAAGCTTTTCACATCTGCCAATCCGGATAATCCCCCACTCCCTACGTGAGGGGTAGTTCCACTCAGGGCAGTGCTCTGTCAGAGACAGAGGCTAGGAAAAGAGCACATTCCAAAGGACTGGTCTCCAGCAGTGCCTGCTTCACGTGCTTCAGCAGCCTTTGTCTTAGAGCCAGGAACCTTCGTGCCCAGAACTCAGGTGATGGTTCCTCCCTAGCCTTTCCTTCCCTTTTGCGAGGTATGTTCCTCCCACCCTTCTGCACCCTTGTTTCCCCGAGTGCCTGAAGTCTTTCGTGTTTCACCTGTCTTAAAAGAAAGCACGTTTTCAGTAAATCCACCCCAAGACTCAATTGATTTACACTGTTCACTAGCCTGGGGCCTTTGCATTTTAACAAAGGACACTTTTAGAGAATAAGGCATAAACGGGGGACCTACTGGTAGCTGAAGTCTGGAGCGCTGTGTTGAGAAGGATTCTGAGGCCCTACTAAACGAGCTGTGCTATCATTTAGCAATATCTGCCTATAGCATGTGAATGGAGAGTGGTGGGACATGCGCCATGTATATTCCAAGTCTGGCTTAACCCAAAGGAATAAATAAAGACAGAATATCTAGGACCTGGGGTCGGGTAAGATATACACAATATATTTTTTTCTCTTGTATGTGTTGAGGAGAAGCAGGGTGGTGGCTGGTTGATTATGCACATGAATTTCCATACTCTGTTTTTTGGTGGACTTTAATCTGATTTATTCTTTCTTGCCAAATATAACTTTCAGAGTTCATATATGAGATAGCACTTTTGGTCTATTAATTTTCTTCTACCTAAGGACTTGGAAGTTGATCATCAATCCTCGTATCTACCCTTGCTCTTTTCCTCCTCAGAAACCAAGAAGGTAACAGAGCACCTAAGGTGACTGGTATTTGGGGAAAATTGTGGTACCCATAAGGATGAAAAGTAGTAGTCGAGAGGGTCTGGCTCACTGGTGCCTGGGTGTGAGCTCTGACAATGCAGGGAACTGGGGTGCTGGAGAAAGGAGGTGCAGCAAGATGGTCAGGAGTGAACACATCACACGTCCAGTCAATTATTCCTCAGTTCCAGGCACTATGCTAAGGTATGAGGATATAGAGATGTACAAGACACCGTGCTGCCTTTAGGGACTGCCTGGGAGAGAGGAAAGTACAGAAACAGTGGGTAGACAGGGTGGTGAGACTCTAACGGGGATAAGTGCAGGGTGCTAGGCGATGTGGTGTCTAAGCTGAGATGCAAAGAATAAGTAGAAATAAGTCAAAAGAGATATGGAAAAGGCCTTCAGGCAGAGGGAACAGCATCTGTGAAAGGCTGGAGGAGCTGAGGGCATGGCTGAACTGTAGGATGGGGAGAAGTTAGTGAATTTGGACTTTTAAAATGAGGGCTTTTCTATGCAAAAGTTATAAGCAGAGAAGTGAAATAACATGGCTTATGTAAGAAAGATGATTAGAAAGATGATGCTGGCTGAAGTATGGAAATTAAAGAGGAATCAGACAGGGAGATCAGTTGGTGGCATTTGTGGTAACTCAGGAGAGTTGATGTTGGCCCACAGATGACAATATCAATCAATCTGCAAATAGAATCAGAGAGGGTGGGTGGTGGAAGGCGACTCAGAGATCATCCAGCTTTGGAGACCTGAAGCCCCACTGGGCTAAATGACATGTCCAAGGTCATGTGGCTGGGGAAAATGAAAGCTGAGACTTAACTCAAGGACTTCTATTTCCAAATCCAGTTCTCTTTTCAGTGTATTCAGATAGTCAGGTATTTGTTCAGCTCCCTGTTTGTGTAAAACACACTCTGCTAAATGCTGAAGGGGTGAGAATGCAAAAAAGCTAACCATGATCTCTACAGTCTAAATGCTTTCACGATGTTGTTCCTTGCAGCTCTGTGCTCTGATTGTATGTTAAAGTGATGTAATGGGGCAAATGAAGGGAAGGGATGGAGACCTATCACTAGCAGGAAT
>NW_006770904.1:1733694-1734097 GCF_000442215.2 Lipotes vexillifer
GCAGGAATGTGACTGGGTAGACCCTGGAAGGGAGCTGAAGCGGTTTGGGATTTGGACTTTCTTCTCATTAATGAAGAGTACAGAGTCAGCATTCTGTCCAGTAGGCCTCATTTTTGCTGGAGTGAAGCAAATACACCTGTACCCAGGCGTTTTATGCTGCCCTATTGATTGAAGCTTCCCTCCATGTCCGTTGCCTAATTAGGGGAGCTCAGACTCCTTGCTGCCAGCTGCCTCCACCCTTACACAATACTCTGGGGGCACATGCACCTTCATGGCCATGGATGGTCAGCAACAAGTTCCACAAACTGTGGATGTCCATGGAGATATTTTAGGGAAGCGGCTATAGGTCAGCTGTTAGGCGTGCCAGTTTGGATGCTCAAATAGGGAAACAGCATAGCAGGAA
>NW_006770904.1:1734107-1743264 GCF_000442215.2 Lipotes vexillifer
AATGAGGTAAAGAATACGGTCCCAGGCCAGAGAGAGCGTGAGAAACAAACATAAGTCAAAAAAACGGGCAATAACCCTGAGCTGGAGAAGTATTTCACTGCTGAAACCATGTTACAATGACCTAAAAATATCCACCAAGACCATGGGGACTGCCTCATATGTGGCACTTGCTTTTTGTTATTTTTCAGATTGCAAAATTGGAGGGCTGGCCCCTAAGCGGGAAAATAAAGCTTTGCAAAGTAGTAATAACTGTAAATCTTTCATTTCCTTTGGAAAGCATTAGTCATCTATATATATATGGTAGCTCACTTACTCCCCGCTTCTCTCTCACCCCAAAACACATCACCTAGCTCTTCCTAAGGAGCAGGAAAATAGAAACGTTCCTACTGCTGCCTCTTACTCATTCTTTTATTGAACAAATATTTTCCCTAACACAGGGCTGGTCCTGCTGGGAAAAGCAAAGTTATATAAGGCCAAGCCCCAGCCTGTAGGGGGTTTGTACCTCGTAAGTGGAGATGAGCCATGCATACAAATTATAAGAACACGAGATGGGAAGTGATAAAACGTCATAACAAATACGAGGCGCCAAAGGGAGCACAAGGAGGAAGCAGTTACATCTGACTGGGCAGCGTGGGAAGGACTTCATGAAAGGTGTCACTGGATCTGGGCCCTAGAAGGACTGGCTGGATTGGAGCAGCAAAAACTGGGAGAAAGCGAACACTGCACAATCGCAAAGCCAAGGGGGCACATCACGTTAAAGCAATGGCTAGCAATTCACTTTAGCTGGACCTACTAGTGAAAGAGATGAACAGGAGATCACCCTGAAACTACCCACTCACAGAGTCTTGCAGGCAGCAGGCAGGACATGGTACAAACAATGTGAGATGTGTTTGTTGCTGCTGTTTGTTTGCCATGGAGGTAGGAGTGAGAATTCTTAGTAACATGGTCAGAGAATTATGCTTTAAAATGACTATCTTGACAATAGTGCTTAAAATGGATTGAAGTGGCAAGACATGGGAAGCACAACAGAATAAAGCAATATACGAATAAAGGTTAGCCGGAATACTCTTAAGTCATCTAGTTCAATCACAATGGTTTATTCTTCATCCACGGATATTTCACAGTTCCAGGGTCATCCCATATCTGGATGCTTGGAACACCCTTCTGCAGGTGGTCCAGTCCTCCAAGACCTCCATCTCTAAAATATTCTAATCATCCAGTGAGTGCTCACACATGCCCTTGTAGTACACAGGCCTGAGAATCACTCTCCCACACAGACTGTAAAGGCACAATACCCAGCCTCCTGGATTCAGCACCTCCACGGGGCTTGCTTTAAGGTTAGCACGCCTCCCCCGCTGCTGTCACTGCCAACAATGCCACTGCCCATTAGTCTCCTATGTTGGTGGAAGTAGAACAATGCTACTGGCTATTGCAACAGCCCCAGCTGGCGTGCAGTGCACCATCGCCTTGCTCTTGGTAGACCAGAAATCAGCTGATGCTGTATTTGTCTCTGCTAGTGTGTAAGGTATTGCATGCCAAGTGCAAGTATCATACAGATATACAGCTGTAACCCAGCCTGGGGAAAGATATTTTTAAAGTCACCTCTCAATAGCAGTTCCTATGGGGCAAGAGAGATGATTTCTTTCTTCTATTCTATGCTCACTCAGGTGAGGCCCCAGAGCAAAGCTGCCTGGACACCCCAAGTGTAATAACCCTCTAAATTCATGCACCCGTTTACACATGCACACTTACACATATAGACATCTTATGCCCAGAAGCCATTAGAAACTGCCAGAGGGGCAGACTAAGTTGAGTTCCAGAACCAGCCACCTTGTTACACGCGGCACCAACAATCCTCTCCTACTACCGCTAGCGCACTCTGTGAATTCACTCCCAGAGCCACTGTTACCCTTTCCTGAAATATGACCTTAGTCTGGGACCACCTAGATGGCACCATTGTTTTACAACCTAAAATCTTAGTGAGGATCGGAATCCCAGCCTCATTTTCCACAGAAGGACTCCCCAGCCCTCATGTAAATTAATATATGAAAATAAACATGAAGGTGCCACACAACTTCCCCTATTATCAGCATCTGGGGTCCAGGCCAGCCAGCACGCAAGCTGAAGAGGGGTGGGGGTGGAGGTTAAGAATGGAAATCCTTGTCTACACTTTTCATCCTTCCTGCCCAAATCTCAGCTACCCAAGATGCCTGTTACACAAGTTAGAAATAAGAAGAGCCTGAAGAGGGCTATAGCTGTACAATTAGGAATGAGGGACACACCTGAGACACATTGCTGGTGTAACAGAATAGGTTTCAGGGATTAATTGGTGTGTAGTGGGCAAATGAAAAGGGAACATCAAGGATAATTCTCAGAATTTTCAGCTGGTGGATTGGGAAGATGGTGATTCCATTCATGTGAGCATCCAATTAACTACAATTTGGAAGGCTACTGGTTACACGTTCCAGTTTTCAGAGGCTGCAGTGTTCTTGGCGGGTCAGGCAGCTGAGACCTGTCTATAGAAGCCACAGTTAACAGCAGTTTAAAGGAACCATAGGGCTTCCCTGGTGGTGCAGTGGTTGAGAGTTCGCCTGCCGATGCGGGGGACACGGGTTCGTGCCCCGGTCCGGCAAGATCCCACATGCCGCGGAGCGGCTGGGCCCGTGAGCCATGGCTGCTGAGCCTGCGCGTCCGGAGCCTGTGCTCCACAAAGGGAGAGGCCACAACAGTGAGTACCGCGTACCGCAAAAAAAAAAAAGGAACCATAGGTGCTGGCAGTGCCACCCAAACAGCCATTTATTTAAAACTAAAGAACCTGCCATGTTCCTAGCATTTGGGAAACAGATGCACATAATGGATAATATCCCAGTCCTTACAGAGCTTCCAGAAGCTCTGGAGAAAGACAGTCAAACATGCAACAAGGGTAAACTCATGGTAGGGGAAGCACATAACAACCTAAGCAAATGTGGTTGTGGGAAGAATGGTCAGGAAATTTTTTCTGGAGAAATTAACTTTTAAGCTGAAATTCAAAGCATGAGTAAGATTCAGCCAGGGACGGAACAGGAAGTATGTCCTAGGAAGGGTAAAGGCAGAGGTGTTCCAAGTAGAGACAACAGCATGGGTGAAGACCAGAAGCTGCAGAGCTGGGTTCATTCAAGAAACAGAAAGGGTTAGACTGCAGATCTGAGGGTGGAAGGGTGGATGCGTGGGCAGGGCAGGGCCAGGTAGGCCAGGGGAAGGAGCTTGGGTATTTTCCTAAAGCAACGTGGATACACTGGAAGCAGGGGAGCACCATGAACGATTTTTTTCTTTTAGAGAGATTATTGGGTTACTGCATTGTGGAAAGTGGATTGATGTGAGCAAGAAAGCCCAGTGAGCAATTATAGAAACCTATAGGAGATGAAGGAGCCTGGATTGAGATCATGAAATGAGTGCACTGCAGAAATATTTAAATATGATTCCATGGGATCATATATGGCAGCTAGCTGACATTGACTGAGATGGAGGACAAGGACAGTTCAGCTGCACACGTGCTGAGTGCCTTTCCCTCTCTCCCTCCCCCCCTCCCTTCCTTCTTTCCCCGCCTCCTTCCTTCTCCCCTTCCCTCTCTCTCTCTCTCTCTCCCCTTTTAACATATATTCCAGAAGCCATAAAGAGGTGATAGCACTTGACCATGACTATCTCTGCACTCAGGCCGCTCTGCTGACTGCCCTTCATTAAATGACTGCAATCATGCCTCACGCTCTAATTGTATTTGCATTAATTTTCCCACTGTCAGTTAACACACCTATAACTTTCTTTGCACCTTCTCTGTGAAAGTGCAGACTTCATTAACTTACTTCAGGAACTTTCCTTTACAAACCTTACGCTGGAGGAAACAAAAATGAAGTAAATAAACAGAAACTTTCCAGGCTTCTAGAGGAATGTCCTTATTTGTAGACTATCTTATATAAATGTGCATGGAAACTAGGAAGCCCTAATTTCAAGTATATAAAGAAAACAAAGTGAACTAATTAATGCAACCCGTTTGGAGCGTATTTAGATCTCCTCGCTGACCCCAAACTCCTGCCCTTAGCTACTTGAGGATATTTACTTTCTGTCCCTTATACTTCCTCCGGCCTGTCATGAGAGACAGCCATGCATGAAAGAAGTGCTATGGATATCCTTCTAAAATGCATCCATGGATGCACATCTCACAGAATTCTAATATTAGTAACCATGATAACAATTATTACTTGTTTTCAGTCTAGTGCAGTTTTGAGTACATGAGAGTAGCATCTAGACAAGCCTGGGGCAGCAGAGTGATACCAGCAGGGCCAGGACTAGGGCCCAAGGGACACACAGAACCCTGAGACTGATGCCTCCTTAAACTTTCTTTTTTCTTGTGGTAAAATACACATAACATAAAATTTACAATTTTTAAGTATACAGTTTAGTGGCATTAAGGATTGTGCAGCCACATCACCACTTTCCTTCTCCAGAATGTTTTTCTTCCCAAACTCCCCATTTGCCCCTCCCCCCAGCTCCATTCTACTTTGTCTCTATGAATCTGATGACTCTAAGTACTTCATATAAGTGAAATCATACAGTATTTGTCCTTTTGTGACTGGCTTATTTTACCTAACATAATATCCTCAGGTTTCATTCAAGTTATAGCATATGTCAGGATTTCCTTCCTTTTTTTTTTTTTTTAAATTTATTTTTGGCTGCGTTGGGTCTTCGTTGCTGTGCATGGGCTTTCTCTAGTTGCGGCGAGTGGGGGCTACTCTTCGTTGAGGTGTGCTGGCTTCTCTTGCTGCTGAGCACAGGCTCTAGGTGCACAGGCTTCAGTAGTTGCAGCATGCGGGCTCAGGAGTTGTGGCACACAGGTCCTAGAGCACAGGCTCAGTAGTTGTGGCTCACGGGCTTAGTTGCTCCGTGGCATGTGGGATCTTCCTGGACCAGGGCTTGAACCCGTGTCCCCTGCATTGACAGGCGGTTCTTAACCACTGCACCACCAGGGAAGTCCCAGGATTTCCTTCCTTTTAAAGGTTGCATAATATTCCATTGTGTGTGTATAACTGTACCACATTTTATTTATCTGTTTGTCCTTAAATGGACACTTGGGTTGCTCTCATATTTTAACTACTGTGAATAATGCTGCTATGAACATGAGAGTACAAATATCTCTTTGAGTCTTTGCTTTTAATTCTTTGGAGTATGTACCCAGAAATGGAATTGCTGGACCATATGGTAATTCTAGGTTTAATTTTTTGAGGAACTGCTATACTGTTTCCCACAGCAGTTACACCATCTTACATTCCTACCAACAGTGCACAGGGGTTCCAATTTCTCCACACCCTCTTCAACACTTGATATTCTCTGGGGGTTTTTTGATAGAAGATACCCTAATAGGTGTGAAGTGGTATCTCATTATAGTTTTGATTCACATTTCCCTAATGATTAGTGACACTGAGTATCTTTTCATGTGTTTGTTGGCCATTGTATATCTTCTTCATAGAAATGTCTCTTCAAGTCTTGTGTCCATTTTTAATTGGACTGTTTATTTTTTGTTGTTGAGTTCTAGGAGTTCTTTATATATTCTGGATAATATCCCATATCAGATGCATGATTTGCAAATATTTTCCCCATTCTGTAAGTTGCCTTTTTATTCTGTTGACGGTGTCCTTTGATGCACAGAGATGACTTCTTAAATTTTATGCCATAGGTGCCTCCCTTGCCTCACCCTAGTCCTGGCCCTGATGTTAGCCCCTCTCTTCCAACAAAGCATTTGACAAACTTAAAGTATTTGAAACAATCAAGATTGCACTTGGGTTCTGAAAGTTTAATTAAGCACAGAATTTCATTCTTCCATCTGAACTCCTTTGACAACCTGGGATATCCAAATATGAACGTTGTTTCTGAAGCATAACCTAGGCTATCCTAATTTTTACAAGAGATGAATAGCCTCAAAGAAAGATTGCTGTGGCGACACCCACTGTGTATTCCCTCAGAGGAGAGAAGCTTTTAAACTCTTATAAAATGATTGCAATCTGCCAGGCACTGTTCTATGTAATTTACACGTGCTAAATTAACTCCCTTAATCTTTACAATAGCCTTATAAGCTGTATGCTGTTTGTACTCCTACTTTACACATGAGGGTAGGGGGAGAGAAAAGTTGAATAAATTAGTGAAGGTAACACAGCTAGTAGGTAGCACAACTAGGATTCGAATCACAGAAGCCTCGTTCCATATTCCGTACTCTTAACCGATTATAAACTGTAGCTGATACATCATCTTCCCCGTATTTAATTTTAAAAGTTATTTCAGACTTTGGCATCTTCCGGTGCAGTTTGTTTCCAGCAAACTGCATTTTTAGGCTTCACTTAGACATTGTGGCTCCTCTCCTAGCATTTCTTTTCCTTCTCTTGGCTGACAGAAATGATTTATATTCTATCCTCACATGAGCAAGAGCTGAGCCTCCTGTAGATCCATCTATTCCTACTTAATACTCTATCCATGGCTATTTCCACGAGCTGAAATCTAGGCCCACAATTAAACCCCAGGTCTACTGTATTATAGTAATAATGCTCAATCTCTGCCTCTCCTACCCCAACAGGCTTGGAGAGCTAATGGAAAGCTATACTTAACTCTTAGGCACAGAAAAGCAAACCCCACTTGTCTGGCTGAGAGTGAGCAAATGGGCACCATCTTAGCAAGTTCAGTGTCTCAGCAGGTCATATCTTTCAGGGAAAGAAATAATTCATGTTCTTATACGTTTTGTTTGGTTAATGATGTGTTCAGTGTTCTCCCATATTCTTTTACCATCATTGAATTTTAATGGATTAGGTAAAATAGCCAAGCCCAGCGCCTGAAACAGAATGTCTCAATGAATCAGTCTATTTATCCAGAAAATACTCACTTCTGTAGGTCTGGGAAACACCTCGGCTTTTAAGTGTCCCCTGTGGCTTCTTTTCCTCTGCCTGGACTCCAGAACCCCAGTGATCTTGAAGAGACTATGGCTTTTTTCCCCTGCTGTCCTAATCATCGTGATCTGTCATTTTCTGCAGGGTTCTATGGATCTACTCTGAGACGGGTACATGGGTGTATCCCGTGTTTGCCAAACTCAGCCCAGTGGGTCTAGCAGCCTTCTCTCTCAGCTACATCTTTAGCGTCGGCATCTACCTATTTGGAGAGAAGCTCAACCACTGGAAATGGGGTCAGTTCATGTCTCTCTTACCTACAGAAACACTTCGTTAGGCTCTCTTGACGCCTCCTGGAAACGGAAGGAGAAACCAGGAAAGCAGAAGGCAGTGATGTTTGAGGCCTTTGTGTCCAAAGCAGGCAAAGGAAAAGCCCGGGGGAAGTTCACACTTTCTCAAAGGACCCCATCAAATTATCTCCCCTCCTCCTCCAAACAACACCTCATTTAGCTTTAAGGCTAAAAATCATCTTGTTTAGAGAGCTCAGGACCCAGAGAGCACGGGTGTCACCAACCCCTGCATGAAAAAACGGACTCAAGGTCTCTCCCTCCCTTAAGTGAGGACTTGAGGTTCACAAGTTATTAAATGCCAAGAAGTCCTCTTTGAAAGAAATGGATTGAGATGACCCTCTCAGCTCTTCCACCCTCAGCAGTGCCTTCCCTGGTGTGTTCCCATCCCTCTCTCATGAAGTTGCTTCTCAACCTTTAGTAAAGTGTTCACCAGGTGGAATCACACCCTGTACTTGGGACTGAAATTCTCACTTGGGGTTTTAGGCAATGTGAATATGCCAGTAAGCTAAGCTTTCTAATTATAGGTAGGCAGAACCACGTTGCTTTTTCATAGAAAAAAAGCAATCTTAACTTAGTTGATTTCAAAGTGGGAGATTTTATTCTCTCCCTGCTTCTCCTACTGCCCTCACCCCCAGAATATTTTCTGTCGGAAAAGTAACCACCAAAAAGTCAGGTTGCAAAATAGCCGGGATTTTTTTACCTATCCAAGGAGAAGTGCAGGAACTCCACTCTGATTTTGTATATAAGGAAGGCAAGAGTCACACACAGTCCCCCACATCACACACCCACATGCCATTCTGTTCTATTAAAATAGAAGTGGCATCTTCCGCCCAATCTATGAACTGGTGTGAAAACATAAGCCTGTGTATGCAAAAAAAAACGACAGTTTTCAGAAGGTTCAATAAAAGAGTCTGTATTTCTGAGAGAAGACTGAGACCCTGGAGAAACAAGCATGCAACTTGGCTTTTTCACATATTATCCGCTCTTGGAGAATTTAACTGGTTGAGAAAGCCTCAGAGGCAATATCCTCCTTGAAAGCAAACACTTAAAAAATGGAATACTAAAAATGACTCAAAAAATCAGGATTTCAAATCACAGGAAATTATCCAGAAAAAAATGTGTTGACATTTCAGATGTGCTGACATCTAATTCTAACTAGTTTTGGCTCCTTGAAGTTCTGGGTAGATTGTTGATGCCGTCCCCAAGTCTATATTAAAAAAAAAAAAAAAAAAAAAAAAAAAAAAAAAAAGAAAGCAAGACACTAATCCATTTAAAACTTGGCAGAAAATGTGCAGAGAAAAAAAGTGATTACTCAGTGCTTAGAGAACAATAACTTTTTAAATCAATACTATTTTCAACACAAAGCTCTTTTTAATAAGCTTCATTGTTTAAGTGCTATATCCAATTTTCCACTACAGTTGGATCCCAATGAGCAAACAGGCTGGCATCAGCATGTGGACCCTCATTTGCATCATGCATATGTGAATGTTCATGTGAACGACGGACACTACCGTCAGTGGCTATGTGTCTCTTCTCTCTAGATTTTTAACACCTTAAGAATAGAATGGGTAAAAAGTTCTATATAGCATCAGAATAGGATCATAAATGTGTTAAATTCTGAACTGATCTTAATTATAGATGGTTAACTAAGAAATTAAAAAGAGAAATTAGATCATTTAAAATTCCAGTAGCAGTGAACACTTAAATCACCTAAGACCAAACAGAGCTATATATGTGAACACATTTTCCTGTGTCCTATTCCGCTGAAAGCACTGTAAGACTTCCCTCATCAGATGAAAACCCAAGCCCCTGGAATGGCACACTGTGACCCAGTCCCTGCCTTGAATCTTACTCGCCTTCTTCTAAACTTGTGCCCCAGCAGCACGGAACCGCTTGTTTTCCCTA
>NW_006770904.1:1743332-1786372 GCF_000442215.2 Lipotes vexillifer
TACACATTGATGTTTCTCACCTCCATGGGCTCTCTCACTTCCCCCAGTCTTTGCCTGTCTCACACCCATTCATTCATTTCAACTCACCTCTTCTAGGAAGCCTCCCCTGGTCTGCCCCGAGATTTGTTTTTACATTAGACCCTGAGTTTCTTAAGGGGTAGAAGTATGTCTTATCCATCTTTGAATCCCCCATTTCCATTAGCTTCCCCAATATTAAATGGATCAATCAACACAAATAGAGAGTATTCAAGGCCTCTTCTCTCTAGGCATTAAATGGGACTTTGTGCAAAGTTGTTCTGGAGACAGTGGTCTCCAGTAGAGTGACTCTACTGGTTGGAGATTAAAGTGTTGGACAGGGAGTTTAGGAGCATAGGAGGGTATGATATGGTACACTGGTTAGAGAGTTGTCGAAAAAGAGATGAAAATTAGGGCAGGCAATACAAAACAGGAGAAGAGCATCGGAATAGGAATCAAGAAAACTAGGATACGTCCTTCACCTGGCCACAAACCAACCATGTATCCCGTATTAATGCACTTCAACTCCTCGCTGATGAGACGACCTATAAGAAAGGCAATTGCACATCTCAGTTTGCCTAGGACAGTCCTGGTTAATGCCTGCTGTGCCAGTGTGAATAGAATTTTACATTGTCTAGTCTTGGACAACACATTGTGCGGTCCCTCTATCTCTGAGTCCCTCTCTAAACCCTCTGTTCTGGATCTATGGAAACATGTAAGTGGCCACCTACTCTGTCCAAATTCAGGGCTAATTCTACTTTCTCACCTTTTCCCACAGCCTGAGCTTCCTTGGATGAGAGCAGAAATTCAAAGGAGTGCTTTAGTGATGCAGTGGGTGGCCGTGGTTGGGAGAAAACTTCTGTGCCTGATTGCCTGGGTTCCTACCTTGGCCTTACCATTTACAGACCTGTTTGGGCGAGGCACTCAGTGTCTTCGTGTTCCAGTTTTCTCTTAGACACATCATGGAGACAATATTAGTACCCTCCTCATGGGATTCTGGAGGATCATAATTGACTTGGGAAGTGTCAACTGCCAAGTATAGGGTCTGGCACACAGGGTTAGTCACTACTGCTGTTAATTTCATTCTTTCAAAGGAAAAATCACTAACCTTCTTTTCTATGTGGCTATTCCAATCATCCCCTTCAACTTCACGCATAAAATACCAGTTTCCCCAGCCGAAGGTGATTAAAAGTAACAACCACCTAACTGAATGCAAACTGACAGAGATGGTGTAGTTCCTGAAGAACTTACAGAGTGAAATAGGTTAGGCTAATTGAGATTAGAACTGATTAGAATCTCTGCTTCTGAAATTTCTGAGCCACAGTGTGGCCCGGTTGGGAGTCACCAGCCAACTAACCAAGTGATCAAGAAGTATCAGTCAAGACCCAGGTAATATGCAAGTATCTCTCTAGCAGTAATGCTCGATCTTGACTGCACATTACAAAATCACTAGGGGAACTTTAAGAATACTAACTCCCAGGTCCACCCCAGACCAATTAAATCTATCTATGGAGATGGGGACTCAGCACTGGTATTTTTATTTTAATTTTATTTTTTTATTTTTTTGCGGTACGTGGGCCTCTCACTGTTGTGGCCTCTCCCGTTGCGGAGCACGGGCTCCGGACGCGCAGGCTCAGCGGCCATGGCTCACGGGCCCAGCCGCTCCGCGGCATGTGGGATCCTCCCGGACCGGGGCACGAACCCGTGTCCCCTGCATCGGCAGGCGGACTCTCAACCACTGTGCCACCAGGGAAGCCCAGCACTGGTATTTTTAAAAGCTTCCCAGTTATTTTAATTTGCAGTCAGGGTCAAGAACCACTGTCACAGAACAGCGCTTCTCAAACTTGTATGTGCCTGCAAATCTTGTTAAAATCAGGATCTTGTTAAAATGTAGATTCTCATTCAGTAAATCTGGAGGACAGCTTGGGATTCTGCCCTCCCAGCATGTGCCCCAGAGAGACTGACACTGCTGGTCTGAGAGCAAGGCCCTATGTGCCACAGGACCCTGGACTCCTTTCAGTTTAAATAGTTATGTCAACAAGCATCCTTGTCCGATGTGGTGTTCTCCCAAGTCAGCTGCTTGGTTGAGAAGGGTGTTGGAAATGATGGTCAAATCTACCCACTTTCTACCTCCTCGTGTGTCATGTCAGTGGGTGAAGATGAAGAAGAGATTGAGAAGGGCAATAATAAGGAGTGCTACCAGGAATCAGATGTAAACTTGGAAAGTGTGTGACATTCTCCAGGGGTATACAGATGCAGAGAGCTGACCCTGTGTGCCAGGGAGACAACTGTAGTCAAGCCCTCGGGAAGGTCCTGCTGGCCTTCAAAAAGCTCTCAAGAGGTTCCAGAGGGCCACCCTGCTTGACCTGACAGCATCTCATTTCCTGACCTGTGCTAGTTTTTCGGTGTCACGGAACAGAAGGGTGGGCAAGCACTGAGCCAGTTACTGGGACCAGATACCCACCAGGAAAGAGCCCATTTCTACTTTTCAGGCAGAGCTATAGGTGAAACACTGATTTCAAACGATGATGGAAGCCGGCAGGGGGAAGCAGTCTTTGGTAGATCACTGAAAACTTGGCTCACCATGTCTGAGCATCTAGGGATACTCCAGACAGATTATTTCCACTCTGAATGGGAGGAGGGGGCTGTCAGGGGGTCCCAGTATAGGCCTCCTTCTCTGCCACTTAACTACTTAATTTTCTCTTTTTTTTTTTCCTTCTTGATAAGACATAAGGATGCTGACACCAGGACACAAGTCCATCAGGAAGAGAAACCCAACCTACAAGATCTACCAGGCACTGAAAGGGGCTAAGTGCCTCCAGGACAAAATGGAGGGCCTCTTATACGTAAGTGTAGCTGGACAGGCAGTCAGCTTACCTGTGGCCCATGGCCCCTCTCCTTACATTCACTGAGGGATATATGCCAGGGGTATCCTTTGTCAGGGCCCAAGACCACAGATCCTTTTCATCCAGGATAGTTTATAAGCTGAAAATTCCAATCTGGCCAAGTGACCTTGTGACAGTGCCTTGGACAGAATGATATTAAAACCTTCCTTTAATACTATTTCCTACAGATCAGATTTATTCAAAGGAGATTTTATTGTTGAAAGCTGCTTAGAGGCCATCTAGTTTACCTCCTTAGTTTTACCCATGAAGAAATTTATTATAAGGTCTGTCTATCTTCCATGTTGTCCCTAATCATTTCATAAAAAAAAAATCTTATCATGAGTTGACTCCACGTGTATTTATAAAGCATGGCCTCATTGGCCACCATTTAGTCCATTAGAAAAATACATCTCCTTTTTGCATTTCTTGTCCTAACTTCATCTCCCTAAGCTCCAAAAGAGTCCACGAGGGATTATCACTTCTCCCTCTTCCTCAGCCTCTTTTCCCACTAGGGTTTCTCTGGCCAGCTCTCAACTCCATCTCCTTCTACTACTCCTGCACTGTAACTTGTACTCATGTTCTTGTACTCAACTACATTCAAATCTTGTACTCACTTGTACTCACTATGTTCAAATCTCATTCTTCTAACACCTCATGTCCCCCCCCACAATCTGCCTTCTCACCCTTTTCCAAGCCAAGCCTCTAAAACCAGGCAAATGTTCTTCAAATTTTCAGTTCAAAGTCTAGCAGTAGCTTTTGTGATGGTAGATACATAGGTGTAAATCTTTTTTTTTAAATAATATGCTTTTACTTATCCTGTGTCCCAACTATTGGAATAATAAGGTATATAATTACATATGTATCCATAGTGATGTTGACTAAAGGAATGGTTTCCCTTACCATGCCAGCAGAAAATGTTTGAATCTTGTCCGAGACGAACATTAAGTGTTTGGCCTAAAATACCTCTACTCCTTGGTACTAACATAGGATAAAGAAAGGACTAAAATAAGCCAGGGCGGGAGGAGATCAAAATGGTGTAGAAGGACGACACTGGGCTCACCTTCCCTCATGAACACATCAAAACTACAACTGCATATAGAGCTTCTCTCACTGAAACTGACCTGGGGACTCGCAGAATAGCTATTCTACAGCCAAGGCTGCAAAGCAAGATCCACATGGAGTTGAGTAGGAAGGGAGAAGACGTGCCCGCTGCTGGGGGACACAGAGGGGGAGGGGGCTATCACAAGCTAAGGGATCCTCCCTGGGGAACGAGGGGTGCGAGCCATGTATTAGGCACCTTAGCCCTTGGGTCTGACATGGGGAAGATGAGCCCCCTTGGCTGGCTTGAAAACCAGTGGGATTTACTAATAAGGGCTGTAAGGAACTGAGACTCCACTCTTGAAGAGCACACGCACAGATCTGCTTACTCCTGATGACAGCAAAGAGGCAGCTGACTGAAAAATGCCTAGGGACCGTCCCAGTGTGACCCCAGCCTTCCCCAGGCTCCTGCTGCAGCCCCTCTTGCTCCAGCACTGCTCTCCACTAAGGCAGAGGCTGCCACTGCCCACGAGAATGTGCACACTTGGAGGCAACAGAGCTGGCTTGGACCCTGGCCCTGCCTCTGACCAAGGTAGAGGCAACCATTACCAGCTCACGAATCCCTGCTCACACTTGGATGGAGAGTGCCATTGCTGGAGCACAGATCTCTGTGCACACTTGGGGGAGGAGGGGTGGGGGCAGCTCAGTGGCATGGCATTAACCTCTCCAGCCCTGACCCAGCCTCTAACTGAGGGCACACACTGGGGTAAAAGTGAAACCAGCACAGGAGTGCAGCCCCAAGACCTTAGGCCCTGACCTTGTCCCAAACCAAGATGGAGACTGCCATCATACCCAAGAGAAACCCAGCTCCCTCAGGGATCCGGCTCCAGCCCCTCCGCCCTCACTCCCACCCCCAACAGAGCAGTGACAGTCATCGAGCACAGCAGCAACCCTGGCTTGCACCCAGCTCTGGCTCTAGCCCCTCCAACTCCAGGCCTACCTCCCACCAAGGCAGTGGCTGCCAGCACACCCTGGGGGAAGATGCAGATCACGCTCACCCCAAATCCAGCTCTCCCACCAAAGCCACTGGGCTCATGCAGACTGCACAGGAATGGTCCCACACGAGGACATGACATCAAGACTAGGGCAGGCAACTGTTTCACCTGATTCACACAGACGAAGAAAGTTAAACAAAATGGGAAGACAAAATGAAACAAGTAAAAAATACCTGAAAAATTGCTAATGAAACAGAGATATATAATTTATCTGACAAAGAGTACAAAGAGGGCTTCCCTGGTGGCGCAGTGGTTGAGAATCTGCCTGCCAATGCAGGGGACACAGGTTCGAGCCCTGGTCTGGGAGGATCCCACATGCCACGGAGCAACTAGGCCCGTGAGCCACAACTGCTGAGCCTGCGCATCTGGAGCCTGTGCTCTGCAACAAGAGAGGCCGCGATAGTGAGAGGCCCATGCGCCGCGATGAAGAGTGGGCCCTGCTTGCCACAACTAGAGAAAGCCCTCGCGCAGAAACAGAGACCCAACACAGCAAAAATAAATAATAAATAAACTCCTACCCCCAACATCCTAAAAAAAAAAAGAGTACAAAGAAATAGTAATGAAAATATTAACTGAACTGGGGAAAAGAATAGATGAACACGATGAGAATTCAACAGAGAACCAGAAAATACAGGAAAGAACCAGTCAGAGTTGAAGAATACAATAACTGAAATGAAAAATACACTAGATGTCATGAACAGGAGATTAGGTGATACAGAACAATGTCTAAGCAATCTGAAAGACAGAATAATGGAAGTCACCCAATCAGAACAGCAAAAAGGAAAACAAATTTTAAAAAATAAGAATGGTCTAAGGGACCTCTGGGACAACATCAATCGTACTAACATTTGACTTATAGGGTTCCCAAAAGGAGAAGAGAGAGAAAAAAGGGTAGAAAATGTATTTGATAAAACTGTGACTCAAAACTTCCCAAACCTGAAGAAGGAAACAGATATCCAGGTACAAGAAGCACAGAGAGTTCCAAACAAGATGAACTCAAAGAGACCCACACCAAGACATAATCATAATTAAAATGGCAAAAGTTAAAGATAAAAAGAGAATTCCAAAGGGGGCAAGAGAAAAACAGAGAGTCACATACAAGGGAACCCCCATAAGGCTATCAACTGATTTTGCAGCAGAAACTTTACAGGCTAGAAGGGAGTGGCATGATACAGATAAAGTGCTGAAAGGAAAAAATTTACAACCTGGGATACTCCTCCCAGCAAGGTTATCATTCAGAACTGAGGGAGAGATTAAGAGTTTCTCAGACAAGCAAAAACTAACATTCATCAATACTAAACCAATCTTACAAGAAGTGTTAAGGAGTCTTTAAATGAAAATGAAAAGGCTATATCAAGAGATAAATTATAGGAAGGGGAAAATCCTACTAGTAAAGACTAGACAAAAATCCTACTAGTAAAGACTGTGGATCAACCACTGAAATAAGCTCATTTGAAGGTTAAAAGACAAAAATGTAAAATCAACTGTAACTGCAATAAACAGGTAAGGGACAGACATGAAGATGTAAAATATTACATCAACAAATACAAAATATGGGGGGGGAGAAAAAATGTAGACCTTTTAGAATGTGTTTGAACTTAAAGGACTACCAGTTAAAAATAAATAGATATAGTTATAGATCAATATATATGAACTGCATGATAACCACAAGTCAAAAAACTACAATATATATACAAAAACTAGAAAGGAACATAACATTAAAGAAAATCATCCAATCACAAGGGAAGAGACCATAAGAAGAAGAATAGAGAAGAACTACAAAAACAATCAGAAAACAAATAACAAAGTGGCATTAAGTACATACCTATTAACAATCACTTTAAATAAAAATGCACTAAATGCTCCAATCAAGACATAGGGTGGCTGACTGAATAGAAAAACATGCTGCCTACAGGAGACTCACTTCAGAGCTAAGGACACACAGACTGCAAGTTAGGGGATGGAAAAAGATATTGCATGCAAATGGAAATGAATAGAAAACTGGGGTAGCAATGCTCATATCAGACAAAGTAGACTTTAAAACAAAGTCTGTAATAAAAGACAAAGAAGAGCATTACATAATGATGAAGGGATCAATACAAGAGGAAGCTATAATGTTCAAAAACATAAATGCATCTAGTATAGGAGCACCTAAATTTATAAAGCAAATATTAACAGACATAAAAAGAGAAATTGACAATAATACAATAATAGGGGACTTCAACACCCCACGTACATCAATGGACAGATCATCCAGAAAGAAAATCAGTGAGGAAACAGTAGACTTAAGTGACACATTAGAGTAGTTGGACTTATAACTACAGGACATTCCATCCAAAAAAGCAGAATACACATTCCTTTTAAGTGCACATAGAGTATACTCCAGGATAGATCACATTCCAGGTCACAAAACGAGTCTCAAAAAAATTTAAGAGGATAGAAATTGTATCAAGCATCCTTTCTGCCCACAGCAGTAAGAAACTAGACACCAATTACAGGAAGAAAACTTAGAAAAACACAAACACATGGAGGCTAAACAACATGCTGCTGAAAAACTAAGGGGTCAACAAAAAAATTGAAGAGGAAATCAGAAAATGCCTCAAGACAAATGAAAATAAAAACACAACTTTTCAAAATCTATGGGACACAGCAAAAGCAGTCCTAAGAGGAAAGTTAACAGTGATACAGGCATACCTCAAGAAAGAAAGAAACCAAAAATCTCAAACAACCTAATCTACCATCTGAAGAGATCAAAGAACAAAAAGCCCAAAATCAGCAGAAGGAAGGAAATAATAAAGATCAGAGAGAAAATAAAATAGAGACTAAAAAATAGAAAAGATCGATAAAAGCAAAAGATGGTTTTTTGAAAAGATAAACAAAATTTATAAGCTTTTAGCTAGGCTCATCAAGAACAAAAGAAAGGACCCAAATAAAATAAGAAACGAAAGAGGAGAAATAACAAACCAGAAGATATCACAGAGATCACGTATCACGTATCACGTATCACAGAGATACAAAAAACCAGAAGAAATCACTACAAACAGTTGTATGCGAACAAACTGGACAATGTAGAAGAAATGGATAAATTCCTAGAAACATACAATCTTCCAAGACAAAATCAGGAAGAAATAGATCATCTGAACAGACCGATTACTAGTATTGTAATTGAATCAGCAATCAAAACACTCCCCAAACAAACAAAAGTCCAGGACTGGACAACTTCACAGGGGAATTCTACCAAACATATAAACAAGAGTTAATACCTATCCTTCTCAAACTATTCCAGAAAATTGAAGAGGAGGGAACACTACCAAATTCATTCTATGAGACCACCATTACTCTGATACCAAAACTAGACAAAGACACTACACAAAAAGAAAATTACAGGCCAATATTCCTGATAAATATAGACATAAAAACTCTCAACAAAATATTAGCAAACTGAATTCAATAACATACACAAAGGATCATACACCATAATCAAGCGGGATTTATTCCAGGGATGCAAGAATGATTCAATACCTGAAAATCAATCAGTGTGATACACCACATTAACAAAATGAAGGATAAAAATCACATGGTAACCTCAATAGACGCAAAAAAAAGCATCTGACAAAATTCAACACCCATTCACAATAAAAACTCAACAAAGTTGGTACAGAGGGAACATAATAAAGGCCCACAGCTAACATCATATACAACAGTGGAAAGCAAAGTTTTTCCTCTACAATCAGGATCAAGACAAGGATGCTCACTCTCACCATTTCTATTTAACATAGTATTGAAAGTCCTAGCCACAGAACTCAGACAAGAAAAAGAATTAAAAGGCATTCAAATTGGAATGGAAGAAGTCAAACTGTTACTATTTGCAGATGACATGATACTATATATAGAAAACACTACAGTCTCCACCAAAAAAAACCTATTAGAACAAATAAGTGAATTCACTAAAGTTTCAGGATACAAGATTAATACAGAAATCTGTTGCTTTTCTATACACTAATAATGAACTATCGGACAGAGAAAGCAAGAAATCATCCCATTTACAATCACATCAAAAACAATAAAATATCTAGGAATAAACTCACCCAGTGAAGTGAGAGACCTATACCCTAAAAACATAAGGCACTGATCAAAGAAACTGAAGATGATACTATTAAATGGAAAGATTCTGTGTTCATGGATTACTATTGTTAAAATGTCCATACTGCCCAAAGCAATCTACAGATTCAATACAATCCCTATCAAAACACTCACATGACATTTTCACAGAACTAGAACAAAAATTCCCAAAATTTGTATGGAAGGACAAAAGTCCCTCAAGAGCCAAAGTAATCATTGAGAAAAAAGAACAAATCTGGAAGCATAATGCTCCCAGACTTCAGACTATACTACAAAGCTACAGTCATCAAAACAGTATGATACTGGCACAAACACAGACAAACAGATCAATGGAACAGAATAAAGAGCCCAGAAATAAGCCCATGCACATATGGCCAATTAATCTACAATAAAGGAGGCAAAAATATAAAGTGTGAAAAAGACAGTCTCTTCAGTAAGTGATGTTGGGAAAACTGGACAGGTATATGTGAAAGAATGAAATTAGAACATTTTCTCACACCATACTAAAAAATAAATTCAAAATGGATTAAAGACCTAAATGTAAGACCAGAAACCATAAAATTCCTAGAAGAAAACACAGGCAGTACACTCCTTGACATAAATCTTAGCAATATTTTTTTTGGATCTGTCTCCTCTGGCAAGAGAAACAAAAGCAAAAATAAATAAATAAGACTACATCAAATTAAACTTGAAAGCTTTTGCACAGTGAAGGAAACCAACAACAACATGAAAAGACAACGTACTGAATGAGAGAAGATATTTGCAAATGATATGTCTGATAACAGGTCAATATCCAAAATATTAAAGAGCTCATACGACTCAATGTCAAGAAAACAAACAATCCAATTAAAAAATGGGCAAAAGACCTGAATACACTTTTTTCCAAAGAAGTCATACAGATGGCCAACCAGCACATGAAAAGATGCTCAGCATCACTAATCATCAGGGAAACGCTAATCAAAACCATAGTGAGCTATCACCTCACGCCTGTTAGAACAGCTATTATTGTCAAAAAGACAAATAATAATAAATGCTGGCAAGGATGGAGAGAAAAGGCAACCCTAGTACACACTGGTGGGAATGTAAATTGGTTCCTCAAAAAATTAAAAATAGAAGTACCGTATGACCCAGCAATTCCACTCCTAGGTATACATCCAAAGAAAAGGAAAACACTAATTTGAAAAGATATATGCACCCCTAAATTTATAGAAGCACTATTTACAATAGCCAAGATATGGAAGCAACCTAAGTGTCCATCATCAGACGAATGGATAAAGAAGACAACATATGACTATTACTCAGCCAGAGAAAAGAATGAAATTTCGCCATTTACAGCAACATGGATGGACCTGGAGGGTATTACACTTAGTGAAGTAAGTCAGACAAAGAAAGACAAATACTGTATATTTTTACTTATATGTGGAATCTGAAAAATAAAATGAATGAATATAATAAAACAGAAAAAGACTCATAGATACACAAAACAAACTAGTGGTTACCAGTGGGGAAAGGGTTGGAGGAGGAGAAAGACAGGGGAAGGAGATTAAGAGGTACAAACTACTATGTATAAAATAAATAAGATACAAGGATGTAGTGTACAGCACAGGAAATATAACCAATATTTCGTAATAATTTTGAATGAAGTATAATCTATAAAAATATTGAATCACTATGTTGTATACCTAAAACTAATATAACATTGTAAATCAAATATACTTCAGTAAAACAAAAACTATAACAAACAAAATCAGGGTGGGCCTAAGCCCCTAACCACCAACTAGGAGGTGTTCCACTGGGAAAGACTCCCTTCAATGAGGAAAAGAGTGATAACAAGGAACATTATTCCTCAACCAGTTTGAAATCCATTTTGTGAACTCTGGGTAAGATAATATGCTCTATTACGAAGTCAACAATTCCCTCATCTCCAGCCATGCACTGTGGAAACACGGTCAGAGATAAATTCTGAAGACTCAAAGAAGTCTAGAGACTGCGCAGCCTCATAAGAATTTAGGACTAAGGAACCATCCCCGCCTGCTAGAAACAAAAAGAAAAATGTGATTTCTGTGATAGTCACACTGTGTTAGAGCTCCACACAGAGACACATCTGGGGATGGTGCCTTCTCTAGCACACAGGTGGGCATGTGGGAATTTCCTGGTGCTCTATCTAGCTTCATGGTGTTGGACAGCGGAGACCCGGATCCACTGGAAGGAGCCATGTGCTCTCCTTCCCCAGGGGAACTTCCCACCACCACTTCTGCTCCTGCTTCTGCTGTTTCTCTCTAAGCCATCATGTTCTGTTGTGTTTCTTAACTGGAGAAGCAATCTCCAATCCTTGGAACCCTGGGTTGTAGAAGTGAGGTTTGGACTACAGTTAGATTCGAAGTGTTGAGGGTTGGTAGCAACATGGATAAACAAAGTTTTAGGTGCCCTCAGAGTGACCACAGAGGGAACAACTTTGAGAAGTTTATACTGACCAAGCTCTTGAACACAGGAGAATTAATGTGTTATTTATCTGAAAACTGATTCATTAAAGGCCCTAAGTGTATACTTCAGAAAAGAGAAGATACTGTGTTTGTCCTTATAGACCTAATGTAGAGAAGACCTAACTGGGGAAAAATGGAAAACAAGTGGAAGCATAAATGAAAAGAACACGAAGCATGTAAAGCTGGATAAATCAGCTAGGCTTCACTGGAGTGACTGTATATAGTATGGATTGATGAGGAGTAGAAGGAAGGAGAGGACTGTGCCTAAAAATGTTGAGAGACATGAATTCAAGTGTGGCCATGAGGGCTGTGTGATTAGGAGCTGTCTGCCCTAGAAAATCACTGTGATGAGATGAGGGGGCCACAGGAGGACTTCAAGTCATCAGTCACTAAAGCCTCTGAGAAGGGGAGTTCCAGCAAATAAAATTATAAGATATTTAAAATTTACTATTAAAGATACAACTGATGGAGGGGGCAGGGTCTGAAGCATAAAGCATGGCATTGGGAGCTGAGATTGCTATGGTAATACCGAGCCAGAAGTAATAGGGCTGTAACTTCCAGAATGGATGAGACGAGGCTGAGCTGAAAAAAGACTGCATTTGGCAAGACAGGAAGGACAATGAGTTAATGAAGTTTTCAAAGTTTCAAAGTTTATGTAAAGATTTGTGATCATTAAATATGGAGGTACCCATTGTTGGCTAAATGGAAGTCATTCTAGAAATCTAATGCTACAATTAGATTGGTAATTAGTAATTCCTAATTAGTAATAAGCTTATTACTTATTACAATTAGTAATAAACTTACTAAAAACTAAATCAATATGCCAGTACTTTTCTTTATTGGGCCAGTACCCAGCCCAATAAACTGATTTGGTGAGAGGTCACAGAATGGCCCCTAGTTAGGTGAATATCCATTCTTCTCTTTCCTCTCCCATTTGATGCGGTTTGTTCATCTCCATCTGCAAAGTCTCAAAGTTTGTTGATGAACGGTGTGCAGCCTACAGACACATGGCCAAAAGCAACAGCCATCAGTGGTTCACAGGACATATTCAGAGCTACGCAATATGAACTGCACCACTGGTCAGCTGGGTGGCTGTGAGCCAGGCACCAAGTAGGACAGCAAGATGTCCCTTCTTGCCCTTGCGGCGGTGCTGGTGGTTTTCCAGAACTCTTTAAAATACATCATCTTGCCTTCGGAAAAGCTTCCTCAACTTTCCACTGTCCCAAGTCAGGGTGAATGTCCACCCACAGAAGAATACCCATTAGGGAAACCCTGAAGGCTAAGGTCTCTTTCTGTTGTTTGTGCAGGTGACACGATGCAGCCGAGGAAGAAGAGGAAGTGATTAGACACCATTTTCCAAGAACTAAGGAAGAAGAAAACAGGAGAGTTTTTTTCATCTTTTTTTCTTTCTGGTGCAGGGAGGTGGTGGAGCAACATAGGAAGGTAAAAAGGACAGGGAATGACATTTAAATTTCATAAGAGAGTTATGAAGGTAGCTGAATTTGAGGACTCTTGTCTTTTTAAAACTTTTACTGGACACACCCAAAACAATTCCGGCTGTCACATAATTTGTTACATCTGTCTGACCTCTGTGGAGGATGGTCTGTGGTCAACATCTGGCCAAAAGCCAAAGAAACTCACGTAAATGTGGTGTTAGAGAATGTTTAGAGAGAGAAAGGAACTTAGGATCACCCAAACTATGCACTTTACAGAGGGGGATGCTGAGGACCTAGATGAGAAGTTACCTGCATGAGGCCAAAGAATTAGCGTCAGAACCAAAATAAAAGCTTTTGTCTCCCATATCTTCTAACTCCCAGTCCTGGGCCATTTTTGAATAATCCCAATTTTCCTAAAAAGAGGCACTTTCATAAGCTAGTTATTTTCATGGATTTCTCATCTATTTTTTTCTCAGTCTAAATGGAAATGTAGGGAGATGGCTGCTTCTGAAGTTGTCTGTCTACCTAGTATAATAGCAAATTAACTGGGGCAATGAGAAAATAAGTTATAAAAAATATTGATAAATCCTGTCCCTCTTGTGAGCAAGCCTTTGGGGCAGGTAAACATTGAACACAGTGATATTGTCAAAATCTCTTCCATTGGTATATTGATTAATTTGTCAAATAAATGTACATTTTACTTGGGGAATAATCTGGATGGGAAGTGATATGATTATGATGACTGCTGAGACTGCTGTAAGTACAAAGCACTTTGCTGTGATAGTTCACGGTTTAACAAAGCTGACCGTCAGATGATTAACAAGCACGTTCATGAACCCTGCTTTAATTTTCCTAGAGGATTTTTCTGGGTCTTTATTTACAGACACATTCTGTAAAGAACACAAATGACTAGTGGTAGGTAAACATGTTCAAGTCCATCCATGGGTCAACAGGCCCATGTGGGTTGGGTGTGGGCACCAGAGTAAATTGTACTTGGGCTTCCCAACCTAACGTTATAGAGGAGAAATCTGGTTGAAATGGACACGAAGGGCAGTCTGATAGGCTTAGAGAAGAGAGCAGACTCTCCCAACAGAGCAGGTAGTCCAAGGGAAGACTAGGACAGGCACCGAGAAAACTGCTTGAAACCTACTCCTCTACAGTTATACGAATATGAGCTTCAAGTCTTTGGATTAAGCTGGGAACACCACCTCTTTTCCCACACCTGCTGCTTCTTGACTGCTCCTAGCACCTGTCTCAGCAGGAGCCCAGAAGCAGTTGTCACAGTGGAAATTCTCCAAATGTGAAGCCCGCAGGGGACCACCCAAATTTTCCACACCCCAAAGATGACTCGGGCTGCATACTTCTCGGAGTCATAGTAAGCTCTTGGCTGCGATGAGCCCGCAGGTTTCTATCTGTGGTTTCACTGTCCCCAGGACCAAATTAAACTGTGATTGCTGCATGACTGGCCACTGTGCAATATCTATTCCAACACCAGAAACACCTCAGAACCATTCCCCATTGAGTGTATACGTAAGCACACAGCGCTTCCTTGGTGCTGGTGTAGCTTAAGAAAGGAGAAGCAACAAAACACCTGTAATGAACACTGACTAAACATTCATTAAAAGGGAGACAGTATTAGCTGCCTACATAAGGCTGTGTTTGGCCCTTAGTGGTTAGAAAACAACAATACAAAGCAAATGATGAGAAAACCAGCAATAATACTTGTACAGTGTCATGTAATTTAGAGCCACTCTCACCTCCATGACCTCGTTTTATCTTCACAAAAATCTTAAAAGTAGAAAATATATTATGTCCTCGTTTTACAAATGAGCAAACTGAGTTTCTGATGTTGGTGTGCTGTAAATGTTTAAAATCCAACTCTCTGGAAAAAAGAAAACTTTAAGGCCCTGATTTATAGTTTGCCCATTGCCATGGTGTAAACACTCCAACATGACCTTTTTCAAGCTACCAACATGTCAGTGAACGCAGCACTGGGAAGAGAGACGCAGAACCACTGAATCCCTGTGAGCCTGTACAAACTCTCTCCAGCACACCACTGCGTTCAGAGAAAGGGAAAAAACCGATCTAAGATCACACAGATGGTTGATTCCCAAGCCCACCTTCCTTCCTCTTTTTTACAGAACAAAGCAGGAACTGAGCATCTGGAAGCCTTTATTTTCAAAAGCAAAAATGTATGTACATCTGCAAGGTTACACAAAAGAACGGGTTAGGGACCCCAACTTGGTGGAAACTCTCACCCATACAGGCAGGGGGAGGAGCTACACTACTGCTTCATGGACTGGTCCATACCTGTGCTTATATTCTGGAGTTGCTATCTCACATGTGACACCAATTTTGAGTTTGGGGAGAAGACTTACCTTGTTTGCCTAAACAATACATTAGTCCCATGCTCCCTGCAAATGGATCATACATTTCTCAAGCTATTTTTGGGTCCTCTGCACCTACTCGCTTGCAATACTTGTCATAACAGGAAGTCAGTTTCATATACCGTAATCCCCAAACACGCTGCGCCTGCACATGGGGAGTGTGAGGCGGGGCAAGGAAAGAGGGTGGAGGCTGGGCCTCCCAGAAGGCTGCCTGGATGAGCACTGAACCCATCCCAAGTCTGGGTATCCCCCCTGCGAGGGCACAAGTGTCAGCAACCAGAATCCATATACAGATATTATTTTCCATTCTCATGCAGTTGGTGGTTCCTTTTTTTTTTTTTTTTTAATAAAGCATTTGAGTAGGCAGCAAAGCCAGTCAGAACTGTTTATTTATAGCTGTGGATTTTCAATGCTGTATAAATTAGAAATCATTGCTGAATGAGGCCCGCGCCCACTCACACACCCAGGGCCGCTATCTATGAGTCCTTTCACACAGTTTGACTGTACACAGTCTAAAATGGGAGAAAATGACATGCTCCAAGTCAAATGATGGAGTCACAGCTAAACTGCAAAGCAGAAAACCAGCAATTATTTTTCTTCAGCACAATATGGGGAGTATGACAGGTACAATTATCCAATATTATTTAACAGCACTGGTTTGTGGTGTAGGGAGAAAATAAAGGTTTCTGTGTCTTGGAGAGAAAAAAAAAAAAAAAAAAAAGAGAGAGAGAGAAAGAACCAGGCTCTGGCTCCTGTTTCTGTGGATTAAGCTGTGTAATGTAAATTGAAACTGGCCTGGATTCCAAAAAGGGAAGAAAGAAACACCTGGCTCCCTTGCCCTGGCTCCCTGGAAGCTCACCACTTGCATCATCAGGGACTTTTGAGAAAGGCCCCTCTCCTTGGGGACCCTGAACATCCTTCTCAGAGGCAGTGGTTCCAGGTAAGACTGTGTGGAAGGCTGAGCTTCCTGAGCTCCTGTCCGTTAGAGGGAAACCATCTCCTGCGATGACTCCCCCTCCCTCAACTGAATTAAGATACAGTAAAAGAGAAGGCAGCCCACATGAATAATTTTCATTCCCTTAATCAGATCTCCCCCCCTTCTGTTCTTCAGCACATTCTTATTCCTACTCCCAAGCCTTTCCTTTATTGGTCACCCTACCTGGAAAGACCTCTCTTCTTCCAGCTACTATCAAATAAGTTGTTCTTCGTGGCTTCTGGCCCTATCTGAGTGCCACTTCCCAGTTCTCCTAAAAAGTCTTCTCTTACTGGTCCAGGGCATTGGGCTCTTCCTCCTCTAAACTCCCATAGCAGGCCACATCCACCCCACACAGACTTCTATTGCTCTCTTCACCTCTCCCTCTTGGCTTCTGTGTCCCTAACAATGTGGAATGCTGAAGAGAACATAGGCATCAGAACCAGACCAGATCTGAATTTAAATCCTGACTCCACCACTCACTATTTATATAGAACCTGAGGAAAACAGTTTATGTTTCTCAGCCTTGGTTCCTTAAAGTCTTAAGATAATCCCTACTGTGATTAAATAATATTATTTAAAGTGATGGATGCAAGTGCTTGGCATTCAAGATTCCCCATTCCACTTGCTTAACTGCAAACTCCTTGAGGCCAGGTAGTTGTCTGTATCCCCAATAAGGCCTAACTCCATACCATTAGGAAGCAATGAAAATACATACAGACTTACCTGAGAATTACTAGCAACTTATTAATTTTACAGGCGTAATCACCAAATAGCTTCCTCCTTTCCCAGAAGCTGAGATTCCCAACATGAGACTCACTGTTTCATTTAAGATACTCTCTCCATCTTAAATCCCAGGATCCTATTGACAATGATGATCATATTATAATTTCATGTGATCCAGCAGTGGAAAGCATACTGATAGAATGGGACACAGGAAAAATAAATTTTGATTAAAAAAAAAGATGAGGGAAGGCCTGCAGAATAAAGATTGCATGCAGGTGACACTCCAGATTGGACTATTAGAATGACCCTGATTACCCCAAGGAGAGCCTATAGGCCACTAGGGTCCAAATCAGGGAGACTGATCTTTAAAATCTCGTTTAGATCTGAATTTATTTTCCTTTAGGTGCCTGCTAAACCCTTCTTCACAGATGATACCTGTTATTTGATTATTTAAAAGCAAGTTTTAATATAGGAGGAAGCATGCTTGGAAGAATAAAAATGGGGATATTGTGAGAAAAGGAATGGTATAGAAAGGGTCAGCTGCAGACTTGGAGGACAAACCTTACCAAGTTCACAGTGTTTTACCACGTGGCTGCCAAGAAATGGCTAGGTATGTGTGTCTTGACTCTCACCCCTCCCTGAGAGAGCTAATCTATGGTTAGAGTACCGCAATATAGAATAGACAGTGATCTTAGCCACTGATGGGTCAGCAAAATTCTGCATCCCTTTGAAGGAGTGAAAAGAGGAGGCACAGCTGTGACATGCCACACTTTGATTCCAGTCTTGACTAACTAGCTGGCACCACAAGAATTTAAACCTGCTTTATGGCTAGGGAGAGAAGTTACTGTTGGGTTGTCACCATACCTAAGAAGAGAGGAGACAGCAAAGAGAAAAATAGATTCCACTGGCTCCTGAAGAGCTTCTGATGCCTTCAGAAATACATTTTACATCATGGCTCAGCAGAAACACACACACACACACACACACACACACACACACACCACACTTTTAACACGTGTGATAGACCACTTTATTTTCTATCCTATTATTTTCTATCCTATTGTTTGAAAGGTATTGTGGGACTTCCCTGGTGGCGCAGCGGTTAAGAATCCGCCTGCCAACGCAGGGGACACGGGTTCGAGCCCTGGTCCGGGAAGATCCCACATGCCGTGGAGCAACTAAGCCCGTGCGCCACAACTACTGAGCCTGCGCTCTAGAGCCCGCGAGCCACACCTACTGAGCCCGTGTGCCGCAACTACTGAAGCCCGTGCGCCTAGAGCCCATGCTCTGCAACAGAGAAGCCACCGCAATGGGAAGCCTGCGCACCGCAACGAAGAGTAGCCCCCGCTCGCTGCAACTAGAGAAAGCCCACGTGCAGCAAGGAAGACCCAACGCAGCCAAAAAAAGAACATCAATTTAATGGTCACAATATCTTTCTTTTTAAAAAATTTTATTTATCTATTTATTTTTGGCTGTGTTGGGTCTTCCTTGCTGCACATGGGCTTTCTCTAGTTGCAGCGAGCGGGGGCTACTCTTCGTTGCGGTGCGCAGGCTTCCCATTGCGGTGGCTTCTCTGTTGCAGAGCATGGGCTCTAGGCGCACGGGCTTCAGTAGTTGCGGCACACGGGCTCAGTAGGTGTGGCTCGCGGGCTCTAGAGCGCAGGCTCAGTAGTTGTGGCGCACGGGCTTAGTTGCTCCACGGCATGTGGGATCTTCCCGGACCAGGGCTCGAACCCGTGTCCCCTGCGTTGGCAGGCGGATTCTTAACCGCTGCGCCACCAGGGAAGTCCTTTAAACTGATTTCTTAATACAACAATAGGGTTGCAACCAATAAGCTGATCAACACTGCACTCCACTGTACTGTAGGATTCATTCACTCACTGAACAAGTAATGGTAAAGTGCCTACTACGTGTATGGCCCCGGCCATATGCACGTCATGGCCTGAGGACAGGAACATGGTGGCCATCACCCAGGCCCTTGCATTAGGGTTTGGGATTTGTATCCTTTCATCCTGCAGCACCTTTGGGAATGCAGAACCAAGCCTTGTTTTTCCAGCTCATTCTGTTAGCAGCTGCTCTGCCAGACTCAGCTCCTCTGAGATGCTGACAGGAAGAAGAGAAAAAACACTTCCACTACAAGAGCTTACAAAACCTTCCGCTGAGGCTTAAGTCTGGCCTGAGCCAATATATTTGGTTATACTTTGGGGACTTGTTTTCACTCAACACTTAATTTTATTAAGATTCAAATTATGAAGTTAGATGACGTAGAGTTAGGAAAACAAATGCTATACGACTTCTACTTTGCCAGGAATCTGGTACAGGGTCCTGAAAACTCTCAATCTAGGCACGTTTTACTCCATTTGAAATATTTTCTAACTAAATTCTAAAATGCACTCGTGTTGACATTTTACGTACATGCATTGACTCAACTTTGCCAATTTTTAAAGTCATGGGGTTATAACTAAAATTCTTTTTACTGTAAAATAAATTGCATTGGCACTGCCTATATTTTCCTCTGCCAGACTTCCTGCCATCGTGACCTTTTAGTGCCCTTATATCACCCAACTCAGAGGAAGAGGCCAAGAGATCTATCTGCCTCCAATTCAGTCAGTCTCCCCGCCCAGCGAAGTGGATTTCTGGGTAAGCTTCACGTCAAGAGAAAGAAAAGACCTGTTGCAAAATATTCTTTCAACATACAGATGAACCTCTCCCGGGCCCACCTGGGAGCCACATTAGACCCTAGGCATGGGGTATTTGCAGGGGTTACTTGTGTGACTGTATCAACAATGTTAAAGGGAGACTTTGCCGTACATTCCAGTGGGTTCAACGAAAATGTCATGTGCACATGAATCTCTGTTCTGCGGCTGCTTATTGGGACAGAGATTGAAATCACAACTCCAGGAGCGGGTGCCCAAGGATGAGAGCCAGCAAAGTCTAAACTAGCTGAGTGTGCATGTGTTTATGTGTGCATCACAAGGGGTTGTGCTAGTGCACCTGAGATCAAAGGGCAGGGAGCCCTTTTCCCCTGACTGGTGGGTGGACGAGCCCAGGGCAGGCGGCAATTTGATTTTCACTTATTGCCTTACTGCCTCTCACGTGGCCCCCTGCTACATGCAACACTCGTTATTTCACTCCATCTCTCAAACGGTCACCCTTGACCCTCCAAGTGCCAGCGGCCTTGGCTCCTAGCACAGAATATCATCAGACTAGGCTGTTTAGCCAATATCTAAATAATCCTAATTAACAGTTAGCTAAAATTTTACCATTTCTAAATTTAATTATATTTACAATATAAATTCATTTATAGTTGCAATAACCCAGAAGTACTATATTACTACCTGAATTGGTTTCCTAGAGCTACCATAACAGGTGGATTAAAAACCCCAGAAGTTTATCCTCTCACAGTTCCAGAGGCTAACAGCCTGAGATTAAGGTGTCGGCGGCACCGTGTGCCTCTGAAAGCTCCAGGGAAGAATCCTTTCTTCTGGTGGCTTCTGAAAATCCTTCACCTGTGACCACATCACTCCTCTGCTTCCATCTTCATATGGCACTCTACTTTGTATGCCTTTGTGTCTCTTACCTTAGAGGAAATCTGGAATCTGTGTCCAAATTCCCCTCTCCTTTCTAGTATAAAGACATGAGTTATTGGTTTTAGGGCCCACCCTAAATCTAGGATGATTCCATTTCGAGATCCTTCACTGATCACACCTGCAAAGACGCCGTTTCCTAATAAGGCCACATTCTGAGGTCCCAAGTGGACATGAATACTGGGGGGACGCTATCCAACCCAACACATTATCCCTATTTTACAAATGAGAGAACTGAGGATCAGAGGTCACTGGACATCAAATTTTGGCTTTTAATTCCTCTGTCTTGTCTGTCTTAAGTCAAGCAGTCACCAGCAGTTTATACCATCTATTGAACGCCCACTACAGGATAGCCATTTACTTATTCATTATCTCTAGTCCCTCCCTATCTGAAAAGCAGACATTATTATCCCAATGTTAAGGATAAAGAAACAGGCTCAGTGAGGCTGATGAATTTGCCCAAGGAAAAATTACCCCAGAAAAATGGAGCCCAAGCCCAGTCTGGTCAGTTCAGATGCCCCCTTTTCTTTATACCATGTAACTTCTACCAAATCTTGCTTCTTTTTCCTTCATGATGTCTAGAAGATCAACCCTTCCTGCTGGCTCCTCAAGGTCAAAACGTTAAACATTTTCATTTTAAACCCTCTGATACAATGTGAGAAAGTGCAGGCCCCAGGAAAATCACATTATTGTGGAAAACTCCCTTTCCAGAGCCCTAGCAGCTCGAATGGCCATGGAAACGGGTTAAATGGACACTGGGAGAGCCTCACATAGGGGAGGTGGGGAAGGAAATGCAGCTGACCCTTGAACAATGCAGGGATTAGGGGCGCCGACTCCACACAGTGGAAAATCTGTATATCACTTATAGTCAGCACTCTGTATCCGAGGGGTTCCTCTGTATTCACTATTCCACATCCACAGATTCAACCAACAGCAGATCATGTAGTACTGTCGTATTTACTACAGAAAAACATCCGTATAAACGCAGACCCGTGCAGCTCAAATCTGTGTTACTCAGGGTCAACCGTAGAACAAAGCTGCTGGAGCTGTATATGGCAGAGCTATTCAGCCTTGCCTGTATATTTGGAGTCACCCGGGGAGCTTATAAAAGTACTTATGCCCAGATCCCTCCTTGAGAAATTTTGAATTGTTCTCGGCTATGGATTAGGCATTGGGAGTTTTAAAAACACTTCTAGGTCATTCCAATGTGCAGCCAAAGTTGGAAGCACTGATATATGGGAATTCTGATCGAATATTATTTGGAAATGGCAGCAGCTGAAGTCTGATTGAATATAAGAAGTTGCAGTTGCTTTAAACGTCGCCTGGGAGAGCCACCGCCTTCTACTCTAGCTGCCTTCTGAAACCCCGCCATCCTAGTGCTCAGCAGACCTGGTGGCATAATTGACTGTCTGCTCGCTTCGCACGCAGTATCAGAGGTGACCCTGAGGCAGAGTGAGGGGCCAGGCTCTGAGGATGCTTCACAGTCCTCTCCGGAGCATCCCGGTTGGGCTTTCTCATGTCTATCCGCCGATCTCAGCACAGCTCCCTAGCGGTGACAAATTCCAGACTGGCAGAACGCAGCCGCAGCCATGGGGAACTCTGCCAGCAGTCAGCCTTTGGGCTTGACTGCCACCCGGGCTCTCCTGGGTCTCCAGCCCACCGGCCCTCCCTGCAGATTTAGGTCTTGCCAACCTCCGCAACAGCGTGAACCAACCTCCCTGAAACCTCTCCCTCTCGCTCTCCATCCCTCCTTCTCTCCACACACACACAGCCCTCTTGGTTCTGCTTCTCTGGAGAATCCTGGCTAGCCTCATTCACTCCTCTGCCTTTCCTCTTCCCTGGCTTCACTTCCTCCCTCCCTGTCTGCACCCCACCCTTCCCAGGCTCCGCTCCACGCTGGCCCCGCACTCACTCACCCCTCTCCCCATCACCTGCCTGCAGCCCCTGTGACTCACAGGCCTGTAATAAGCCCTCAGCTTCCGTGTGACAAACTCTCTCTCCCCTCTCTTCATTCAAGAGTCTCCCAAAATCCCACATCATCCAATCAAGGAAACAACAGTCTGTCCTCCCTCAGATGAGTCCATTCAGTGGAACATATTTCTGAAAATATCTAATAGTATGAGTTTTGCTATGAAAATTAAACTCTGAGACTGTTCCACACATGACCATAAGGGGACTTGGTGTTTCAAAATTCTCTGCTTTAGGGGCCAGGCTGCAAGAGGCTGGGTCTGCACTGCAGAGATTTGTCTTTGGCACATGTTCACATGTTCCAATGATGCTCATGAGGCCATGGTCTTGGGTGTGGCTTCTGGACTGAGGTGCTAAAGGCCACTGCCCTCCATGGCTACAGATTTTATAACCAGCCTCACACTACCATCCTGCTCATGTGACACTATTTATCAGGTGAACTGGGTGAGAAGGTGTAAAGGGGTCAGGACAAATCCATAAGCATATGTCCCCTTGCCTTCCTCCTGGGGGCAAAGCCCATTCTTACACAAGCTCAACACAAATGATCAATATGTACAATCATTCTGGTGGCTCATCCATCCTGCCTGTGTTTACCTGCAGACCATCCCACGGTCAGAGAACGTTAGTATCTGGGATGAGAAGAATAGCCATGGCCAAACCATGGCGGTTACTGCAAGAGACCTGCAAGGGTCTTGTCACTGTCCCCTGCACTCCGGATGATGGAGGGCTGGGGGACACTACCCCTCCCTTTCCTATCACCTGTGTGGAGGGGCCTTGTGATGTTGCTGCAATCACCATTAAACCACACTCTCAGAGGCTATGGAACACACTGCTCAACCAATGAGCTACACTTCCAAAGACCCCTGAATGGTCTGGGGAGAGGAATCCTTGGGTAGCCAGAGGATAAAGAAAACCCGAGGTATAAGCTCATATTATGAGGGCTACTGCAATGTCAGAAAGAAGATGAGCTTCACGGGTAGGCAAAATTCAGTTCGCCCACAACATTTACCATCTTGGGTGACTCATTCCCCCTTTCGGGTCTAGGTTTCCTCCTATATAAACTGGGGGAGCAATACTTACCTTGTGTTAGAGTTACTTTAGGGATGGACTATAATAATGAACCTAGAACACAGCCCAGTGTGTGGCACTCAATAAACATCCATTTCCTTCTCTGCTCTCTTAACTCAAAAGCTCTATTAATCCAAGGAGGGATATATTTATAGGTTGTCACTTGTGACCTTGGTGGACTCAGTGTGAAATCACAGAGCACAAAGCAGCCAACGGGGGCACCAGGAGACAGAAGATTTTAATGGGAAATCTAACTTATTGTCTGCATGACTTCACAAAATCCACAAAAGGGTCCCAATCATTCCCTAACTTAAAACACAAACAGGAGACCATTACAAGTGACCCAACAATATAAAAATGAGAGAAGGCAATGAAAAATTGTAAATGCCATAGACTCCAGCAATCCTAGGTTTTAGAACCCTCTAAGTCTTCATAAAGCACTAAAATTTCAGCAGACATCACCACTTCAGGTAGCTTACATTAGGCCTCACTGTAACTCCCCACTTCTTTCCACCCGACATATGGGAATACCTTCTACGTGGTCCTTGCCTTATTATAGGGCATTAGAGAGAAATTCATTTTTCAATTAACAAAAGACAAGGAGCCCCTCCTTGCCATTTGGAGACAGAGTATTTAAAACAGGTTTGCTAGTTTCAATTCTCTCATCTTGTAATAAGGTGACTTGGCAGGATGTCCTTACAATGGTAGTATAAAGTCAATGGAGTGGGAAAGGATATATACCCTCTTCTGGTCTTCAACTGCACTTTTCTCTATCTCATGAATAGTTCTAGGCCTACAATTAAATGGAATGATGAGAGCCCTCTGCTGGCTAAATTTACTCTTCCCTTTTCTTAAGAGATATTAAAACAAATTATCTTATGTTTTGAAAGCCCTATGCATTGTTCTCATGAGCAACTTGCTGCATGAACTTCACCTTTTCTCCACCTGGGATCCCTCACCCTCAGATAAAGAGATGATGAGATATTTTATTTTCAATTTATTTGAGGTTCACACTCTGCAAATATCTGGGCAGATAAATCCTTCTGAAAAGATAAAACGCACTTTTAAAAATTAATTTTCAGACATTTATCTAACAAATGTCTATTGGGCATCTATAACAAGTCAAAGACCATACTATGTACTGTAGAGATACAAGGAAATTTAAAATATAATCTCTAATTACAAGAAGCTTATTGTACAGTACAGAAAACAAGAGGCTTTAGTTTTTTAAAATGCGGCTTTTCTATAAAACTTAATTGTCTTATAAAATATATATGTTTTCTTCTAAGAGTTATACCCTTAGGTTCTCTACCTTTCTATCCTCTTGGGTGCCTGTAGCAGGAATCTGAGCACCTTTCTGGACACCTCCTTCTTCTACTCACCACTCCAATTACCCACCACGTCCTGCCAATTCTACTTCTCTTTGTTGCTACTGACACCAGTTTAGCTTAGGGCACCATCATTCCAGGTTATTACAATATACTTTTTAAAATATTTTAATTATTTTTGAGTGGTTAATGCATGCACATATTATAAAATTCAAAAAGTACAACAGGAACGCATAGGAAGTAAGTCTCTCTCATACCCTTAATTCCCTAGCCACCCAGGTCCCCTCTACAAAAGCAAACGACAATTCCAATCTCTTGCATATGCTTCTAGAGATACTATATTCATGTACAAGCATATATATATATTTTTCACAGTAGTGACATGCTGTTCTGCACCTTGTTTTCACATCTTTCAGTTCATGTTGGAGAAAATCATAAATGTGTGTAAAGAGGGCTGCCTCATTCGTTTTTAAGAGATTAAAAGAATTCTATTATATGTATACTACCATAATTTATGTAATCAGTTCCCTATTGATGGAAATTCAGATGGTTTCCAATCTTTTGCTATTATAAGTGGATGCTGCAATAAAGATCTTCATACAGATACCATTTTGCATATGTGCCAGCATATATTTAGGATAAATTCCTGTAAGTGAAATTGTTGGATCAAAGGAAATGTGTGTTTTTTTTTTTACTATTGATAGTTATTGCCAAATCACTCTTCATAGAAGTTTTACCAATATCTACACTCACTGACAAGATATGAGACCCTGTTACCCCAAATCCTCAACAATACAGTGGGTTATACAATCTCATGGGTAGAAACAGTATCTCAATATAGTTTTAATTTACATTATTCTTATTTTGAGTGAGGATGAGCATCTTTTTATGTTTAAGATATTTTAGTATATATAATTTATATATATTTCTATGAACAGACTTTTATATCTCTTTTCCATTTTTCTGTTTTGAGGGGTTTTTTTCCTTATTGAACTGTAGGCACTTGTAGCAGGCAGCCTCCAAGATAGCCCCAGATGACCCCCACCTCCTGATATTCACACCCTTGTGCAGTCCCTGCTCAGGCTGTACCAGGGTTGGTCTGAGTGAACCAGTACCAATATGGCAGAAGTGATGGTACGTCATTTTCAAGATTAGCTTGTAAAAGATGTTGTACTTCTCTCTTGGAGGTGTGCTTTTTTTTTTTTTTTTTTTGGCAGTATGCGGGCCTCTCACTGCTGTGGCCTCTACCGTTGTGGAGCACAGGCTCCGGACGCACAGGCCCAGTGGCCATGGCTCATGGGCCCAGCCGCTCCGCAGCATGTGGGATCCTCCCGGACCGGGGCGAACCCGCGTCCCCTGCATCGGCAGGCGGGCTCTCAACCACTGCGCCACCAGGGAAGCCCAGGTGCGCCTCTTTTCAGTTCCTCGCTCTGAAGGAAACAAGTTGCCATCTCCGCTAGCTGCTGATGGAGAAGGCCAGTGCTGAGGAACCTAGGCCTCCAGCAAGTGGCCAGCAAGGAAGTGAGGTTTCCTGCCAAGAGTCACATGAATGACCTTAGAAGTGGGTCCTCTAGCCCCAGCTGAGCTTTTAGATGAGACTGTAGACCCAGCCAACAGCTTGACTGCAATCCCATCATGAGAAACACTGAGCCTGAGCCTCCCAGCTAAGCTAGCTGCTCCCAGATTCCCGATCCTCAGGAACTGAGAGATAATACATGTTTGTTGTTCTAAGCTGGTAAGTTTTGAAGTAATTTATTATACTTTAATCAATAATAATGCGGAGCTCTAAATATATTTTTAAAAACCAGTCCTTTCTTTCCTTTCAGTTTGAGCTTATTTATATGAGTTTCAAATGCATCTCTCCATTTGTTGAATGTTTATTACTGGTCTTCTTTGTGATTTCTTTTTTATTTCTTTTCTTTCTTGCCATGCAGAATTTTAAAAATTCACTATGTAGACATATGTAAACATAATGAAATTTACCAATTTAGGGGAATACTTTTATACTCAGAACTGGTGAAAAAGAGACCATTAAAAAATGTTCCAAATTTCATTTTCCCCCTTTTCCAACAATAAGGAGCTGGGCCATTTGCACCAACCCTCCTGCTAAAAATGTGTCAGATAATTTTCCTAAAAATTTATAAAATAATTTTCCAATCTCCTTAAAAGCATCAAAGGAAGGACAAGATAATGAGGAATTACCAAACCAAGTTCTAAGAGACTCCAAGAACCCAGAAAGGCAAGAAAAACAACCAAAACCTTTTGCCCTGAGGACATATGCTGGAGGACTTGTGTTACTGTTTTGAAGATCTCACAGAGTAAGAGAGACAAGTCAAAGCTCAGGGTCCACCCAGGGTGAAACGTTAATATTAGATACCACCTCTTATGTTAACCTAGAATCCCAAAGGGAGAACCTACAGGAGAAAGGTAAACAGAAGTAAAACTACCTACCCCTCACTCCCCATTTCCCCAAAAAACCCAACGGTCCAAAGACAGAGATGTCTTAATAGAGCAAAGAAGGGACACACACACACACACACACACACACACACACACACGCACACACAAAATCTGTCCTCGTGTAGTTCTACCCAGTGACGAGCCCTCTGAGAATTTATAGCATAAATTCAAAACCCAAGAGTGGTTCAGAAAACTTCAAGCCATTACTTTAGTTTGAATTGGTTACAGAGAGGCAGTGCCCCTAAATGTCTGGAGAGGCAAATGCAAGACTGTCTGGAGAAGGGCTCCTCACTCAAGTCACGGGAATCACCCAAAACGATGTCTCACGGGCAGTGAGCAGTGAGAAGTCAATGGCAACCAAGTCACAAGGAAAAAAGTTATGATGAGAAAGAAGCAGCAGCAAAAGAAAAATACAAAACTGTATAAACAGACCCTGAAAGACTTCAGATCCTGGAATAATCAGAGGCAAGTTATAAAATATCTATGTTTAAAAAAATAAAAACGTAAAATCTGCAGTAAATAGGAACTTGAAAAAATGACCTAGCAGATTTGAAAAAGAAACAAGTAGAACATCTAGAAATGAAAAATACAAAAACATAAATTAAAAACTCAATTGATGGGTTTGAGAGCAGAATCGACAAAGCTAGAGAGAAATAGACTACAGATCAAAAGAAATTATCCCAACTGTAGCATGGAGAGACAAAATTGGAAAACACAAGGCAGCAGTTAAAGGAAATGGAAGAGTAAAGGAGATCTATCATATGTGGAACCCAGAGAAAATTATATTAAAAACCCACTATCAGAACTAATTAATGAATTTATCAATATTAGAAATATTGATAAATTATCTTGCTATTTAATAATGTAAAATTCAGAAAATAAAATGTTCAAAAATATTATTTACAGTAGTAAAAAAACAAAGTATTTAGAATTTTTAAAAATTAAGGTAGGATTTATATACAGTGAAATGCATTTAAGTGTTCAGTTTGATGAGTTCTGACAAATGCATACACCTGCATATGTTATCCCACAACTCCTGTCCCCAATCAAGATACAAAACATCTTCCTCACTGCAGAAAGCTCCCTCGTGCCCCTCCCAGTCAACCTGTGCTCCACCTCCAACTCCAGGCAACCACGTTTCTGACTCCTTTCACCATAGTGTTGTCTACTACAGAAATTTCATAGAAATTATATCACATAGTATGTATTCTTTTGTGTCTGGCTTCTTTCCCTCAGCATGGGCATGATGTTTGTGAGGTTATCCATGTCTTTGCAACCGTGTTTCATTCTTTTTGTTGCCTTTAGTATGTATGCATATATCATAAACTGTTTATCCATTTTCCTACTGTAGACATTTGGGTGAACTTCAGTTTGAGCCATTATAAATTTGCTATGAACAGCCCCGTACAAGTACTCTTGTGGACATATGTTCTCTTTTCTCTTAGGGAAATACTTAGAAGTGCAACTTCTGGGTCAAAATGCACTCACCACACCATATTGTAATTATCCACATAAATGGCTGCCCCACTGAACTGTAAGTTCTTTGAAAGTAGGACCAGGTTTGGTGCATTGGCTTATCTCCAATGTCTTGCATGGTAAAGGGCACACAAGAGGCATTAACCATGTAGTTCTTGAGTCAACATACTGAGGAAAAAGTATTTAAAAACACAAAAAATATAAGCAGACAATATATCTTCAATCCAGCTTGTCTTGGTTACACCATGGTACTGTTTCAAGGATATGAACACCTTATTGTAACTGAATCACTTTGCTGCACAGTAGCAATTAACACAACATTGTAAATCAACTATACTTCAATAAAATAAATTAAAGAAAAAGAAACAGAAGTCCTTTTCACAATTTTGTAAAATAAATCCCATGAAAAAGGCCCAAGGAATTTTGAACTTGTAGTGATAACTATTTCTAAAAGACTAATATTTACTGACCCCTAACAATACTAAACAATTTACAATAATCATCACATTCATTCCTTGTGCTCCAAAAAGTAGGTACAAGGAACCAAGGCTTACAGAAATTAAGTAACTTGCTTAACGTCACACAGCTACAAATTGGTGGATCTGCAATGAACATGAAGAAGTTTTGTCTTATTATGTTAGTAAGTATTACTTTTGGAAACAGTTTCAGTCCAAGTTTTTCTACACAAAAATTGCAATGATAATAATAAAACTGCATCACCTATGTACTACAGGGATCCAATGAGGTCATTTATTTAGTAGTAATTCATTCTCTAAACAGAAAGGCATGGTAAACAGATAAATTCTCATCTTCATTGTCGTCGTCGTCATCGTCATCGTCATCATCTTTTGACCACTTATCAACTGCGTGTCCTTAGGTATGTTACTGTTAACTTACAAAAAGGTATGATAATACCTACATTGTATCATGACGCTTAGAAGATGTAACATACATGAAGCACAGTGCAGTAGCTGGCACTGAATAACTGCTCAATACAGAGCTGTTGCTGCTGCCCCCCTTGGCTTGTTCACACCATGGTTCTTGTCCATATTTTCATTCCTGGCCAACTCGTCACTCCCTGGTAGGTAGGAGGGCTTCTAATCAGCCTCCATGATTCTCCCTCTCTCAGCCATACTAAAGCTTTGACCAAAGCAACCAATCAGAATACCCATTAGAAAAGTGCCTGTTATCAATCACATCAGGTTCCAGCAATAATCAAAGTATTCACAAACATCAGTGTCCTTTGTTCTCTCATGACCTTTAAAGACTGCAGTTCTGATTTTTCACTAATGTGAATAAAGTGAACTGTGTGTATAAATCAGTGATCAATTTTTATAAACATAAAGTCCCTCACATATAGACACATTCATTTTTATATAAACCAAGGAATATAATTTAAACTTAGCTGTTTGTTAACTTTTGAGCCTTGAAATAGTGAAATTATATTATCCTTAACTGGAAGCATCATTTTCATAGGAAATTTAAAAGCTATGAGGTCTCACTAAAGCACAGGCCATGTTCATAAACACAAACCGAAGGGACAGAGGCAGAGCTCCTCTGACCTCATATCAACCAGAGGGGTTGACTGCCAGGTTGATTCTGCTGCATCAATTGGCACACAACCATTATTCGCAGCCAAGCCTACGCCTGCAAAATAAGGCGACCACACAGATGCCACTGGGACTCTAAACGCTGCCAAGTCCCCTAGCCACCCCCTGTCTTCTCCCATGCTGGGGGATGTACCATTAATGTCGAGTCAACATAAGGCACCTCAGGGTAACAGGTTCCTCCAGGACAGATACGGCCAGGCCTGGGACCACCTCTAGACTGCTCCTCTAAACCTGTCACCCACCTCAGTCTGGGTCTGATGCCGGTGACGTCAGAGGGCAGGCCTCCTGCCCTTGCTCTACTTTTCCTGCAGCTGCTGCTTTTACCACCAATGTACTCGGTCCCCCCATTGATTATCACTTGGTTGCTGGCTTTCTGATACAATCATCATTTCTGTTCCAAGTGCTACAGGTAAACTGCTACCCGAGGTTGCTATGTTTATTCACTTTCCCAGCTTTCTCTACTGAGGCCATGTTGGTAGCTTTTTCTCTATTTAGGAACTTTAGTGAAGTCCTCTGCTTGTTTTACAGGGGAAGCTATTCAGCAAAGCTCCGCGCGACAGCCCAACTCCTCTTCCTCCTACCACGTTCTCTGTGCTCTAAAGAGAACTCTTGTTCTCTGACTGCCTCCAGCCCCAAGTCGGCCTTATACTTCACCAGAGCTCTCCAACCATGGCTCAGAGGCAAAAACCTCATTTCCCCTTGCTGGAGACTAGATGCAAATGTCTTAAGTAGAGAAAGTTAGGGTTATAGTCTTTTCCCTTAAAATATAGGGCTGCCTTTTTGCATAAAGGGTTCCTGGAGCCCCAGTGGCCATATGTGAACTAACCCAATGGTCCTGGGTTTAGACGGTCAAAACAAATAGATCAGCCATCAGGTGCTCTCAAACTTTCATAGCCTCAAAACCCTAACGTGTAAATCTAAGAGCATAGCTGCAAGGACTGCGCATAATTAGCTGCCCAAACTCCTATCCCCTGAGGTGGCTCTGATAAATGCAGTGTTTTTTTTAAAGCCATGCTTTTCAATCATTTATTTTCACAGATGATTTTTTCCATTGCATTTATTCCCCAATCTGCACCTTTAAGTGGCAGGGATATAGGAAGTCTGTGAAGATATGTACAGATTTGCGGTTCACTGCAAGTGAAGATGTGAATCTGAATCAACTGCAACATATGCTTCCAAGACTCAAACCCATTCAGAAGAATAGTCAAGGAAGCATCTTGCCTAGAGATCCTCACAGTAGCAGACACATGTTTTCTAAATGGTTTAAGGCAGGCAGAGATTGCTCCGTCTGACCCTTGAGTGTGACTGAAGGCATGTCCTTAAGCCGAAATAAGCCCTACAAATTCCCAGAAAACAGTCCCTCTTATGAGCTCCTAAATGTTCTTTTTTTTTTTTTTTTTTTTTTTTGCTAATAGTCTCATTTTCACACAGACTTACATATTACTTCCATTTTTTTTTTTTTGGAGTAAAGGCACATTTATTTATTGGAATATCAGCATGCAGATTGACACCAAGAATTATAATAACTCAAAGAGAGCCAAAAGTCAAACATATGAGCCTGAAGGAAAGTGAAAGCAGAGAAATAATTTAAATGGTAGTTATGCTTATATTATTTGTCAAAGTTTACAAAGCACTTTTACATATATGATGTATAATAATCCACATACTTGGTGGCAAGTAACAGAAGCTATTTCTGGCTATTGCAGTGGAAATGAATGTATTAGAAGGATAAAGACTAGTTCACAGAATTTACATAAACACCAAAGCATGGTGAACAGTCAGGAACTTAAGGGACTCTGGCACAACTGAAGTCATGCTACGGTCACTTCTGGTCTGAAAGCTGCCCCAGACTCTGCCACCACTGGGAATCTGCCACCACTGCTGCCATTCTCTGGGGTTGACCTCTTATAGCACCTGAGTCTTTGTATCCTTCCCTCCAGATTCAAGTTCCAGGTGGGCATGTCTGATTGGCCAAGCCTGTGCCCTAGCTGTTGGGGGGGGTAAGAAAAGACAATACCCACTTCCTTCACCCCTCACCTCTTGGCGTTAGGTACTGAGTACGTTAGTTTTTATTGCTGCACAGTAAATTACCACAGACTTAGCAGTGTAAAATGACACAAATTGATTATCTCACAGTTTCTGTGGGGCAGGAATTCTGGCATAGCCTCAGCTGGGCTTTCCATTCAGGGTCTCATAAGGCTGTAATCAAGGTGTCAGCTAGGCTGCATTCTTATCTGGAGGGTCAACTGGAGAAGAATCTGTCTCCTAGCTCCCTCAGGTGGGAACACAATTCACTCATTTGCAGCTGTGTGTCTGAGGTCCCTGATTTCTTGCCAACTGTCAGCTGGGGACCATTCTCAGCTCCTAGATGCCACACTCAAGTTCTTGCCATATCCACAGGTCCATCCCTCATGGGCAGTTCACAGCAAGGCTGCTTGCTTCTTCAGGGCCATCAGGGTATCTCAGGCTTCATATCTCCCTTCAGGAAGGCCCCAGTTCCTCTTTTAAGAGTTCACTTGATTAGGTCAAGTCCACCCAGGATAATCTCCCTTTCGATTAACTCATAGTCAACAGATTATTAACCCATTCATAGGAGTAAAATCCCATCATATTCACAGGTGGTCACCCACACTCAAGAAGAGGGGGTTACACAGGGTAAGTATACCGGGGTTGGAATCTCAGGGTCCATCTTTGCATTCTGTTTATCATACTCGCCAGAAAATGACAAGAACTATTTCATTTCATCTCATTGGAGCAGCAAGTCAGGCATAAATTTTCTAATTTTATAGAGGAAAAAAATAAGACTCTGAGAAGTCAGGTGATTTGGTTGTAGCCACAGAGTTAAGAAGCAGCTAAACTGGAACGTGACATCCAAACTTTTGACAGTGCTTTTTTCAAAGACAAATGGAAACAACAGCAGTAAATATAAACATTCATGAAAATAAATGATTTGACAATTGATGCTACAAGTTCTGATGGAAATAAGAAAGGAAGAATAAAAATGGAGAATTATGACTAACGAGCCTATGGCTTGCTAGGGGAGGCCATTCTTCAGCTACGGGAAACAATGCCAACTAAGAACATGAGCTGTCTGTTTGATGTAAGAGAGAATGACATGCATCTGTGACATGACTGCTATTTTTTGTTGTTGTTGTTGTTGTTGCGGTACGCGGGCCCCTCACTGTTGTGGCCTCTCCTGTTGCGGAGTGCAGGGTCCGGACACGCAGGCTCAGCAGCCATGGCTCATATAAGCAGCAATTCAGAGCAAGTTTCAAAAGTGAATATTCAAGGTGACAAAAGTCTCCAGAAAAGACCAAGCAGGAGCTAGAGAGATCACTGCCAAGGCCCTGTAGTTTTCACCAGCTCTACCCCTCTGTGTGTTCTTTGCTTCCTGTTCTCCCCTTTACAGTTCAGAGACCACCCTGTGTTCCAAGGAACCCTCCTTGGGCAGAATTATCAAAGAGAACTTGAGTTTATGTCAAGCTAATGATGTTATTTCATTTATCATCATAGTGAAAGGTTACCAAAGAAGCTTTTGAAAGGCATGATTTAGAAGCATAAAAGGGGTAAGGTTCTCAATGATTTAGTTTGATATTCTACAAATAACAACATTTTGTTGTCTAAGGATATATAAGTAAAAGTTTAATAGGTCTTTGAACCCATGTCTCTATGAAAAACCTAAGTGTAGAGAGAGCAGTTTTAAAAAAATATTCAAATGTGTCTGAACACATAATAACACATTTAACCTCTTCTAGTTTCATGTATACCACATGCAATGAGTAACAATAAAGTTACTGGAAAACCTCTGTGCTAATTTGGACCCTGCCACCATCCAGCTGTGTGATCTTGGAGATATAATTTCACCTATCTAGGCCTCAATTTTCTACTGTAAAAACAAGAAGTTAGAAAATTTGATTCCTAAAAGCCCTTCCACCTTTAAAATTTGGTAATTCTTCAATTAGCTAGATAATGCACAATAGTCAATATTTGGGGAAGACCATCTTTAGATGGAAGGATGTTAGTTCACTTTAATCACAGGTGACCATGATCTTGGTTACATTTTGAATTACATTCAGCTAAGAACATCTTCCAGCCCCTTTCATCATTTTGGGATATTTGTCTACTGTAGAAATACTTATCATAGCCATATGTCTAGCTATCTAGATTCCCCCCATGCCAACACACACCAGAATTATAAAGACAGTTAGTGACCAGGTTAACAGAGTGGAAGAGAGGAGTAGCTGAGTTAGCAGAGATCTGCAGAAGGAGAGAAAAATAGAAGAAATAGTACACAGCTTTCCCAAATTGACATTATCCATATGCATCACCATTAATTATAATAATCATCTCCTTCTACAAGTATACTGTTTGACCCTATGCCTATGTTTTACTTACTTTTTTTTTAGCATTTCCTTTCTCCTTTAGGCTGTTAATTAACTGCAGTGAAAGATTAAATATCTCCATCACATGGTCTTTTTGGCCTGTCTCTGCTCTCTACTATCTTAAAAGACTCCCAACACTTTTATGAGCAGCGGTACATTTTAGCATAACCAACAAGATAGCCAGCTCTCTTCTCTCTACTTAACCCATTGTGTTCCGTTTTTACTGCAGAAGAACAAGGCACAGGAATGCTAGGCCAGCGTCCAAACTCTGTCTGAAACGTAAGTGCAGTATCTGGGATATGTGCCCATTTTGTTTTTCCAAACTATGCAAGAGGAATGCATATTCTTGCTAAGACCTTCTTAAAAACCAACTGTATTCTTTTCCAAAGAGATATGGAAACACATTTTTTAGGAAAAGAAAAAAAGACTTTCCATTTTGTTGTCATTTCTGCTTCACATATTCCTCCAACCAACACAGACCGAACATCCTGTAAAGTCTTTTTCATTGAGGTAACTTCCTCACTTAACAAATGGTGTTTCAACTTGATCTATAATTCAAATTTCAATGACGCCCTACTTGTGTACTATCTTACACTATTCTCTTCACAGCCGGAATTACCTACGAATTGCCTTACTCAGTGGGCATGTGCTTTCACTACCCAGCCTGAGGTCAAGTCACTGTTAAGCACTGCCTCCTCTGTGAAATTCTCTCCTCCTTTGGATTCGGTGCCTTCTCCTTCTCTTCCCTTCAACCACTCTGACCACTCCTCTTCTGTCTTCTGGGGGGGGCTTTCTTCCTCCGCCTGCCCTGAAAATGTAGGCATTCTTCAGAGCTCCATCCCATGGCCCTCTGCTCCTCTCATTCTTCACACTCTTCAGGATTACATCCAAACTCATGGTTTCACTTACCACCCACTCAATGACTGCTTCTAAATGTATTTCTCCAACAAAGACCTCCCTTCTGGAGTCCACAGTTATGTACTGAAATACCTACTAGAAATCACCAGTAAGATGTTCCCCAGATACCTCACACTCAACTGGGCTGTTTTAGTGTGCTCAGGCTGCCATAACAAAATACCACAGAATGGGTGGCTTCAACAACAGAAATTTATTTCTCACAGTTCTGGAGGCTGGAAAGTCTAAGATCCAACTGCCACCTGATTCAGTTCCTAGTGAGGGCCCTCTTCCTGGCTGGTAGATGGCACCTCTTGCTGTGACCTCACATGGCTTTTACTTGGTGTGTGTGTGTGTGTGTGTGTGTGTGTGTGTGTGTGTGTGTGTGTAGAAAGAGAGAGAGATTTTTTGTCTTCCTCTTCTTTCAAGAGCGCTGATCTCATCACACCCTCATGACCTCATGTAACCCTAATCACATCCCGGAGGCCCCATCTCTAAACATCACATTGGGGATGATGGCTTCAACATATGAATTTGGAGGGGACACAAATATTCAGTCCATAACATGGGCCAAAACCAAATGCCTTACCCTTCCCTCTTACATATGCTCCACCTCTGCTGTACCTCAGCTCAGTGCAGGACAGCATCACCCATCCAGGTGCCTAACTGGTAACCGGGGGCCACCTTCTAGGTTCTCCAAACCTGTTTTCTCACCTGTAAGATAAGGATACTAACAGTATTGACTTCACAGAGAATGAGATTAAATAAGTCAATACATGTAAAATGCTAATAAAATACAGGACACAAAGTAAGTTAACAGTAATGTTGCCTATCACACTTTTTCTTAAATCTCTTCTTTTTACTAACCCCACAAAAATGTTTGAGATCTTACCTTACATAATATTCTTTGACTTGCAAATTTTCCCCAGCCCTGGTCTATCTCTACTACCTTGGTTTTGGGCAGTTCACTGCACACATGGTATACTGGAATTGCCTCCTAACTAGTTTTTCTGCATTCTCTCAGCTATCTATCTAATCCTTTCCACACATAGCTATGTGAGTAATCTTTTCAAATTTTGGTTATCATCATCACAGTTCTCTGGTCAGAAGTCTTCAGTGGCACCTCATGCTTTTGAACATAGCTCAAATTCCTTAGCACTGCCTAAAATTCCCTTCATGGTGTAGCCCCTGCCTAACTCTCTAGCCCCTGTTGGAAGAGACAGTCTACCATGGGTGCTAAGTGTCTCTGCCCTCTGCTGAGGGTGCCAAACTGCAAGACTCATCCATCTCCTGGTCCTGAGCAGCTCCTATAGCTAGTCGTCACATAAGGCAACCACAGCGTGACTAGTGTGTAACTGCTCACTCCCTTGGAGAGGGGGACTGGACAGCTGGCTGCCTGCCTAAAAAGTGCTGTGCCCCTGGCTCTGGGTTTCTCAGCTGCTATGCAAACCCACTGAATATGTAGCAACCACCTAGGTCCATCACATCACCCGTGTGGGACATTGAGGGGAAGGGAAACCAATGCAAATATGCTGATGCTCATGATATGCTTGCTATACCATTAATAATGAAGTCCTTTGTCTCTGACCCAGTAGCCTTGTGTCATCTGCCAGCATCCACAAGACTGTACCAAGCTAACTTATTAGCTTGCAAATAGGGGGAAATTCCATATCCCTCACCTTTTGATAGCCCTACCTCCTCCTGTCTCTTGTTCTATCTCTTGTCCTATGCTCCAGTTGTACTGAACTATTTCCTGCCCCTGTTCCTTGAAAGATGCTAGTCTCTCTACCCCAAATCTTATTTCCTTTGTTTTCAACCAGCTAAAAGCACTATCTCCTCCAGGAAGCCTTCCAGACTTTTAGCATGATTTTGAACCCTTTCTCTCTTCCTCTCAGTGCCCTGTGCAAGCCTCTACAGAGCTCTTGACACATCGTACTGTGGCTTATTTGACTCATGCACTTCTCCACTGGACAGAAAGCTTTTTGAGGATAAGGGTCATGTTTTATTTGTCTTTGTATGCCTGGTGTCTAGAGACTTTGTATCCTGCAACACTTGGCATGTAAATGTTTAATAAACGGTACATGCCTGAATGAATGACTGGACCCTAATAGGTTGAACTCATTCTGAAAGATGAGCTTAGAAATAAATTACCCACTATCTCCCTCTTTGCCCTCCACACATTTCTTTCTCTTTTTACCTTCCCACTACCTTTTTTTCTATTCTCAGCTACACCCTATTCTGTGTGCTTAGCTAGATGCAAACAGACTTAAGTGAGGCAGAAGTATGACTGCAAAGCAATGAGGTGGATTCCACACGCCATATGGGAGAATTAATCTCACCCTATATAATCAGTGCCTAAAGAGAGAGACTCAAACTTCCTTCCCTCTCTCAAATTTCCTGAGAGATTGCAAAAATGGATTAAGTAGCAGGGATTAGGTAATGTTTCTATTTTTTAATATTTTAAAATCAATCTCTCTCTCTCTCTGTCTCTCTGTCTCTCTCATACACACACACACACACACACACACACACACACACACACAAACACACACCCCCCTTCTGATGATAAAGAATGGGCCATGGTAAAAAAACAAAACAAAACAAACTGCTTGGTTTCAGACAAATTTGCTACTGCCACAGTGGAAATCTCAACTTTAAATGAGCCCTCTGGGCTTCCCTGGTGGTGCAGTGGCTGGGAATCTGCCTGCTGATGCAGGGGACACGGGTTCGAGCCCTGGTCTGGGAAGATCCCACATGCCATGGGGCAACTGGGCTTGTGCGCCCCAACTACTGAAGCCTGTGCACCTAGAGCCCGTTCTCCAAAATGAGAGAGGCCACCACAGTGAGAAGCCTGCGCACCACAACGAAGAGTAGCCCCCTCTCACTGCAGCTAGAGAAGGCCCGTGTGCAGCAACAAAGACCCAACGCAGCCAAAAAAATAAATTAAAACAAAAACAAACGAACAAAAATGAGCCCTCTTTTCGGGAGACAATCCCCAGGAAGCAACACCGTAAACCTAGAAGGTACATCTTGACATGTGTTAAATAAATGCATGAGCTAATAAATAGTGTTCATAGTATAAGTGAGTAATCCCATGGAGGCTATTTCAGAAATAAACATTTTCACAGGGAAACTAATAATATTTTCCTTCCTAGGGAAGGTATACGTCCTCTCCTACTTGCCTAATTACTGTCCTGACTCTCATCATGTCTATAAGTGTAGTAATGATAAACGGCTAGGATTTCATCCTAGTGCACTTTGCTAGTGAGCCAGTTATTAAGCTACTCTCTCTCTACGTCAAACCCATCCTTCCATACTTGGCTTTGTGATTCTGGCACTGACTCTGCAAACTCCATTTCTGCTTTGCCATTCCCTTCAAGTCTGCCTCTTCCATTAGGGCATAACAGAATAACAAGGGACTTGCTCCTTGTTTGTTTACCATTGGTGTCAGTGTCACCCAGCCTCACTTCTTCATAATTCTAAAGAACCTAACTCTCCCATAAATGGCAAAAAGCCCATCCCCGTGGGGCAGCATCTTCATCGCTTGCTTTCCTGTTCACTTTTGCTTGCTAACAGCACTCACGGCAAACACTCTGCTCTCCTTCCAGTCATGTCATCGTGCTTGTCTCTTCCCTTTCTTCTCTCCCTTTTTCAGCACTCTGAGATCACAGCACTGTCCATTTATAGAACAATCGCTAAAATAGCAACTGAGGTGATACCAAAAACCAGCAGTCAAGAAATAAATATTTGTGGTTGTGTGCTTAAAAATAACCGATCTGGAATGACATAATTGGAAAAATCCAGATAAAACATTTGCCCTGCTATGAAGTCACAAGTAGCTTTACTGCTGGATGCACTTTTTCCTGATGGTACCACAAATATTTAAAAGCAAAAGTAATCTCCTGCATTCCTTAATCTTCCTTCTCTCCAAAACACACTAAGCAATTAAAATTTTTCACTTAGTGTCCAGCGTTACTTATTCCATTTGAAAGAGGAATACACTGAGGTGCCAGCAGTTTTAGTGTAAATCTCGTAAATTTCAGCTCAAATTAAAAACTTAAAGCTTCATTAATTTCTTGAAGAGATTATGCATCTTTGAGGGGGGGCATAAAGAAAAAGGAAAAAGAAAAGCAGCAGCAGCGACTGACACTGCTGCCTGAGTTGCTTACCAGGTGAGCACCACCTTGCACTGTGCTCCCCTCCCCCTCCCCACCTTTCTGTGTTCTAGAAGTAGATGGAAAACTGATGAACAACCTTCAGAATGTTGATCAGCAGCCTTGTTGTTGCCCCCAGAGCCATCTGAGAAATCTACCTTAGGGCTCTTATCAGTTGTTCAGGGTTAAACGACTTGAATAAGGATGTCAATAATGTTCTAAGCAACTGTAAATGACAATTGGTAGAAATGCTAGCTAAAACTTTCCATGGGCAAATGAGAGTCCAAAAAGATCTCAACGAGCAGATCAACAAGATTAATTAGGACATTCAGGTCCAAACTAATGTGTAAAATAAAGGAAGGTTGGCACATGTGATACAGATGAGGCAGTTTTATTGACTGAAGATTCAATATGAATAATTCATATGACATGGTTATATATATGATCACACATGATTGCATGTTAGGGACCCCTGCTATGTGTTCTCTCAGTGCTTTGGGCTGAACCCTATTACAATGCTCATCACACAGTACTGCAATTGTCTGTCTTCCCATGTACACCGTAAGTTCTCTGAGGGTGGGGACTGTCTTTTTTCTTTTTCTTTTTAATCCACAAGTCTAGCATAATATATAATCCATTGTGGGTACTTCATGTCAACTCTCAAAATGAAGTGGACAATAGCTTTTAACTACATTTATACTATAACAAAATGAAGTTACTTGAAGACTGCAATACTATTTGTATTGTATTGAGGTGAAGTTACATGAGACAGTATAGTGATGAAGGATGAGTGCTCTGCAGTGAGTCGGCCTCGGTGCTAATCCTGCCTCTGCCACTTACTGGCTGAACAACCTTGATCAACTTCCTTTTCATACCTCAATTTTTGTATCTATTAAGATGGTGATATATAATAAGCACCAATTTCATAGGGCTACTGTGAGAATTAAATGAGGTAATACACATACAGTACTTAAGCGGGCCCGGCACAAGGTAAGCAGTCAATATATTTTAACTATATGGGTATTATTAATAGCATTAAAATGATGATGATGATGATGTGATAATGATGATGATAACAATGACTCTGTAACTGAAGTTATAAGACAGTGACATACTGGGATACAATATTTGCAACGTATGAAACAAAGGAGTAGCATATAAAATATACATACATAAAGAACTTCAAACTTCAATTTTAAAAAATAATATCCAAAAATGAGGAAAAGAAATAAAAGGCAATTCACTGCAGTAGAAACTCAAATAGCCAACAAATATTTAAACCCAAGCTTATTAATAATTTGAAAAATGTAAAGCAAAATCCATGAAATAACATTTCTCACCTATTAAGGTGGCAAAAATTTCAGTCTGATGGTATCAAATGTTGGCAAGCATCTAGGGTGATGGGAATGCCCATACACAGGTGGTGGAAGTGTAAATTGGCCAAACACCTTGCAGGGCAATTTGGCAATATTTATTAAAATTGAGCATGTGCATATCCAAGAATTTGGTGGTCTTCACACCAGAGCTATTCAAAGAGTTCACAAATATAGAGAGTTTTACTGAATTGGCCTAAGAGCCTGCAAATGTTCGCAAAAGCCCTTTCCACATCCATCCCAAATCTTCAGTGTATTGCTCCTGAGTTCCAAAACCTTTTGTTAACTAAACAAAAGAGAAGCCTCTTTTAATGATTACTTAGAGCACCATAAAGCCTTCTGTCTTCCAGTCTTTCCTATGTAACACACATTTCTGTTAAGAGTGAAGTTTGGAATTAAAATGGGATACTCTGTTACGTGGTAGAGAGGCATGGAAGTGATAACTTCTATTTTTTTTTACTTCTATTATTTTGCCTCTACTATTCCTAGACTAATGTCAAAAATTGCAACACTATTGGCAGTGGTGGGGTAGGGGCAGTTCATGAGAACAAATAATGGGTAAGATATTTTTAATACTCTAAGTTTTTCATGTATAGGCAATTTCAGGTGTAGGCAATTCCTTTAGGCTATCCTCAAAATTTATGTCTAAAATGTATCATCAGCTGGAAAGAAAAGCAGCATTGACTAGCCAAAAGAGTATATGTTAGTGACTGATTTTTTTAAGTGTACTTGAAATGTTTTCCTGGAACTACCAAACTGCCCAAAGTAAACTGAATAAAATTCACATATGAAACATGTTCATAATTTCTTTCTGATCTGCTGTGTGCCCTTCAATAAAGCAGTTAAAATTCACATGATAAAAGCGTATCATTAAACATGCATTCCAGTTGAAGTTAATTCTTATCTAATTTTACTTATAAAACACTTAATGCTTTCTACTCCTGTAACAAAAAAATAATAAAATTATATGTTTGCTTCTAGACCAATGAGTTTTAGCAGTAGGTAGCTTTCTCTTCCTTTAAATACTAGGAAAAGTTTTATCCTGAGGTCTAGAAATTAATAGCATTATTTATATTTATAGTTGGTTCTAATTTAATTATTCCTCATAGCAGAATACCAACAATCAATATACGCACACGAACACGTCTGCTAAAGAAACACCATGCTTTTTATCATATACCTCACTTCAAAAATAACTTATGATTTTTGCTAAATAGTGTGTTACATTATTATAAATTAAATAATGAGAAATATCTCAATACATTTTCTTGTTTGTATAACTTACTATAAGGTAAATAAATTAATTATATTACATCTGCATCACTTAAATCTCTTTACAATATGCATTTTGAAATTTATTTCTTAGTAGTTTTAGTAGTATTTAATATTTATTCAATATTAGACGCAAATTAAATTCAAGGAATACTTAATGAGATTTTTGAATCCAGTGTTAACATTTGAATTAAAAATGAAGCTAGGGGCTTCGCTGGTGGCCCAGTGGTTGAGAGTCCGCCTGCCGATGCAGGGGACATGGGTTCATGCCCCAGTCCGGGAAGATCCCACATGCCGCGGAGCGGCTGGGCCCGTGAGCCATGGCCGCTGAGCCTGCGGGTCCGGAGC
>NW_006770904.1:1786382-1799630 GCF_000442215.2 Lipotes vexillifer
CACAACAGTGAGAGGCCCGCGTACCACAAAAAAAAAAAAAAAAAGTTAAACTATTTCCATCAGAAAATAAGTCTTATTTTGATGATAGGTTTAAAAAGGGTATTGGTTTTGTTTACATGGGGAGGATATTGTTTTATAAATTAAGTTAGATAAATCTGCAGCTTCAGGTTCGATGAAAATATATTTTAAAACATGGTAAGAGAAATATTTTTATCAGTAATAAAGTTAACAATGTTTTTTTTATTTTTCAGCTAGTTCAGGAATTATTGATATCCCACTGTGAATCCTAACGGCCCACCTGTTGAGTTCACTTCACGTAGCGCAAAGGGCCCAAGTCTTTCTGATTCTCAGTTGTAAAAATGGGGTTGGGGCAGAAATAAAATCAGTCCAGAAATCTGCATTGTTCTAGCATTATGCCACTCAACAATGGATACAAGAACTAATTAGAGAGAGGAGCACCATTTCAAGAGAAGCATTTTCAATGATATTTTATTTTTTCTGTTTAACGAATTACAATATTGTAAAAGAATTTTATCTTGATCAATTGTGTAACAATAACAATTGCAACAACTCAATCTACAAGAAAGTTTAAACACAGCCTTATGATCCAGGAAACAAAACATATTTTAAAATTTCAGTTTCTATCTACAATTTTGTCAAGGAGAAGTATGATAGGGTGGTTCAAAAAGAGACTTTCTGGCATGAAAATATATTACATGAAGATAAAGTTCTGTGGGAGAATTGGAATAGAAAGGAGAAAATGGAAAGAAAGAAACTTTCCACAGGAAATTACACATGCATTTTTCATAATGAATTATGGTTACTGAGTCAAATTGTTATGGTATTCAGATTCCTTTAGATACACTTAAACAGGTAACCATTTTATTTTAAAGTGTTAATATTTACAAAATGCCAGAAATTTTATTCTTTGGAACTTTTTAACCCTATGATTTAAATCCTTAAATGTCAATGTTAAACTGTGTGAGGGGCACATAGTTTTTCTAAATTCTTTTAAGGGTTATAAAAAAATAAATTTGCAGACTTATAGGTTGAATTGTGTCTCCCCACCAAATTCATGCATTTAAATCCTAATCCCAGTACTTCAGAATGTGACCTTATTTGAAGATAAGGCCTTTATGGAGGCAATCAAGTTTAAATGAGGTCATTAGGGTGGGCCCAAATCCAATATGACTGGTGTCCTTATAAAAAGGAAAATTTGGACACAGAGATAGACAGGAATGACAATATGAAGAGACACGGGGATAAAACAGCCATCAACAAGCCAAGGAGAAAGGTCTAGAACAGATTTTCCCTAATAACCCTCAGAAGGAACCATCCTTGCTAACACCTTGATTTTGGCTTCTACCCTCCAAAGCTGTGAGAAATAAATTTCTGTTGTATAAGCCTTCCAGTCTGTGATACTTTATTATAGCAGCCCTAGCAAACCATATACAAAGACCACTCTCCTGGATAAACTCTCTCACTTGTAGACAAGGAGAAATATAAAGGGACATTACTGCTTCATTCTTTGCATTAGGGGAATGGATAATTAAAATGCGGTATACCAGCATTCCCTGTTTGGTGCCAGGAATGGGTTCCTGGAAACGGGAATGCAAATCCAGGTCTCTCTGGCATTATCCCTTTGGAGACATGCTCCTAGGTATCTAAAACGGGCACCTGCTCTTCCATTCTTTTCAAATGTCCTAAGGGCATGCATGCTTTAGACCACAGTTTCCTTTAGCTTCTTTCCATGAAAATGTTTGGCAATCTTTGCAGTCGCAGTGATATTTCTGACACCCTTCACAATGTCAAAGGACTTCTACCAGTTCTTAAATTGCAGGCTAATTTTTATCCTTCACATTCTTTTAAATGCGCCCCTTCCCCCTCATCTATAAAACTTGGATTTTAAAATCCAGCATGATTCTTTTCCTTTGTTTCTTTGCAACAAGGCTGTTTCTATTCCCTATTATGTTAAAGGGCAAAACTGGCAGAATCTAAAATAAATGACAGCATCAGAAAAACAAGGTGGATTGATGTAATAGATGGCAGAATGAACAGACAGACAAGTATGTGATAAAGTGAGTGTGGTAAAAGACCAACAGTAGAATCTAGGTTGGGGATGTATGTAAAAAACTATTATAAAAACTTAAAACTTCCAAGTTTTCTGTATGTTTTCAAATTCTCAAAATATTGGAAAACAATGAAAAAATAAATGGCAGACAGAATGGCTATAGCACAGAGTAAACAACACAAATTACAGAATATATCTAACTTGGGTGACCAAGGTTGATATCAACTGTGATAACTCATGTTGATAACAGGTGTGCTTGATATGATGTGATGAAAATGGCACTTTACTTCTGTGATTTTCTTACCACACCCTGTTATCTAGGCCTTCCTCTGTCTCCTGGAGTCTCCGCTATTTGTTCACTGGGCTGTCTCCCTCAGCCATTTAACTCTCGCTTATTCCTTTTAAAAAAAGGCTTCAGTTGGCCCTCAAAAAGGTTCAGTTCCAAAGTTTTTGGGTTTTTAAAAATTGACATTTTACATTATACTGAAAATTGCCAAGTATTTCCATATATATGACCTCGTTTGATTGTTACAGAAATCTTAAATACTCCTTTATTGGCTAAGGAAACTAGGACATTGAGGGTAAGCTGAAGGGCATCCCTGACTCTGGATGTTGGCCATTCTTCCTCTTGTCTACGCAGCATCTGATTACCCTTGTAGCATGTGGAGAATCCTCCATCTTATAAGGTAAGCATGACTCTGTTCCCAGCCTCTGTTTCAAAGTACACACTTTTCGACTGGCTTTTTTCATCCAGCATAATTATTTTGAGATTCAGCTTGTTGCAGGTATCAATAATTAATTTCTTCTTATTGCCGAGTAGTATTCCATTGTATAGGGAGACCACAATTCATCTATTCATCTGCTGACGGGCATTTGGGTTGTTTCTAGGTTTCGGCTATTATAAATAAAGCTGCTATTAAGACTCAGATATAAGTCTTTATATGAGCATATGCTTTCGTTTCCTCTGAGTACATACCTTGGGTGGAATGGCTGGATAATATGGTAAGTAATGTTTACCTTAAGAAACTGCAAAGAACTTTCCAAAGTGATTGTACCATTTTACATTCCCGCCAGCAATAAGAGAGTTTCCGTTTCTTCATATTCTCTGCAACATTTGGTATGATAAGTCTTCTTAAATTTTAGCCTTTCTAATAGGTATTAAATGATATCTCACTGTGGTTTAATTTGTATTTCCCTAATGACTAATGATGCTGAGTATCTGTTCATGTGCTTACTTACTATCCATATATATTCTTTGCTGAAGTATCTGTTCCAATATTTGCCCATTTTTAATTGAGTTGTCTGCTTCCTTATGACTGAGTTTTGAGAGCTCTTTACATATTCAGGATACAAATATTTTCACATTTTCTCCAGCCTGTGACTTGCCATTTTATTATCTTAAGAATTTCTTTTAAAAATCAGAAGTCTTTAATTTTGATGAAATTTACTTTATAATTTTTGTCCATTATAAATTGCTTTTAGTATCACATCCAAGAAATCTTTGCCTAACTCAAGGTCTCAAAGATTTTCTCCTATATTAACTTCTAAAAGTTTTATAATCTAAGGTGTTACATTTAGCTCTATGATCCTTTTGGAGTAAATTTTTGTATATGGTGTGAGATATGAAGTTCCTGTGAGTGTGTGTGTGCACACAAGTATTTGGGTATTTGTTCTAGCAGCATTTGCTGAAAATACTATTCTTTCTCCTTTGTACCTTGATAAAAAAAATCAGGTGTCTAAATATGTGTACGTCCATTTCTGGACTCTATTCTGCTCCACTGACACTTTTATTTATCTTCATGACAATTTTTATCACTCTAGCCTTAAAGTAAGTAAAGACCTTTCTCTTTACTTATAAAGGCATTTAGTACCATAAATGTCCCTTCAGGTACTACTACAGTGGCATCCTACTAATTTTGATATATTGTGTTTTCATTTTCATTTAGTTTAACACATTTTCTAATTTTTCTTTGACTCATGGTTTACTTAGAAGTACTACTTTATTTCCAAATATTTGCACAGTTTACAGATTTCTTTCTCTTATTGATTTCTGATTTAACTCTTTTGAGCAAAATAACATACTCTGCATTACCTGAATCCTTTGAAAATTGACACTTGTTTTATTGCCCAGAATATTGCCTATCTTGGTAGATTCCACATGCATTTTAAAAGAATGCCTATTCTACTGTTGTATAGTGGGTCTTCTATCAACGTTAAATATGTCAAGTGGGTTGATAGTGGCTTTCTCACTTTCTATATCTTTACTGATTATCTCTCTTCTTGTTCTGTCAAATATTGAGAGTTGGGTATTGAAATCTGCAACTAAAAATGTGGATTTATCTATTTCTCCTTGCTTTTGCATTTTGAAAATTTGTTACTATTGGCATAAAAGTTTAGGATTATTATGTTCTCTTCATAAATTGACATTTTTCATTAGAAAATGACTTTTTATTTCTTGATTATTCTTTGCTTTGAAATCTACTTTATCTGACATTAACATTGTCACTCTAGCTTTCTTTTAATTAATGTTAGTATGGTATATCTTTTTCCATGATTTTATTTTTAATCTATTTGTATCATTATATTTAATGTGGGTTTCTTGTAGGCAGCAGACAATTGGACAATTTCTGTTTTTAAATTGAGGTATTCAGACAGTTAATGTGATGACTGATATGATTAGGTTTAAAGCCATCATCTTGCTATTTGTTTTCTACCTATTCTTTGTTACATAGCTCCTATTTTTCTGTGTTCTTTTGAATTAATTGAACATTTTTATAGTTCCACATTATCTCCTGTGTTGGCATCTTAGCTAGATCTCTTTGTTTTGTTATTTTAGCAGTACTTTAGCACTTATAGTATATAGCATACATCTTAAACTTATCACAGTCTACTTTTTAGTAGTTTAGTCTAGGGCTAATTATTTTCCCTCCTACTGAGGTAAGACCCTTCTAAGCAATCTACTGAATGGCCCATTTTCCAGTCAGGCTGAACACAGGAACTATTTGTGGCATTGTATGAGCTCTAGATACTGTTTCCTCTAACCACCCTTTCACCGTTTAGGAGTTCATTCTCTGGCCTCAGCTAAGGTTTGTAACCATGTGTGCTCCTCAGCACTCATCTGAATACTCAAGGGGCCCTTATGCATATCTCCAGAGTTATCTTTCTGTACAGCCTTCTCCGTTCTCGTACTGCAACTTGAGAGCTCTAGCTACCTTGGACTCCCTAGAAGCTCCACCTCCTCAACTCAGGTGTCCAGCTGGCTCCTCCTCCCTGCACTGTAGCCTAGAAACTCTCAAGGCAGCAAGGTGAGGCATTTGTAAGTCTTATCTCCTATTTTCTTTTTATCATCTCTCAGGGATAACTGTCCTTCATTGCTTAATGTCCAACATCTTGAAATCCATCGCTTCATATATTTTTTCTAATTTCTTAGTTGTTTCAGGCAGGAGGGGAAATCTTGTCCCTATTATTCCATTTTGGCTCCAAGGAGAACTTCATTCTGCCAATACCCTTCTTTTGTGTGTGTGTGTGTGTGGTATGCGGGCCTCTCACTGTTGTGGCCTCTCCCGTTGTGGAGCACAGGCTCCGGACGCGCAGGCTCAGCGGCCATGGCTCACGGGTCCAGCCGCTCCATGGCATGTGGGATCTTCCCGGACTGGGGCATGAACCCGTGTCCCCTGCATCAGCAGGCGGACTCTCAAGCACTGCGCCACCAGGGAAGCCCCAATACCCTTCTTATCAATTCCCTTCAACTTAAATATGACAGAGGCACTATCTATTGCTCGCAAATAAGAATTCAAACACATACACATGCACCTCTTGCTTATCTCATATACTCAATTTATTTCCTGGTCCTGTCAGTTTTATCACTTAAACATCTTTTTAATAGTAATAGTTTAAGTTTAGATACATAGATAGATAGGTAGATAGATACACAGACAGACAGATAGGTAGATAGGTGAGACCAAACTCCTTAAAATGCCTGCAGTGCTCCCCAAGGCCTTGCCCTTCCCCACCCAACTTCAACCCTTGCCTCTTTCTCTGCCATCCAGCTACAGTAGACTTTTTTCAGAACTCTTGCTCTCTTCTGCCAAAGGCTCTTATCCACGCTGTTCCCCCCCCACCTAGAGCACTATTCCTTACCCCTTTGGGGCGATTCTTTGTCTATTTTGACTCAACATAAGATACCCAGCACCTGGCATAGAGTTGAGCACACAGAAGACACTCCGTATTTTCCAAAAATGAATAAATGAATGAGTTAGGTTAAGTTCCTTGACTACGGTGACACGGCAATAAGTTGGGAAACTGGAACTGGGCTTCTGATTCCTGGCCCAGTTATAGGTTTCATGTGGCATTTGAATTAAAAGTTTGAAAGAACTTCTTAACTGCTGTCAGCCTCTCATATCTGTTTTGGAGATGTTAGTAATGATACCCAGCCTGTAAATCTCTTAAAGAGTCAGTCCCTCCATGTCCCATGATTAGTTGCTGGTTCATTTGGCCTAAAGAACTGTTATGCTCTGAGGTTATTTATGGGTGACTCTAGTCTTTAGGAATTTCAGTGGATCCAATAATTGGTCTAAGCAGTAGTTTTTGATGATTTAGCTGTGTTCTTTGTGAATTAATGGTGACTAATGATAGGGATTTAGAACTGACACCCCAGGTATTTAGCTGTTTTAAATAGCACATTAAACAATATAACACTTAAAGTTCATGTGCCTTAAAAAATATTTTATGAAAACCCAGGAGGTGAACTATAAGTGTTGTATTAGTTGCATTGAGAAGTAATTTCATAGCTCCAGAGGTGGAGCCAGAAGCAGATTGTTTTTTCCTCTAAATGAATGTGCCCTTCACTAAGAACACAGGCTCATAATGACTGAATGGTATACACATTCCTGTTCCCAAGCTTCTAAGACCCAGCGCCTAAAAGGGAGAAGCATGCAAAACTGAAGTTAGCCATGAGTAAAAAATCAGATAAAACGCAAATTGAGAGACAGGTCTCAAAAGTATCAGGGTCATGAAAGACAAAAAGACACTGATGAACTGTCCCAGACTGGAGCCATGACAACTAAACGCAATTGTTGATGCTGTCTTGGATCCTAGATCTTAGAAAGAACATTAGTGTGACAACTCGTAAAGCTTGAATAAGGTCTGTCAACTAATCAAAGATATTGTGTGTACTGTTTTAATTTTCCTGGCTTTGGTCACTGTACTATGGTTACATTTGTGGAAGACAGAAGAGGAGCATATGAAAACTTTTGGGACTATTTTTACAATTTGGTTATAAGACTAAAATTATTTCATGGTCAAGTGTTTAAAACATACCCAAAATGAATTAATAAACAAAAAACACAAACAGATTACTACATCCAAAGAAAGAGACACAATTTCTATGCAAAGAATGTTATAAATATTTAAAATTTCAGGCAGATTTCAAAGCACAAAACCAAGATGAAGGGAAAAACAGAACTCTTGAGCTTACAGCTCCTCAAGAAAACTCAGTTCTTCTTTAGAGCCACCACCACTGGTCTCACTAGATGCCATAACAGTAGCACAGAACAGACACCTGACCTGTTGCCTCGGGCTGCCCTGAAGATGGGGGCCTGGAAGCCCTAATTCTTATGGGGCCTGTTGGGTATAGGCCTATTTTTTCTCTTTAGAGTTGCCTTACACGTTCTAGTTCCTTTGCCTTTCCATGAACATTTTAGAAAAATATTGTCTCTATCTACAAAAATTCTTGCTGTAATTTTGATAGGAATTGTATTTAATCTGTATATCAATTTGGAGAGAATTCACATCTTTACTGTGTTGAGTCTTTCAATTCATTAACATGGAATATCTCTCCATTTATCTAGATTTCCTTTGATTTCTTTCATCACTGTCTGGTAGTTTTGAGCATATGAATCTTGTACATGTCTTGTTAGATTTACATCGAAGTAATTTATTTATTTTTTTTAGGAATTGTAAATAGTATTGTATTTTTAATTTCAGGTTCCACGTGTTAATTGCTAGTATATAGAAATACAATAGGTTTCTTATGTTGACCTTGTATCTATACTGAACTCACTAAATAGTTGCAGGAGTTATTTTGTACGTTCCTTGGGATTTCTATGTGGAACAACATGTAATCTGAAAATAGGGACAGTTTTATTTCGTCCTTTCCAATCCATATGCCTTTTAGTTCCTTTTCTTCCTTACTGCACTGGCTAGAGCTTCCAGTCCTATGTTGAACAGCAGTTGTCAGAGTGGATATCCTCGCTTGTCCCCCATCCTAAAAGGAAAATATTCAGCTTCTCACCATTGTCTGATGTTAGCTATAGGCTTTTTTGTGAACATTCTGTACTAGATTGAGGAAGTTCCCCTCTATCCCTATTTTGCTGATAGTTTTTATCATGAATGGGTATTGGATTTTGTCAAGTACTTATCCTCCATTGATTGATATGATCATGTGACTTTTCTCCTTTAAGCTGTTAACATGGTGGATTACACTGACTAGTTTTCATATTGAACCAGGCTTTCATCACAGAACAAACCCCTGTTGGTCATGGTATATAATTCTTTTAAATTTCATTTACCGTTGCTGTTATACAAAAATAATTTTATTCATGCATACTGCGCTAGAATGATCTTTTAAAACATAAATATGACTGTGTAATCACTCTGCTTATATCCTTGAGCTACTTCCAGTTTCCAGCTGGAAAAAGATCAAAGCCTCATTCCGGCCCCTGCCTTCCTCACTATCTCATCTTGTGCTGTTTTCTTCTTTTCTTCTGTGCCCCTTCACACTGTTCCCTCTACCTCCAACACCTCCCCCACCTTTTACCAAATTAACTACTATATACCCTTCAGATCTCAGCTTAGGGTTCCCCCTCTACCCCAAATTGAGTCCAGCTCTTTTTATTTAACCTTCATAGTTTTATATCAATTTCCTCTGTACACCATTTATGTGTGTTATTTAATGTCTTCCTCTCCCACAAGATGTCAAGCTTCACGTGGACAGGGACCATTGCCACCTTAGTTTCCATAGTAATCCCCTTACCTGGTAAACAGAAGGCATCTAAATACTTGTTGAATGAACGTGTCAAAGAAAGTCTAAGCAGAGGGGTAAGCAAAAGTACACATGTGGGAAGAATAAGTGGGTTCAGGGTCATTGTCCTGGGAGACAAAGCTCAAATGGCAGGGTTTTGATTTTCAAATGGAAGAAGGAGCGCTCTGGCTTAGGGACAAAGGGGAGCCACTGGCTTCTGGACAGAGAAGGCACCTGAACTTGCTTTTATCAATTGTTATAAACTTACATATGCATTAATATTTAACCTCTTTTCTCCCATATTGATCTCTGTAAGATGATCTTTAAGTAGCAAATATGCTTATTACTAGTTTATATGTATATATATATATATATATATATATATATAAATTGATTTGATCTGCAGGATCAGCTTTCTGAAACAAAAAGGCAGCTAACAAAACACCTTGGTGATCTCAGAAAGTTAAGATCAGAAACGACATTCCAAATTTTTGCCAATGACTTCGAAAAGCCGGATCTAAGATCTTTATAAACCTGTTGTGTTCTTTCACTTAGCCGTATTTGATTCTGATGAAATCTCTTTTCCTCATCTTCTGATTCAACACTTTCCTGAAACTGCTCTCATCTTCTGTTTCACTCCATCCCTTTGTCTTTCCCACATCCTAATCACAGGCCTTCCGCAGTGTTCTGGCCCTCACCTTTGCCTCTCCTCACTTTTTCTGTCCCAGACTGAACATCTCTTCACCCAGCATCCCTGTGGGGATAACTCCCTCACTGGCTACTCTTAATGATTATGACCTCCAGGATCCCGGGCTAGGGGCCAAGTTCTGCAGCGGGTTTCAGGGCCCCTGGATCTCCCAAGTTCTTTTATTCAGAACCCTCCCACAGTCTGCTCCATCGTAATATAGGGCCGGATAAAGAAATCCCTGGCTATGTCATAGGTGGATGGTAAGATTTTATTGCTATTAATTCCCCATAAAATCTTTTCCTGAAGAAATGGAGATGAGTCCCAAATACAGTGAGTACAGTTCAGCTCTCTCTGGAAATGAGCTATCTTCTTCCACCCCAAGAGTGAGAGTCCTGAGAAAATGATTCACATTTCCCTACTCCACTGATTCAAGGGAATGTGCATATTGTAATAATTACTCTGTGACCACAAAGTAACATTTCTCATTACCTCCTTAGTGCAAGATTAGCTAAAATAGGGGTGTGTGTGTGTGTGTGTGTGTGTGTGTGTGTGTGTGTGTGTATGACTCAGAAACTTTTTTAAAGTTTCCAGCTGCTCTGTTTGCTCTCTTAAATCTCACCACTGTTTTTCTTTCTAGATGCACAGGTTCCCTATGCACATGTCAGCAACTCCAGAATTTACATTTTTAGCCTTGACTTCTCTCTGGAATTCTATCCCTAAATGTCTATCTACTTGACAGACCTTCCCAAAGGAAAATTAACTGTGAATTCCTTGAAAGCAGGAGCAATATCAGATTTAATTTTATATCCTCCATGCCTAGTGCAACACGTACTACAGAGTAGACACTCACAGATATTTAAAAAACAAATGGATATTATGTAAGACTATGGATTATGGAATAATGTCTGTGGAAAGCACTTAATAGTGAAGTATGTTGCCACTGGCTACTATTTTTTAAGTAACAAGAATAACAACCAACACTTGCATTACATTTGCAGATATGTTAAGATTGAAGTAATGGATTAATATCTTAAACTTAATTTATCACCATCTTACTCAGTGTGGCTGCAACCTTAGCTCCTACTCCTACGAACTAGTAAAATTACTCTAGTTACTGTCTCTGGAACACATTATCTTTATTTCTTTGCTTCTGTAATCCCTTTCTTCTAAAATTGGATTCCTATTTACTCTTATTTAAGTTTTCTTCGATGATCCATCTAAACTCCCACTTCCTGTATAAAGCATTCACGCAGCCTTCAAGCCAACACATCTATTTTTATCTTCCGAATTCATAAAACTCATGGTCTAACCTCCTAATGGAGAGTCAAGATACAACTATATGTCTAAATTCCAGCTCTAGCACATTCTATGTAAACTTTCTCAGTTACTTAACCTTCCTGAACCTTGTTCCCTGATCTGTGGAGAAGAGATACCAGTATCTACCTCTCAAGATTCTCAAGGGTTACATGAAGTAATGTTTATAAAGAACTTAGTTAGCATGTCTTAAGTATTCAATGAAGAGTAGCTAAAATGTTATTTATATGGCACATACTATTTGCCATCTTGTTTTGTTGTGGACTTTCAATGTATATATCGTAACTCCCTATATTGGAGGTATTTCTTTGTAATTCTTTAATCACCAAGAGCTGTGTCTTACTGAAGTGCTTCCTGATTTATTTAATCATGATTGTTATTGTTGTTGTTATTGTTATTATTATACCTCCGGCTTGTATAATACTTTACAGTGTACAAAGCAATTTCATGTATATTATCTCAGTTTATCTTCATAACCATCTAGTGAAATAGGCCAGGCAAATATTGTTAGAACCTATAATTTACTGAATAAGAAATAGACTCAGAGGACTTTCACTTCCATCCAAATTTAATTATCTAGTACTACACTTTTTCTTCCACTGTAAACAAATATAAACCTAGACAAAAATGTATGAAACAAGTGTTTTTAGTTACTGGAAAATAGGCAGTGCAAAACTGTAATCACTGAAAGAACAAAAGCAAGTAAGGTGAGCACGACAATTTGGCCAGCTTTCTTCCTGCAGGCAGTTTCTGGACCTTGACACAGGACAAGGGAACCCAAGCAGAGCATGGCAGTCTCAATGAATTGCGAATACAGACATCTGAATCCAGGGAGGCTAAAGTGGTTAGAACATATGGGACAAAGTACTGGAGAAATCAGAGCTACATAGAGAAAATGCTTCAGAGATCTGAATAGTGCTACCCTTGAATTTTTGCTGAATATTAAGTGGTATATATATATATATATATATATATATGGTGAATTTCCACAAAGTTAGGCCTAGAACAACTATCATAGATTATAAAGCTGAACAATTTCTAGAGTTCATCGTAGCGGTAGGAGCATTTGCATTCCAACCAGCTACACCGAAGAGAACATACTGAACACCAGGACATTAGTATGGGCCCCAAAAGAGCCATACTTTAGAAGTGGAGCTAAATTAACCCTAAAATAACAGCTACCCTCGGGCTGCCTTAATAAAACTTTAAAACAGCCTGAAAAAAACCAAACTAATCCACAAATAACTTAAATACCTGCCAAAACAAAATTCAAACTCATTAAAAGATGAAAAAGGAAAAATCCAGCTCCCAACAATTCACACCCTCCATCATCCCACCAATAATCCCTGGACAAAGCAGCAGGGAAATGGGACAATCAAGGGGAAAATCAGTAAATCAAGACAGACACAGAAATGACAAAGATGATGAAATTATCAGAAAATAATGTTAATACAGCTTATAAATATGTTCAAGTGTGTAAAGAGAAACACGAATGTCTTGGGGAGAGACACAGAAAATATTAAGAAGAACCAAGTGGGACTTCTAGAGATGCAAAATTTAATGTCTAAAATGTTTTATTTTTTTATTTTTTGGCTGATAAAACGAGTTAGCATGTTACGTTGCTTTATAAATTGCTGATATACGGGTGCGCCTGGGCAGCAGAGGTCCACCTGGGCCACCGGCGCCCTGAGCCCCTAGCCGAGCCCCTAGCCCAGCCCCCAGCGCACTGACGGGAAGGGTAGCTGGAAGCGGAAGCAGCGAGGGGCCCCAGGAATCTCTTCCCAAGAGAGCAGGACGGCGCAGGCGGTGACACCCGCGAGGCACCAGGCCTATACTTACCGTGAGAAGGCCGCGCCGTCCTTCACTCCGGGAGAGTCTCAACGCGCCGGCTAATCTCCTCAGGATGAGGGGCCCCAGGTCCAGCCGCCGCCGCCGGTGGACAAAGAACTTAATGAACTCGTAGTCAGAGGCAGGCACATGGTCCTCGGGCCGCAGCGCGCGAACGTCTGGAGCAGCGGCCCCAGCTTGGGCGCAGCGTCCGCTTGCGTTTAGGCCCCAGCTCAGTTGTAGGCGCGCAGGTGGCGGCGCTGACGTGCGGTGCGGGGCGCGCGGGGCCTGGGCGAGACGTGGCTGCGCGCGCACACCCTGCAGAAG
>NW_006770904.1:1799751-1840423 GCF_000442215.2 Lipotes vexillifer
GGGGGGAGGGGGGGGGCGCCCGTGGTGGAGCCTCTGGAACTTTGCACCTACAGACTGTCTGGGGGAAATGCCCCGGTCCTGCGCTGTGTTCAGGACCACCAAGTGCTAGGCATCATCCCGGAAGTAGAAGGTGGCGGCAGTGTCGTGGATGCGGACCCTGGATGGGGTCGCCCCCAGCCCTTCAGGCCGTCCCGACATTGGAGGCAGACAGGCTGATCACAGCATCGTGGTCCCGGGCAAGTGGCCGGAGCTGGAGGGCTCTGTTTGGACTGTCTTTGAAATGCGGGACCTCCTTCCTTCTGGAGACATCCAGGCATCCTGGCTGGACGTTAACCCACGTGAGTACTTCACCTCCTCCTCCATATTGGCTCTCTGTCACCTTCTCCTGGGCTTTCTCCTCTCCACTCTTAACACCTTTTTTTTTCTTTTTTTATGAACTTCCCTAGTAGAGTTCAAAAAATGAGAAAAATGAGGCCCGAGCAAGTTAAAGATCACCAATATTTAGGAAATTATCAAAGGGAGAAGAACTTATGGAGAAGCTAGTGAGGAAAGAAACAAACAGGAGAGAGTGGTCTCGTGGAATTCAAGAATTCAGTACAGTGTGGTCAACAGGATCAGATGTGATTAAAAGATAAGGAATGAGACCGTGTATTATATTTGGTGAAAAGGTCATTGTTGACTTGTGAAGAGCAATTTCATTGGAGTGGTGGAAGCAGTGTTGGAAGAGTTACTGAAAAATGGAAAATGAGAATAGGAAATACAGAGAACTTTTTCAAAAAGTTTGCCTGCCAGGAAAGAGTTCAAGGGAATTTTGTAGTCAAGGGCTTTTCCCCCTAAAGTACAGGAAGGGCTTAAGTATTTCAAATGTTGATGAGAAGGAGCATGTAGGTTCTGAAAAGGAAATGATGACAACTTTTTTATCATTTATCAAGTCCCATGTTAGCTGGACCCAGGACTCAGAGGAACGAGGAGAAGCTTAAGTGTCTGGGCAACACTTTTTTTTTTTTCTTTTCTTTATTTTTTTATACAGCAGGTTCTTATTAGTCATCCATTGTATACATATTAGTGTATACATGTCAATCCCAATCTCCCAATTCATCCCACCGCCACCACCACCCCCATCACTTTCTCCCTTTGGTGTCCATACGTTTGTTCTCTACATCTGTGTCTCAATTTCTGCCCTGCAGACCGGTTCATCTGTACCATTTTTCTAGGTTCCACATATATCACTCTCCACCTTTTAGCAATACTCACTTAAATGGTGACACAGTTCCAGGCTTCATGCCCTTCTTGCCCGCCTCTTCATGCCTCTTGCCTGTCATCTCATACAGACCCGCCTCAAAATTGAGTGGCATTAGATCTAGATAGTATTGATCAAATTGTAATGCATTAACCCTGTCTTAATTCAGTGTTTTATCCTGGTCATAGAGAGGAGGACTTTTGGCTTTATTATAAAGACAGTTGTTTTTAGTGCTCTTCTATACAAAGTTGAGAAGAATTTGCATGTTTGGTGGTTTATAAAGTTAAAAACTCCACATCTTAGGAGTTCTGTAGTTTTGTCTTTAATGTTATTTTAGGTGTCAGATTTCATCTATTTCTGGGCATAATAAAACCCTTATGCACACAAACAAGATTTTCAGTCACAATTTAAAAAAGCTATTGGGGGCTTCCCTGGTGGTCCGGTGGTAAAGAATCCGCCTTCCAATGCAGGAGATGTGGGTTCGGTCCCTGGTCAGGGAACTAAGATCCCACAGGCAGCAGGGCAACTAAGCTCGTGCACCACAGCTACAGAGCCCACGTGCCCAGGAGCCTGCACACCACAACTAGAGAGAAGCCTGCATGCCGCAACAAAGAGCCCTCATGCCTCAACAAAGATCCCGCCTGCCGCAACTGAGACCCGACGCAGCCAAAAATAAATTAAATAAATAAATAATAAATAAATCTTAAAAAACATAAAAATAAAATATAAAAAGCTATTCTTAGATAAGATGATATGTATATATGTATAAATATATAAATACAGGTTTCCCCTCCTATCCAAAAGTAGAGCATTCCTAAGAAACCTTTCATAAGCCAAAATGGTATAAAGCAAGAAGCAATCACCTCAGAACAGATCTTGCTAATGCATACCCAGAGTAAGTCAAGATAAAATACAGATGCTCACGAACACAGTTCAAAGCTATGGTGGCTTGATTATGAGATGCCGAATGTAGTTCCCAGGGAAGGAGCTTGATGGTCCACTCTCCCTGCTTGGGAAGTGTGCTGCCCCTATAATGGCTTGCTGCAAAACAAATGCCAAACGCTATTTTCACTTTTTGTCTTTTTTTCATAAAACTGAAAATCCTCTTGGATTTCGTTCACTTAGTGTAAACAGGTACTCATGTAAGTCTTTAATAATAGCAAAGTGGCATAAAGCGAACTTTTGAAAAGTGTGAGATACCTGTATAAATATTAATATCTATCATGATAAATTATAAATTTTTTCTGTGTTAAGAAGTAGTGTGTAGAGCAGTTAAAAAACACCTTCTCTAAAGCAAGTGATGGCTTAATATATATTTGTCACTAAAACAACTTTCAAGTATCATTAATTTAATTAAGGAAATAGGATGATTTTATACATTTTAATTTTATTTAACAAGATTAGGGCTTCCCTGGTGGCGCAGTGGTTGAGAGTCCGCCTGCCGATGCAGGGGACACGGGTTCATGCCCCGGTCTGGGAAGGTCCCACATGCCGTGGAGCGGCTGGGCCCGTGAGCCATGGCTGCTGGGCCTGCGCGTCCGGAGACTGTGCTCCGCGATGGGAGAGGCCACAACAGTGAGAGGCCCGCATACCGCAAAAAAAAAAAAAAAAAAAAAGAAAATACTATTTTTTTTATTATTTCATTAAGATTTTAAGCAAACTGATAAAATGTAAGATTTTAGAAAATAGCCTATTTCAATTAAGGTGACATTTTATTCAAAAACAATAAAATAAAAGGTTGTGTGTGTATAGAGCAGGAACCAAAACTGATGAAAAGCTAAAATAGGATAAGCATCTAGAGAATTCACATTCCTGGGGTCAGCTATTATCTCTAATATAAGACTTGGGCCAGGTCTAGAACTATCAAGACCAAGATTGGCTTAACACTAGCTTGTAATTCAGCTAGCACTTGTTAAAGTGGTTCTGCGTGGAAGCCCTAGGGTAGAGGAAGTCATATTGGTATTTGTGTAGGATAGAGTACTTCCAGCTGGTCTCAAAAAGTTCTATTCTTATGTCTAAAAAAATGTTAAATCCACTTGATGGGAATATCAACAAATTAAACAGCACAGAAGAAAAGGTCAGTGCCCTTGAAGACAGAGGTGCAGAAATTATCCAAACTAAAGCACTGAGAAAAAGATTGAAAAAAAAATGAATAGAGCCTTAGTGGCATGTGGGATAATATTAAGAAATCTAACATAGTATAAATGGAGTCCCAGAAAATAAAAAGGGGAAATGGAAATAATAAAGTCATAATGGATAAAACATTTCTAAACTTGATGGAAACCGTAAACTCACAGGTACAGGAAGTTCAGTAAACCCTAAGCAGGATGAACACAAAGACAACCATACCAAGGTACATCATAATTGAATTGCTCAAAAGCCAGTGAGAAAAAGAAAGCCTTAAAAGCAGCCAGAGGGAAAAATATGACTCATTATACACGGAGAACAAAAATAAGTATTTCCAAAGACTTCTTATCTGAAACAATGTGAGCTAGAAGATATTGGAAGAAAATCTTTGAAGTATTGAGATAAAGAAAAAACTGTCAACATAGAATTTTATGTCCAGAAGAAATATCCTTCAAATATGAAGGTAGATTTTTTTTTAGTAAAACGAAAGCTGAGAGAATTTCTCACCAGCAAATCTGTACAATAAGAAATGTTAAAGAAAGTTCTTCAGGCAGAAGCAAAATGCTAACAAATGGAAACTCATCTCTGTCCAAGGATATGAAAAATGTCACAGATGGTAAATATGTAAGTAAATGTGGGTAAAACTTGTGTATTATAAGTGAAATGACAATATTATTTGAATATATTCTGTGATGATTTTAAGATTCGTTTTGTAAATCTTAGAGAAATCACTAAAAAAGGGAAGCAAAGAGATACAGCTAATAAACCAATAGAGAAAATGAAATGGAAAACTAAAACGTAATTGATGGAGAAGAAGTCAGAAAAAGAGGAAAAGGAGCAAAGAACACATGGGACATACAGAAAACAAATACCAAGATGATAGACTTAAACCTAACTCTATTGATAATTACATTAAATGTGTATAAGTCTAAGCACTCCAACTGGAAGACGGGGATTGTCACAGTGGGTAACAAAGCAAGATCCAACAATTTACAGAAAATCACTTTACTATAAAGATACAGATAGGGTAAAAGTAGGAAGAGAAAAATATGTACTATGAAAACACATACACATAAAAATCAGTATTGGAAACCATAATCAACCCTTCTGACTTAATTAACAGTTATAGAGCACTAGACCTAACAACTACAGAATGCACATTCCTTTCTAGTACGTGTTGAACATCCACCAAGCCACACAATATACTGGACCATAATGCATATCTTGATGAATTTGAAAGGGTAGAAACCACACTAATAATGTTTGATTAAATTAGATATTAGTAACAAAAGATATCTGGAAAATATCCACATATTTGGTCATCAAACAACCAATTACAAAATTTCCAAGAACTGAAAAGGGAAGTTCGAAAATATTTTAGCTGAATTATAATGAAAACACCAATATCAAAACTTGTGGGATGCAGCTAAAGCAGTACTTAAAGGGAAATGTATAGGTTTGAATGCTTAGAGTAGAAAAAGATCTGAAATTGATGATCTCTACTTCAACATTAATAACTTAGAAAAAGAAGAGCAAATTAAAGTAAGTAGAAGGAAGGAATAGTAAAGATAAAAGCAGAAATAACAAAAAATGGATAAGCAATAGAAAAAAATCAATAAAAACCAAGAGCTAGTTCTTTCAAAAGAACTATTTCAAAATAAAATTGATAACCTCTACCTAAAGAGAGAAGATACAAATTACCAATATAAAGAATGCAAAAGCAGGCATCACTAAAGATCTACGGACATTGATAGCATAAAAGGAAAACATTATGAATGATTTTATGCCAATAAATTTAATAGCAGAGGTGACATAGACAAATTTCTTGAAAAACATAAATTGTCAAAACTCACTCAAGAAGAATTAAATAATCATTATAGCTTTATATCTAATAAAGAAGTTGGGGCTGATGGAAAATCATATCTCTTGATTATGGTGAACATATCCATTTATCAAACCTTATCAACTGTACACTTAAAATGGGTACACTTATTGTATGTAAATTATACTTCAATAAAGTTGATTTAAAAGGAAGGAAGGGAGGGAGGAAGCTCAGAGGATTTACTCGATTTGCTGAAGACCAGGTCCCAAACCAGGGTCCTCTAATTGCCAATACACAGCTTTCCTCACCGGAGCACATTGCCTTGGGATTACCATGGGGGAAATTTAATCATTACACTCTTTGAGAAGAGAAAAAGTAATCACATCTTTTCAGAAATTGCCATTCATCATCTGTTTCTAATCGAATTTCCAAAATTTTAATTGTCTGCATTCTGATCTCTGCTCAGGGCAACACACGCATGAACCTGGTGAATGAACCTAGTTTGGGGTAGACCTGATGGCTGCCCATGGGAGTGATTTGTGACTAAGTAAGGAGCGCGCTCAGAACCTCTCCTTTGCCTCTCATTGCTCTGCACCACACTCCTCTCCTTCCTGCCAGAGCTGGAGCTAGGACTGTGCTCTCCCAGTTCATGGTCCAAGGCTTTTGCTGCTACACTAGAAGCAATATCTACTGTGAATTAGTGGTGTTCAGCCCTGTACTCACAGTTTATATGGATGTATGCTTTAGAGGTATTGGATTGGAATGGACATCTAATTTACTCCACAGCCTCAAGGCAGAAAGACCTGCTGCTGCTTTACCCTTCTCCCATTAACATATATATTAACTAGATTAGCAAGCTATCAGCACTCAGTCCTGAGAGCCTGGGTAGTTCATTCAGTGCATTTTACAGTCTACTGACTGCATTTCAGTGAGAGCAAGGAAAGCTGAAAATAAAGAAGGAAAGAGAGTGAATGTAGGGCACTGGCAAAGACATGCATGCCAGGATGAGATAGCTCAGGATCTGAGCAACATGAGAGACACCGAGGCATCTAAGAGAATGCACCCAAAATCAGGGGAAAGAAAAACACCTAACGCATGCAGTTGCTGACTGTAATGTTTCCCTTAGAGCATGGGACAGTGCAGTTTGGTGGAAAGTACATGACTTTCAAAACCAGACAAACCTTGGTTGAGTGCTGTTTAGTTTCTGAGTGAACTTGAGCAGGTGACTTAACCTCTTTGAACTTCCACTTCCTCACTATGCAGTGAAAATAATAAAGTCTTCCTGGTATTATTAGAAGAATTAAAGGGCCATGACACATGAAAAAGCCACAATGCCTATTTTTGTTCTTCCCTTTCTTCTTTTCCTCCATCCCCTCTTCCTACCTCCCTCGATATATAAAATGGTAGAGATAGAAAAGACCCTAAAATCCTGTACTGCAGCACCCTTCTCATACAGGTACGAGAAGCAAGAGACTTGCTTGTGTCCCACCGCTGGCCATTGGCAAGGCTGAGGTCTCCTGAGTATAGTGTGATCTTTCCACCATGCCATTTGGGGTGGGGGGCACATGTAGCTGGATTAGAAATTCTAAATGCCAGTTTCCAAAATGTACATGTGTGTGAACTTAAAGGTCCAAATCCAAGGGGATATCAAAAAGGATAGCTCTCTTATCTCATGCTTTTCACTCAAGAACCCTGAACTAGACCATTGACTATTTTAAAAGCTGCTCTGATGAATAAACCTCTGGTAGACTTTTATAACTCAAGATATAGTTGATGTCTCCCCACAAGCATTGCTGAGTAAATTCTACTTTCTGGAAGGAGGCAGTACCAGGAGTTCCCAAGATGGAGCCCTCAAGCTCCTCAAGGTCCACAAGTGTTCAGAAGGCCTAGACCCCCTTCAGCCTTTGGGAGGAGAGCTCCCCTATTTTGTGAGTCTTCGGGGAAACCTGGACTCTGACAGCTGCAACGGAAGGACAAGGGGGCAGATGTTCCTTCTTCCCACCTCTACAACTGGAACTGGGTCACATGACACATACTCTGTCAATCAGATGTTCCCATCATACCGTGATCCTTAAGAGAGTGATGCTATGATTAGAATTCAAGGCAGCACCATCAGGGGCAGCAGTACAGCATTCATGTATTCACTACTGTGTCTAGAGCTGTGCTTCTCAATCTTTTTTTCATCATTGCTCTCATAAGGAGATTTTTCGGACATTTTTCCCAAATTTCCCCCACCATGTAATTTTAAGACAACAGATATTCAGTATATCTGCTTACATACTGTATATATATATCCATGCATTATACATAAAGAGTAGAATTTATGTATTTTGCCCCTTCAGGGGTGGTATCACTCCTGTTGAGAATGCATGGTCTAGAAGATATGGTGTCCAGCAGGGGCATCCCAGCCAGATGTTCCCATGAATCAGTAGTGGCAGTGAATCTTATTCCCTGGCATCTCTGTCCCTCACTCATCTTCATCCATCTGTGAGTTCCCTGGGATTTTTCCAGTAAGGTCCTATCTTGGTTTGGACTTGCCTGGAAGCAGATCCTGAGGTAAGAATTCTAGTACCAATATTTGTACTATTTCTAGTACAAATAGTTTATTTGGTGGGTGAGCCCAGGAACACCAACAGGAGAGCTAGGAGGGAGACAGGGAAAAGGAAGCCAGGCAGTTGGGTTCATTACCAAGCCAGTTACCACCAACAAGCCCATGGGGTGCTCTAGGTGAGAAAGTAAAGCATACGCCAGAAGCATCCCACCCAAGGGACACGGCGGCTGAAATGTTTGTACACCAATTCCCACCAGTCATTGGTCAAGTGCTGCTGCCACGGTTGCTCCTTCCCAGCCCTTCTAGTCTGCTGTGCACGGGCAGAGGAGTTCTGGAGGCCAGAGAAGGGCTTGATGTAAAGAACATAAATGCTGGCAGCTAGAAGTCTGGCATGTGTGCACTGAAGTGAAAAGGGTCAAAGGGACATGGTCAGGGCACTGACATTGAAAGACAGATGAAAAGCATGAAGTCATGGACTTTAACCAAGGATTTCAATGACTGTGCCAAAAGGATGGGGCCAGGATAGCTGGAAACCAAAGGTGAAGTTTGATCTGAGCTTACTGAATTACCTTATCAGCTGAACCTGTATCTTCAAGATGGCCTTTTGTCTGTTTGTTCGTTTTGCATGTGTAAGGACATTGATCAGAAGAGAGCTGGAATTGGGGATGTGTGGGAGGATATAGAGACCTCCAGTTTTCCCAACTCTCAGCCCACTCTTAGCCCTTCTTGCCTCCCTTAGCATCCTCCTCTTCCCTACCTTGATTAGACTCTTCATGTCTGGCCTGAGAACACTGCTACCTTCTCCAGAGGCCATTAGTTACCTTGGAAGAGGGAGCAGATTCTCTTCATGCTCTATCTCCACCCCATATACAGTGATTCTTGATATTCTGAGACCTGTAGCTGGAGTCAGAGTCCAGCATTTTCCAAGGGAGGAAGGATATTTACAATGTCAAACCCAGTAGGAGATTTGCCCACCAAAAGATTTACAGGACTTTACTCAACTATATTGGCAAAGTTCTGAAAATGTGTGAGGAAAGGGATCCCAAGGGCTACTGATCACGGAGGAAGGAACATCATTTTGATCTAGGTAAATTTGGATGCACTTAGCAATAACTCTGGGTGTAGTGATGCTAGTTGGAGCAGCTGAGAGTGGTTCTGATAATTTGCTTGCTGGCTAAAGAAGACTTGAGATCAGTTGGGAGTGTAGCCTAGGGAAAGTTGAGATGCCGCAAATGGTGACGTTCAATTAGAGAAAGGAATTCAAAGATGTCAAGAGCTAGGAATGTGGCTGTAGATTTAGCCCTATAGATGATCTCTCATCATCAAGGCCCGAGATAGACACCGATAAGGGAAATGCCAGCATCTTTGAAAAGCAGTATAGTGGCTATTCTCTGTGGGTTTGGGAGACTGGTAGAAATAGGACTCCTTGATTACAGTGAATGTACAGTTTGCCAAGATGGCAAACGGCAAGTAGTTAACACTAGAAGAGTCAGATACAAATGGGTGTGGTTACTTTAATAGACATTAGGGCTCATTAGAATAGATGGACCTGGTGAGATTTTAGGGTATGGTAGATTGGTCCTGGAGATTCTGGCCCAGTTTGATGTATGTAACTGAAAAAATTTCAAGTCTTTTGAATCATGACTACCACTATATATGAAAGTTGGGGCCATTTCATTTTTCTTTAATTTTTATTGGAGTCTAGTTGATTTACAATGTTGTGTTAGGTTCAGGTGTACAGCAAAGTGAATCAGTTATATGTATACATGTATCCACTCTTTTTTAGATTCTTTTCCCATATAGGCCATTACAAAGTATTGAGTAGAGTTCCCTGTGCTATACAGTAGGTCCTTATTAGTTATGTATTTCATATATAGTAGTGTGTGTATGTCAATCCCAATCTCCCAGTTTATCCCTCCTCCCCTTCCCCTCCTGGTAGCCAGAAGTTTGTTTTCTACATCTGTGACTATTTCTGTTTTATAAATAAGTTCATTTGTACCATTTCTTTTAGATTCCACATATAATCAATATCATATGATATTTGTCTTTCTCTGTCTGACTTACTTCACTCAGTATGACAATCTCTAGGTCCATCCATGTTGTTGCAAATGGCATTACTTCATTCTTTTTTATGGCTGAGTAATGTTCTGTTACATATATATACCACATCTTCTTTACCCATTCCTTTGTCAATGGACACTTAGGTTGCTTCCATGCTGGCTTTTGTAAATAGTGCTGCAGTGCACATTGCAGTGCATGTGTCTTTACTAATTGTGTTTTTCTCTGGATATATGTCCAGGAGTGGGCTTGCTGGATCATATGGTAGCTCTAAATCTCATTCAGTTCACAGAGCCACATCCTCTAATGATGGGGGAAAGAGAATGCCTAAGTAATCATGTTCTACTAATATTGCAGGTATATCCTGTAAATTTTCCTCCTTGCCTTCCCCAATGGTACTTGTGTCTATTTATATAATTCACTGTAATGGGGAATGTAAAATGCCCAGACTTTTCAGAACTCTTAGGTCATTGACTTCAAACCAACAATACTATAAAAGCAGGAAATTCATGGGGATCAGGTGATTAATAGACTTTTGGAGTGTGGGTGTTGGCCTTTTTTATTTAATGGAGGGAAAATATAATAAACACAGAGAAGAGTGCAAAAATCATGATGAGTTTTTGCTCCTGTAAGAGCATCCATTCTCCCCTTCCATCGCTGAGTTCCTTCCCGACCTGCAGCTCCGTGTCTTAAACTCTCCCTTCTCCCTCCCATCCCAAGGTCTTGAGGTCACTGCTCTCTGGTGTGAACGTTCTTCCCAGCTCCTCCCACCCCTTCACCTAACTAAGTCCTCCTCATCCTTCAAATCTGAGCTCTAGGCAGGGTCACTTCCCTAAGAAACCTTGACTGCTTTCATTTCCCCTCGAATCTAAGTCAACTTCCTTGGTTCAACAATACCAAGCGATAGTGTTCCTTTCCTTCAAAGCACTTTCCTCAGTTTGTTTCTATACATTCATGTGGGTGACTTGATTAGTATCTGGTTCTTCCACTAAACAATAAGCACCACAAGAGCAGAAACCACATGTTTTTCTTCATCACTGTATCCCTGGCTCTTTAGTACAATGCCCAGCATGGTGGACACTCAATAAATATTTTTCAAATAAATAAATGGTAAATGCATTACCATGCCATTTTATTTTTAAAGTAAAGTCTTAGGGGCTTCCCTGGTGGCGCAGTGGTTGAGAGTCTGCCTGCCAATGCAGGGGACACGGGTTCATGCCCCAGTCCGGGAAGATCCCACATGCTGCAGAATGGCTGGGCCCGTGAGCCATGGCCGCTGAGCCTGCGCGTCCGGAGCCTGTGCTCTGCAACAGGAGAAGCCACAACAGTGAGAGGCCCGCGTACCGCAAAAAAAAAAAAGTAAAGTCTTATAAGAATGAAAATTTGGCACAAATTGCCCAGTATTTTTTAGGATCCTTAGTATGGCAGAACTTTCTTCCGGTGACTCTGAACAGAGGAAGAAAAATATCATCCCCTTCACCACACACACACCTGAAAGTGTAAGTGTGTCCCTCCAAAACAGGGCCTGGATCAGTAACGTCACTTTATGATACTCTTTTCTAAATAGGATAAAATTTTAACCAGACTGTAAAAGCTGGGTTGGTGTCTGAAAAAACTAAGATAGTGATAAAAAGGGAAAATTGAACCATCCACCATCTCACTGTCCTTTGTTTCAGCATCCTATGTGCTTGCAGGCCTAGAAGGGGCTGGTGGAAGGGTTTGTAGGCTGAGAGACTGGACTTTAATCGGTCGGCAAAACTCTAATAAAGCTTTGTTTCGAGTCTTTAATTTCACCATACTTCCCTTTTAACAAACTTCAAGGAAATAACTCACCCTGAAGTACAACAGCGTACTGCCAAAGAACCACCAAATAAGAAATGCACATGTTTCCTGAATTTGAGTGAATGAACCACAACACTCACCTAAAAGGCTTTTTTACTAGCAGGGAGGATGCAAACGAGGTTTTCTTTCACAGTGTTATTTTTCTAATGAAAACATTTGGTGCCACCTGCTGGCAAAATCCACGCTGACTTCTTAGCATTCACAGAATGTAAATACGTTCATTCTCTCAAATGAACTAGATATGAAAAACCCTGATACAACTTATTTGGTAAACTTCTAAGAATATAGAGAATTTACATTTCTTACTGAAAAAAATTCCCATCTGCGATACCTCACCACTTGGGGCAATTTGTGTTCCTGCAGAGGTGTCTTTCTCTAAGTGAAAATGTTCTTTAAAGTAATATATTTTATGCAGAGTTCATTTTTGAGCTAAAAGAAGGAAAAGTGAGAGAAGGAGAAGGAATTGCCCAGAAATTCTTTAGGCCCCTTCCAATCTCTAACATGCTAGGATTCCAAAAGGTTTGAGAATGTTTCTGATACTAACACTTGGTCCAAGCAAACTCACACTTTCACTTGGAGAAAAGGTTTACATTCCACACCCTCAAGTAAAACATAAATAGACCCAATTAGTCCCCCTGATGTTTTATGAACTGGAAGTGTACTTCTTAACCTACCGTTCATTCCTGAGCATGAGAAAAACAAGAAGAGTGATATTTAATGTCTTAACAAACCCATGCCAGGTTACCCATTTTAGCTAGCTGACATAATTAACACAAATTCTGTTTCGGGGAAATCCACCCCCTTATAAATCAACTGTGTTTTAAAATCTCCATATGCACAAGCCATATATTCAAATAACAAGGAGAAAAAAATCATTTTCCTGGAAATGTGTAGGTTGATTAGCAGAGACAAGCCCTGTCTGCCTCGTACTCTAGAGGAACATTTATGGTAAAGGCATTATTTAGTGTGCCAGGCGTAGGAAATTTGGTCCCAAGTATCAGCCAGTACAGAAAAACATCTACAAGACTTAGCAGAGTGGTAGTGTCTCGTGCACTGGGTGGCTCATCACCAGAATTTAAGTCACTGCTTGAGAGAGAACAGCCCCCAGAAACAGCCCAGCAAGAGCCTGAAGTCTCTGAAAGATCTTTTAGTTCAAGCCTCTCTTTTTACAGACAAATAAACGGAGGTCCCAAGAGTTTAGGTGACTTTTCCATGGGCCCTTAATCAAATTAGAGAAGAGCCAGAGATGGATGTGAGGTCTCCTGATTCTGCAGTTTCTGCTTCTCCCTGCCCATAATGCTTGTTGTAACCAATGTCCTCCTTTCGGGTGATGCAAAGTACAGAGATGACGGGAGAGGTGGCAAGAGCCACTCTGGAGTGTAATAATATACATCACTTAGACTGAATGTCTTTCTCCTTCAAAAAAAGAAAGAAAGCTCTTAATGTAAAGTAAAGGGGGAAGGGAGAAAACCCTGTCCCAGCTAGGCAGAGGGCATGCAGCAAAGCAAATGCTGCTGCCCATGTTGTTAAGCATGTACTGTGTGCCCAGGTACTTTTCACACATTGTCTTCAAGTCTCATAAACACTCTCCAGTATAGCGTGATTATACTGAATAATGTCCTGCTTCAAGAACCTAAGGAGGTGCTGTTTCTAATAAACGAAATTAATACAGAGAGTTACCCCAGGCAGTGTAACCTCAGTAGCTGTTGAGCTCAGCATTTGCCTTTAAAATGAGAATTATTGACTCTGGGTGAAGACTTCAGTTCCAGCATGAGTCATGCAGCCTAGGAGACCTGGTTTGTTTTTAGCCAAGTGTCGGGTGTGTGTGCTCACCAGCAAAGCATGTCACAGAGGATGTAGATACACACATATGCTCATCTGCCTATTACAGCTGCCCCAGACATCTCTCGCCTGACAGAGCAGGGGCTGTTTCCGACCCCTACACATCCTTAAGGAATGTGGTCTTTGTGGAGATCATGGACAGGAAATGACCTTGAGGAAAGTTGCTTGATGTCATTCTTTGAATGTTCTGCTGTCAGCTCCCAAAACTGTCAGGAATGAGGTAGTGTCTCCTTCAGCTGTACAAGCAGGGACCACCAAAGGATTTCAGGAAAGAAAAAGGCTGGTAGTCATAGTAATTCACATTTGGACCAAATATGGCAGTACCAGTAGGAGGCTGCTTGGTATTGTGATTCAGACAAACTCAAGCTTAAACCTTACAGCTGTGATTTTTCAGGGTAGGACATTGAACAGCGTATTATAACGTCTCAGTTTTCCCATCTGCTTGGTGGGCCTCAGAGCATGATACAAGTAGTCAGTCCCCGATAAATGCTGCTTCTCATTCTTTATCTCTCCAGCTCCCATGATGTGGTTAGAAATTGCTGGTGCCCACCCGAACAAAGGACTATGGCCTTGCAAAGGGCACACCAGCCCAGCTTCCCCGCCATTGATGCTAAAATGGAGCAAACCGGCAAGCTTGATGTTTACTACAAAAGTGCTTACATCAGATTCTCAAAAGGGTACATTTCCCCCCAGACATGTAAGAATCACTACTATAAATTCTTCCTCGGAGCTCCCAGAACTGTTCCCTCTTCTTCTCGGTAACTGTCATCACTTCAGTTTGAGGCCTCTTCACTTCTCTCCAAATACTGCAGCATGTCCTCCCTGTCTCCCTGCCTTCAGTCTGCCTCCACCACCCCATTCTCCACACTGCTGCCAGAGTGAGCTCTCTGACATGTCAGTTGAAGGCATTGGATGTTATTAGTTATCTCCCAGCATCATTTCGCTATCTCCTTTCAAACAAAGCCTGGATTTTATTCAGGGATCCATAACTCCCTTTACCGCCTTGTGTAGAGGAAACTGTCCCTCCATCTCCTTAAGTGTGCCTGATTGGTCTAAGAGTCAGACTGTTTGCCATAGCAAAAGGTTTAGTGTTGGTCCACATCTCAATTCTGAGCAGTGATACGTGAAGAAAGGATTTTGGCTGTTCCTTGAAATGTTCGTCATCACTCTTATCTGTAGGCCATGAAACATTCATAACTCTGTCATGATACAACCCCCCTGCCTTATTCATTGACATGTTTTGGTCCCCACTGAGACTATAAGCGCATGGCGTAGACCTTTTCTTATGCTGCTTTTCAATCCGTTCCTAATGCAATATCTGGCATACAGTAGGCCCTACATAGGTAAAGAGACAAAGATCCTCGTTCACAATAAAAAAAATATATCCACTTGGTGATTCTGTTTGGCTACAAACTCTCACCTGTTGTAGCTGTTTTCTAGAACATGACGCCAGGCCAGATTTCAACCTTCTTTCCTAATTAGGAAATGGTTCCTAAGTGATACACACAAGGAGACCTCTCTACAGGATGTTATGGTCACAACAAACCAAGGTTTTAGGACACCAAAGACAGAGATACTTTCAGCACCCTGTCTTTTCAGCAGAGACAATATCACGTACTGACCTGAGTCATCAAAATCAACAAGACAGGTAGTCAGAAGGGATCCTGGCAACACCTGCAGTAGGATGAAGTGGATTTAAGATACACGGTCTACTCCCCTAATCACCAAAATCATTCAGTTAAAAATCCCGCCTGTCCCTACAAAGTCCAAATTAGCAGCCTTGTACATAGACCATTTGCAATTAAGAGCAGTAATTTAGCTTCTGTTCCTGTAATTACAACTTCTCCTGTGTGGACAGACAGATCCCTCATTGTGTCTGGAACAATCACAGCATTCCAAACACAAAGCAAGCCAAAGTAGCATACCCCAGGGCCGACTCTTTCAACAATCTGTCGCTCAACAGCTCCATGCTGCAGCCAGCTCGAGGACCCGGTTTCCTGCCATTGTTAGCACATTGAGCCTGGAATTCCATCCAAATGGATTTGACCCCTTTACTAAACAGCAGTGCATATTTCCCTGATTAGTATATTCCTGTGTTTAGACGGGAAGTGGCAGGATTGGGGGAAGTGAAGGGAGAAAGACAAGAAAAATAACAAGAGAAAAAAACAGCTTCGTTCTATTCATGCTATAATGATAACAACCTGGAACTCTGGCTTCATCCACAAGTGTAATAAAAGTGCTCACCCATACATAAATACACATACATCTACCAAAAACCTTGTGTTATATGTGTGCAATGAAGTAACCGGACTGGGCATGAGCAAGCACACCTGGCTTCATTAATAAACAGTTATTGCTATGGGGCTCTGTTTATTTTCAACAGGAGAATGCAGAAAATTATAAACTATAATCTCTTATGATTGTCCTTTTCTACATGAGTTCTGTTCCCTAAAGATATTATTTCTTCTCATGATGACACTGATTAGGGGACCTTTGGTATTATTGCAACTGGAGTGATTCCTAGTTATACAAGACTGCAAGGGCCCTTCTCCACAAAACACTTTCAGACACCACACCCTACTGTTTTGCTGTTTTCTCTAATATTGAAGCATCTATCAATTTTATTGTCCTTTAGGAAATTCCCTGGTGGTCCAGTGGTTAGGACTTGGCGCTATCACTGCCAGGGCCCAAGTTTGATCCCTGAAGAGCCCACGAGCTGTGTGGCATGGCCAAATTAAAAAAATAAAAAATCATTGTCCCTTATATCTAGCTGAAACTACATCATATAGATCAATACACTATATGTTCTTTAGCACATATTTAATTACCACATGTATAATAAGGTCTATATGTAAATGACCCAAAGACAGAGAAAATATTATTCACCATTTGAAAGCCTATGAAGTTATCAAATTTTAAAACTTATGTGCCTTAAAAGACACCATCAAGAGAGTGAAAAATCAACCCACAGAATGGGAGAAAAGTTTTGTACATCATATATCTGATAAGGAATTTGAATCTAGAATATACAGTACAGGGACTTGTTACGACTCAAGATGAATAACACAATTAAAAGTGGGAAAAAATCTGAATAGACATTTCTCCAAAGAAGATATAAAAATGGCCAAAAAGCACATAAAAGATGCTTAATATTGCTAGCCATCAGAGAAACACAAATCAAAACTACTGCACATCCTCTAAGATGCCTATAATAAAGAAGACAGATAACAAATGTTGGTGAGAATGTGGAGAACTTGGAAGCCTCAGACACTGCTAATGGGAATGTAAAATGGTGCTGATACTTTGGAAAACAATCTGGCGGTTCCTTAAACAATTAAATGTAGAGTTACCATATGATTCAGCAATTCTACTCCCAGGTATATACCAAAGAGAAATAAAAACATATATCCACACAAACACTTGTACGTTAATGTGTATAACAGCATTATTCATAGTAGCCCAAAAGTGGAAACAGCCCAGTGTCCAACAACTGATGAATGGATAAATAAAATGCGATAAAGCCATACTACGGAATATTATTCAGCAATAAAACAAAATGAAGCGCTGGTACATGCAGCAACACAGGTGAACCTTGAAAACATACTAAGTAAAAGAAGCCGTCTGCAAAAGACCACATATTTTATGACTTCATTTTATGAAATGTCCAGAACTGACCAGCAATAGAGAGAGAAAGTAGATTAGCAGTTGCTCAGGGTTGAGGGGGGCAACATATCTGAATAGAAATTTCTCCAAGGAAAATGCAGAAATGGCCAAATAAGGGTATTTGGGACTGACAGCTAAGAGGTGTGGGGTTTCTTTTTAGGGTAATGAAAGCATTCTAGAATTGATTGTGGTGATGGATGCACAACCCAGTGAATATATTAAAGGCACTCTGTACAGTTTAAATGAGTGCGTTAGGTGAATTGTATTTCAGCATTTAAAAAAAACAACTGTGAGCTTTCTAAATACTCATAATTTGCTGACAAATTTCATTGTAAGAGCATGAATCTTTGCTGTCTTGTCCTAACTCTGACCCTACTCTAAACAGCTAAGTAACCAGGCATGTCCCTTTAGTCTCCAACCTGTGTCCTCACCTCTGAGGTGAGGTGAACAAATGCTTTCTGAAGATCTTCTCACTTCTTTCCAAAAACAGTGACATCCCAAACAATTGTGCCGAGAAAACAGTCTGACTGTTCTTTGAACTCTCTAAAGTTATAATATTCTTTTCCTTGGTTTTTAAAATTCCACCAAGAACTCCATTGGGTAGTTAAAAATAGTAAGTTAATTGTGTTTGATTTCAATGAAAGCAAAGCATTTTAAATTAGCATGATTTGTTTACATGCTGATAACAGCCTTTTTCTGTGTGCTGGGCTGGGGGTGAACTAGCAAAATCTGCTTACTTAGAACCGGGCTCTGGGGGCACCCAGCTGAGGACCTGGGAAACCCCTTTGGACTCACTCTAAGTAGGACCCACGAGTCCTTGTTTCTCCCATGCTCATTCTTATGTCTCAGGGCCTTTCCTATATGGTTTTGAGACTGTTAGGTTGCTAGCCCAGCAACACATAGACCTGCAGATTAATCCTTGCCTGTGGGTGAAGCATATCATGGTCTAACATTTTTTGGACATGAGTTTTGTTGTTATAGTTTTGCCTTTTTCATTTTTTTTACTTAACGGTGGTGGCACAGGGTGCTCTGTCTGCTAAGCTGCCACATAAATCACTGGCCAGATGCCTGCTTGACACAGTGTAATTCAGCCGAGACTGGCTGCATAGAGGAGGGGACAGGGCCCTTGTCTCCCAAGCCCTCGGGTTTATGGGTGACTCTGCTGCACTGGTGTAGAGGACTGTTTGCTTTCCCTCTTCCCCATGCCCAGCCCCTTGGTTCTGTTCCAAAGATTCCATTTTCCCCATGAAAACAAATGTTTATGTTTTTAAACTACAGCTTCAGTTCAAATCCTATCTTCTTTTTAGAGCCTTCTTGTCTACCTACACTTATGTCCTTTCGCTAAATTCCATTACAATAATGGCCATGAGCACAAAGTGCACAGAATAGGTCGCTAGTTATTCAATGCCTGTGAAATGGGCATCTTCAACCAGCTCTTGAGGCCAGAACTGAGTCTAGTGTTTCACCACTCTCCCCCTCAGTGCCTACGTAGTCATAATAGACATTAAATAAACATTTAATTTGTTTTGCTAAACATGGAACTCGGAACACCTACAAAGATGTGGTCCATGCCAACACCATGAGACAAGTAAAACGCTCACAGTTCACAGATTTCTGAAAATGGAAGTAGGAAGTTTTCAGAAATATTATGGTCATGCCCTACTTATAATACAGTTAGAACTTTTCTCGAGGTACATTTAAGCATTTTCTAGAAACAACAAAGTCATCATTTTCCTTCTCTAACTTTTCTGTTGGCATCAGGGGGAGAGGTGGTGCTTCTGCTCATTGTTTCCATTCATTCCATCCAGAGATGAGGTCTCCATCACTCCACGTCTCCACCTGTCTTCCCAGGTGCTTTAGAGCAGAGGTCTTCACCTATACTCTGAAGACCTCCCCTAAGCTGTCTTTTTATACTTGCCTTTTTACGCCTTCTTCCTCATCTCACTAAATCCTCTTCAACAGTAGCCTGTTTTCCTCATACTATTTTTGGAGTAATAAAAATGTTCCAAATCTGTGTAGGTAAACTCTACATTACATATACAATTTGCAACCCTCTGAAAAATAGAATTATTGGAAATAACTTAATTCACTTGGGTCATGGACAACTTTTGGAGTTTGGTTTAGTTTGCTTTGGTTTGGTAGATCACGGTAGCCTTCAAAAATATTTGAATGGGCAATAATTAACTTTCCTCTGCAACCTCATTAGCAAGTCATTATGAGAGCAAGTCTCAGGCCAGATCTCACACACAGACAGACACCTGTTTGATAAACATTCATTAATAAAGCAGGCTCAGAACAGTTCGTCAACTGGTTCTCTAAATGTGACCAAATCCCAACTCTGTTCCTTTAGGTACTCTAAACATGTTCTGTAAAATGTTTGCTCATAGCAGATACAGCAGTATTCCTAGGTAAGGGTCAAAACGTTGTCATTGACACCATCTCATCTCTTAAACCAATGACTGGATGTAGGACCAAATAGGGCTCAAGCTAAGAAAATATCCCCAAGGGGACTGGGTCCATTGTTGAGTCGATTCTTAGGAACTGTTCATTCACAGAGAAGGAGCACCTCTGAGCTCTGATTTACACATTTCGAATCCCTTTAAATTCACCAGTGAGAAATAATTAACAAGAGTCTAGTTTCATCAGTAAAACCCCATTGTTGATACCTAATATAAGAATTATCAAAGCAATGGTAATTGAACAAGGAGGCCTTGTAAAAGATGGGAACGGCCTTTCTGATATAACCCTGGCTGGCCACCTCCTAACTAGGCCTTCTTGATTAGCACCTGAGATTGACCTAAAGTAACACACACAGTTGCCAAGTATTTCTAAGAAAGTTGTAGGTATCACAACAGGCCTATAAATTAACATTTTATAAATTGAACCTCTCTTACATGTGACAAAATGCTGGTGCTATACCAGGATCACTGTACCTGTGAGCATTTGGAGGGTCTTCTGAATAAGTAATGAAGATGGAAGATGAACGTCCACCTAGTGACATTGGCTGCTGCCCAAAGAAAGGCCTTTTAAGCAATGTTGGAAGCAGCGGGACTACCACTCCCAGCCTGGACTCCCCACTTCACTTGTGGGCCCCTATCTCTTCCCAAAACGGTTGTGTTTGGGGAACTTTTTTCCATACTACTCCAGTTACACACTGAAAAGGCTGAAGGTCTTAGTTTTGTGGTTCAAGGACCACTTTGAGAATGTAGTGAAAATCTGTTCGATAAAAATGCATGTATGCACGTGCGAAAAGTAAACTTTAAATACCATTTCAGAGAGTTTACAAACCCCGCACTACCACCACAGTCACCACCACCACCACCATCACCATCATCACAATCACCACCACCACCATCACTACCATCATCATCACCATCACCACCACCACAGTCACCACCATCACCACCACCACCATTACCATCACCACCACCACAATCACCACCACCATCAGCAGCATCACTGTCACCACCACCAGAATCACCACCACCATCATCACCAACAACAACAGCACCACCACCACCAGCTTCATCCTCCAATTTTCCAGGCGTCCCACTAAGGTTTTCAGTAGATCACCTCTGGTGTTGTGACATCAGGAAAACCAGTGCGCCTCCCTGAGCCTCTGAGTTTCATCTTCTCCCTGATCTTCTGTCACAGTGCTTCATCCTACTCCATCACAATACTCTGAGGAGGAAGTGAAATGTCCATTATGGAAGTGCACTGGAACTGCAGATTGCTGTGTGAATACGTGGTGATTCTCTTAATGAAAGTACAGCCCACAGGGAGGACAGGCTTTAGTCCTCTGTGCCTCTCCCTGGACATGTAGGATATTACCTGGCACCAAGTCTGCTCATGGTCTTCTGTGTTTTATCAGAAGCAGACAAGCAGCACTGTTTTCCAGGACGGGCCTCTGCAGTAAGTGAACCTTACCTTGGGTTTCTTCTCCCCTCTCAAAACATTGCCCCATGCTTTTAACCTCTCAGTTTTCCTTCCTCACCCATCCTCACTCAGAGCTGACACAGGGCCCTGAACTGCTGAGTTAATTCACACTGAAGTCATGTGCAGTGTTTACCCCAACAGTATTTCGCATTTTAAAGGCAAGCTGCACTGTTAGGGTTACAGTCAGTGCTAAAGAATGAATCTCTAATATTGGAATTCCAATAGCTATTGCACTGGTCTGGGGTAACTAGTTTTTAAGTCAATTGTGTAGGCTATCACATATTCCTCATAAGCTGAAAGACTAAGTTTGCCATTTGCTTGAAATTTTTAGGGAGATAAGATCCTCCTGTATCTAGGCAGGAGTATTTCAAAAGAGATAGTGAAGAATTCTACTCATTTTTCTGTAAGAGCACAGCTTTTCCCTAAAAGGAAGGGGAGAATCAGGTCTATGTCAATATTTGTGGTATCAGAACCCAAGTTGGATGACATTGGTTATCCCAAGAGCTTCCACTTCCACTAGTCCTAGGGTAAGCTAGCACTCCTGGCCCCCCTGAGCTCATGGCATGTGTTCTGGGTAGGTGTAGGAGGACCACTAAGGGATTGCTCTGGGATGGAAGACCCACGCCCTTACCCCACCTCTTACCTCAAAAGCACTTGAAGATTCACGGTCATTTACCTGTTCCCACCTGGCCCTATCCCACCAGGAGCAAACCTGGGCATAGACCCCTCTGTGACAGCTATTGCCTTACTCAATTATTTTGTCTTACGTCAAACCAACAGCCCGGCCCTTGCTCTTCTTCCTCCCGTGCTGCATTTTCCCCATCCATGACCTCTCCCTGCCCAGGATCCTGCTTGCCTAATCAAGTCCTGGCTTGAATCTATTTGAGAGCCTCTAGGTCCAACTCATGCCCCTTAACAATTTTAGGCCACCCCAGTCCTGCAGGGCAGAAACAAGGCTCTCCCTGGCTCGGGTTGCCCAATCCTCTAAGCATACAACCAGCTCTGCCAGTTTTTAACCAGAAACTTACATTCCAAAGGAGAAACTTGTAAGTTCCTATGCTTTCCTAGAAACCAGTGATGATGGTGCAGAGTCTTCTAATGCAGTCGTGTCATTTAAAGAAAACCTGAGTCTTCCTTAATTTCATTTTTCATGTAGAGTCCATACAAGAATCCTGGACCCTATATTTCCTATCCACCTTTGATTTCCATCTTCTGTTGCTTCTCTGTCCAAGTTTTAATGGTTTAGCTGGAGTTGAGGCCATATTTGCTCCTCATGTTTGTTTGAACACTTAGGTTCTGTAAAAATATTTGCCTCCCAAATTCCAAATGACAGATGTCCTAGCTCATTGCTGTTGTTAAGTATCTTGGCAGGGAGAGAATTGGCTTCATATTTCAAAGAATCCCTTCTTTACTAAAAAGTTTTGGTAGCACCACACAAAAGCACTTATAACATGCATTCACAAAGTGGAGCCATCAGGGCCCTCTTAAAAAGAAAAGGCAATGCTTCATTTTCTCTCAAGCCCCACTAATTAGGTCAGTGACCTCATGCTTAACCTCTCCAGGCCTTAGTTTCCTCATTTGTAAATGGGGGATTTGTTTGATTCTCAGGGTTTCTTCCAGCCGTGACCGTCTACGATTCCATCAAAATAGGTCATAGGCAAAGGAAACTATAATTTTATTCTGGGCACAGGGATTTTCAGGAGAATATTACGAATCTACAAATAGAGTTTAAGATGGCATCAATCTCCGTTTGCTAACAACATGCATTTCCATTTGCTCCTGCTGTACTCTTTCACTGAATAATTGGAAATAGCCTTGAAGGGTAAAGATCTGATGGGCCTCTAGGACAGCAGGGTTCATTCTCCTGCCTTTAGATTCCAAAGTTCAAAAACTATTGAAACCAGTTCTTCTCACCAGGCAGATCCAGCAGCAGCCATCTCAGTTGGATCCATCTCAGTGTCAAATGAAATGAATACGAACACATGTTTTCATAAATGGGACAAATGTGAGAAGGACCCTAGCTCACCTCATTCATTCCTTGTTTGTTTCACTGGCAAGGCAAGCTTCCCCCTTCTGGAATCGAAAGTAGAAGAGAAAATCCATGATCCGTTGGCAGCTACCTTTGACACATGCGTCCACCCAATCATTTGTTCATTGAGTCAGGGCTGCACTGGGCCCCTTAAGTTTTGAAGGTGAGGATGTAGGCGAGTGGGGGAGACACAGTCAGTCATCTGATGATTTCTCCTGAGCCAAGCTGTGAGTTGACTAACAGAGGTACAACTGCCACTTTGTTCCTACAGCCCCTGACTTCCCAGCACGTTTCTAAAATGTCTCTGCATAGGAAAGGGCAACTCAGCGAAAATGTCCCTGATCACTTTAACTGCACCATGAGTCTAATAAAGGCCAAGGGGTGAGCTATAAAGTAGTTAGCTACAGAAACTTGGCCTGTTTCCTGGAGGTTATTTGGCCTTTTCTCTCCCGTAATTCCCTGGATACTGTGTCTGTCACTCTGCTGTTCCTTTGGGCTCTTATTCAAACCCACAGGCTGTGTTTCTATGAACTAGTACTAAGTGGAGATCTAAGGTGTCAGTTCCGTGCACCAATCAAAACAAATTGCCAGTTTTAGCCCTGTCCCCTTACAGAGTTACAGTCACATAGGAATATTTTTGGCTCACAATTCAGTCTTCAGCCTCCACTCCTCCACATACCTCTTTTCTAATGAAAAACAGTCTGGGGGGGAAAATGCACATACACAACTAGCTGCATCTTCATTTTGTTTATTGTTTTCTGTGAACAAAAACATAGCTTTTCATTTCTTTCCATTAAGCACATGGTTATGTGTAAGGGGAATGGCTTGGAAGAGGTATATTATGTTCAAGATTTCATATTTCTTTAAAAATATTTGCTGTTATGTTTTAGAATCCTTTCTACCAACTATGGGTTCAGAGAGGTCAGGGAAAATATTCACTGCCAGTGATTCAGTTTATAAAGGTCCAGGGAAACATTCCATATGGAGAAAAATCGGACCAAGCAAAGAGGAAAAATGGAAGCTCCCTCTACCAAAATAGAGAAAGGGCCCTGCAAGAAACCAGGTGACAAGAACATCTCAAAGGAAAAGCATTCCCAGCTAGCAAAGGCACATGTGCATACACAGACACACACATATACATATATATGTATGGGCACATAAACACACTTATACACATAGATCTGGACCCATTGGGTGGGTGCAACTATGCTCATGTTTCATGGGCTTCTTTTGTGTTTTGTCCATGATAAACCAGTAAATTGTAAATTCTGCTACAGACACAGAGCTCTGTAAAGGTGAAACAGTGTCTCTGTAGTTGTTTTTTTTGTTGTTGGTTTTTGGGGTTTTTTTTTTGCGGTACGTGGGCCTCTCACTGTTGTGGCCTCTCCCGTTGTGGAGCACAGGCTCCAGACGTGCAGGCTCAGCGGCCATGGCTCACGGGCCCAGCCACTCCGCGGCATGTGGGATCTTCCCAGACCAGGGCACGAACCCGCGTCCCCTGCATCGGCAGGTGGACTCTCATCTGTAGTTGTTTTTTAAAAGCATGGTAACTCCTGACTGTATCTCTTTTGGTTTTCTACCAGAGATGACTATTCATTTACTCAACAAATATATTTTGTGGTGAACCTCTACCATACTGTAGTCACTATGCATCCTAGAACACTGGCCTTGACTTAGGGCACTTCTGTCTGGTGAGTGAGATGGTCGCGAAAAGAGATAATTAGAATAAAAATGTTTGGTGTGAAGGAGTGTATACACCACATGTGAAAACACAGATAAAGGAATGACTAACTCTGCATAGAGAAACATTTGTGCTGAGTCTAGGAGAATGAGGAGGGTCTCACTAAGGAAGCAGGAAGGGCATGATGAGCAAAGGGGAGAGCATGGGCAACAAAAGAGGAGAGAAGGAGTGTGGAGTGTTCAGTAGACAGCAGGGAATCCCATGTGGTTGGACTTTACGAGGTGATTCAGATTTTGAAAGTCACTGACCACCACACTAAGAGATTTTAGCTTTATAGCATAAGCAATATGACAGCATAAAGGGATCCTCTTTCCCTCTCTTTCTGTCTGTCTGTCTCTCTCCCTCTCTCTCTTCCACCCCTGACAAGCATCACTGTTAATTTAGGGACTTGGTGAGATTTTTGCTGCTGTTGGATAACTTTGGCCATAGTGAGAAGAAAGTTCAGGAGGTAGGTAAGGCAGGGAAGTTAGTTAGGAGGCTGTTGCAGTACTCCTTGTAAGAGCTGATGAAAGAAGCCCTGAGTTGGAAAGTGAGAAGAGAGAGGAGGATTCATAGATGTAGGCCGGGAATGAGCCAGACCATCCTGTGTCCTTCGTCTCCTAGATTCGTCTCTCCTGGGGGCATCTGTCTTCTTGGCAGCCCCGTGACTGCAGCGTCCTCCATGACACTGCTGGGAACAGCTGCCAAGCCCCGTTGCAGAGGGGCGTAAGCACCCAGCTCTTACTTTCACTCAGGCCCCTCATAGGATCAGAACTCCTGCCAGGTTCAGAGCCTGGGGAACGCAGGCGTCCTTTTCACAAACAACCTTCAATCTGGCTCATTATGAGGATAAAGCTGGCAGTTTGACTCACCTTTGAAATCAGTTTGAAAAATAAAGAATCCGTTTCCTGGGTTATCAGAAGCAGCTTAGTACTGAGGATGAGACGCGAACGTACTTTTTTGTAGCTCTTTCGTTACACACCAGGATCTCCCTCGCCTTGAACACTGTCAATTCACAGTTTCCAACAAGGTGACCCAGTTATGAACAGATGAGAAGATACCCAGACAGGTTGTCCCACAATTAGAAATGGGACGGCAATGGGGACGAGGGAGGCTTCTGTGAGAATGAGCATGAGGTAGGGTTGCGGTTCATCCAACTTCTGAAGGCAGATTCAGAAAAGGAAGGTGGATGGTGAAAGTCACACGCCCTCACTTCATCCACACAGAGCCCTCACCATCCGCAGCAACCTTCAAACAGGGAAGCACAGTTAACGAGACATCAACAAGGATGGCTGACTTCCCATATTTACTTTTTCTTTTAAGCCCCAATCATGGCATATTATTGGTGCTCAATAAATGCCTTTTGAGTGAATAAGAAGGTTTGACTACACAAGCGGTTTTCAAACTGGTCTTTGCCAAGGCCTCAGGTTTTCCCAGAGAAGTTATGGGACCTGCGGTAGGGAAAGGGGTGCTGGGGCCCAGCAGAGCAGCTTCATCTATGTTCCTGTGACTGTCTGTATCTTCTCTGATTTCAAGAAGAGTCTCCACAGTAAGACTAGGTGATTGCTGAAATCCTCCCCTTCCTAAAGTATCCTTTGGATCCTATGCAGCAGCCAGACCTCAATGAACTGATTGCCAATGCTCAGTGTGCTCTAGCAAGTCATGGTTAACATATTTTTAATTCAGTGGTGACAAATAAAAACCACCTCTCTTCCCTCACATTTGGAGGAAAAAGGATTTCTAGAAATAGCCTGGTTTAGGAGGAATGAGGCTGCCATAATGGGGTTTGCCCAGCTTGCTTTATACATATTATTCTACCCTGTTCTCCAGTTCTTCAGACAGTTAGGGATACAACTGTGACTTAAGATGACCAGTCTTGCCTGCTCTCTGGCCCTCACTAGTCCCCCCCAAACATTTCTAGAGAAGCTGGACTTCCAACCCAGAATGAATTCATCACCACCAAGCAATGGGACCCGGATTTTTCTCTTCTTAGGGTATCTTGCTAACTCATTATTTCCATAATTAGCTTTAATGACCCTCCTCTTCTCTTTCTTTCCAAACAACTCACATTCTCATTCTTGGTGGGGGTGGCAGACCTCCAAGCTTTTGGCAACTCTCTGTTTGACGGAGATCCCAGGGGAGAATTTCAGACGGTCAGCTGAGGGTGCCGAGGACAGCTGTGTGAAGAATGAGGCTTAGGTGAGGGGGAGGGGGTTAGGGAGGAGGAGTAGAGGGAGAACATAACATTACAGTGGAAAAAGGACTCGGACAACGTTTATTCCAATCCCCATTTCACAGATAGGAAAGCTGAGACCTAGCGAGGTGAAGCAGCTCACAAGGTTGCCACGGTGAGGTCTTGGCATACATCAACCTATCAAAGCTGGGGCGGGGTTGAAACTGAGACTGTCCTTTGTTGGCTTCGGTGGTGATCTGAACTTTTTGTACTTTTCCAAGTGAAATATGGAGCAGCAGGGTCCAGATTTTTCTGGAAACATATAAGGCACATAAGAGGCATATATGTCTCAACATATAAGGTATTTAGCTGGTGAGGCCTCTTTCGTAGATACAGCCACATGTTCCTGCTGGCTGTTCCTCAGCTCTCTCTGCCAGGGTGCTCAGGGTCTCCATGGCACCAGGTCCAGGGCATAAGGAGATGGGGAGCCCCCTCATGTAGAGAAGGGGGTTCACCAGCACAGCAGACAGCTCCCCGCTCTTCTCCTGTGGTCCCCTCCCCCCACATGCTTAAGCCCACCACGTTTCACACGTGTGATTTTGAACACAATCTCTCATACACTCACTTGTGAGTCTTAAAGTGCCGGGACATAACAAGCACCGTTCCCTGTGCACTGCCCAGAGGTTCTGTTCCCCCACGGCCTCCAGCCTGGGGTGCGTGCCCAGCCTAGGCCTGCTGAGGGAAGGCAGCAGGACATACTTCCTCAGGCTACAGGGCCGGAACTGCTGCACCCGAAGCACTCCAAGAGGAAAAGACTGAAGGAGGCAGAGCAGTGGGCAGAGAGGGTCCAGGGGAGGACAAAGAAGGACTTTGTCACATGGGTTTAGTTGACACGGTTAGTAAGTTCATACCTGGGTAATAAAGAGACGGAAGCCACTGAGAGCCTCTGTGATTTCCCCAGAGAATAGAAAGGTGACCTGAGGTCTGGAAATTTAGAAAGAAGAATTTAGAAAGCATGACTACATAAACCTAAAGATATGGGAAGGGAAGGAATGAAGTAATTTGTGTGCTGGGAGCAGACAGCCTTGACAAGGGACATTGGGGAGCATGTTGTCCAGGGAGCCAAGGAGTCCAGTGCCAAGATGAAGCCTCACGCGGGGACGACTGCCCAGTGCAGCCCAGTCTCGGAGAGAAGCGCTCGTAAATTCCTCTTAAATTCCCCGTCAGCAAAGGCAGCCATCCTTTCCTTAGGTAACACACTGGACTGCATACGACATAGAAGAAAGAATGACATGGAAAGTTCACAGTACATTGGGCTTTGTATTTATTACAAAGTAATAATCAGTACAATACAAATAATTTATTATAAAGTCATAAATAGAGCATGAACCCATTTTGTTAAAAGTAAGCACACATATACACACTCACACACACACACGCACACAAAACACCCACATTTCCCTAAACTACCTGGGCCTCTGGGAAGAAATGGAGTCACTTTAATGACAGTTACTGAAATTTCTCACCTTGTGCTCCCTTTGCTAATACGGAACTCCCAGCCCTCTGAAGGCACCTCCAAGTGGTTCTGGAGTCCCTTGCAGGTATCTTTCATCTGGCTCATCACTATGTCTCGGCGCCGGTTCTGCCCTGCTTCAGTGAGGTCTAAGCAGCGTGAGAACAGTGAGGGCAGAGTAAGAGGCAAACCGAGCACGGGTGGGTGGACACCAGGCCTGGCAGCACCCACCTCAGTATGAGTGAGTCAGATCATATCTGGGCCTGTCCTCCTCCCAATGAGCACTCGACCCACACCTGTTTTGTTTCTCATGCAAACAGGCATCTGGTAAACCCCTCTCACCTAGCTCAGCCAATTCCTCTTAAACTCAACCTAAGGCCCCAGAAAAATAGACACAGACACAGGCCAGGCCACAAGCTCACACACAGACGAAGACATCACAGAGAAAACTAGAGAACAGCAGGGAAGGATTGCTTTGTGTGTTTTTTGGGGTGTTGTAGTTTCTTCTGTTGGTTTATGTCTCTTCCTAAATTTTTCTCGAGTTCTTTTGAATTACTAATTCAATTTAAATACCTAATAACAAAAATAAATATGTTATTTATAAAACTCCTATGAAAAATTAGTTAAATAGGCACAGTCTCTCCTGCATTATGCTTCATTCATTCATTCAACAAACTGGTTTTAACCTCGTTTGCGCTTAATGCTAAGGATTAGAAGGGGACTCAGGTTATTTCTGTTCTCAATCTATCACTTATCAAGGAAAGAAAGATACATTGAAGACATGGGTGAAATAAATTGTGTAAACTCAACCCTGATATTACAATATGATCACAAAAGATTTCTTAGCATCAGTTAATGATCAGTGTGGGACATTATCTCCCCAAAAAAGTTTCCAGCTCAACCAAAGAGTTAAAAGCTAGACATTTCACACTCAGGCCAAAAAGCCCACAGGTCCAGACAGCCTCTTGTGGTGGCTGGAGGCCTTGCTGGCCATGCCTTTCATGCCTGCCCCTCCCTCAGGTTTTGGGGTGGTGTCAGACAGTGACAGCCAGGTCACAGTGCCCTGCCCTCCCGGCAAAGCAGCCACCGGTCTGCGGAGGGGCCCCATTTTGCTCCTACCTGACAGTCTGTGAATTTAGTTCTCCAGGCTTGGGGCTACCAGCCAGGGCCAGCAGGAGCCAACAGCTCTTTCTTGACTTTTTCTCTAAAAGAAAAGGTGTTTCACAGGATATCCCTCCCTGGGATGGAGTCAGGAGTGCTGGGAATGGATAAGAGGCTGAGCTCTGTCCAGGCAATCGAGATCCATCGCTATATTTCAGTTTCCCCAGAACATGAAAAAGAAATGCATTTTTCCCCCCTCCATTCAAATTGCAAGCACCTTAAAATAAAACAATGGCCTGTAAGTACGTCATCCAGTAGCCAGCTGATTTTTGTACCCCAGGAAATCCCTGGAATGAGCAAGCCGGTCCTATCTGTCTCCATCAAGGAAGTCTTACATGGGCTCAGAAGTTCCCTGAGTGGCCCTCTCTTCCACTGAGCCCTCCTTTGGGCATATTATAATTTTTATTAGTAATCAGATCAAATAAAATTATTAATTACATTATTGCCTAATCCTGTTAATGGTTTACAATATGACTAGCCCTGTGCTTAAAGTCAATTATCTCATCTAATCCTCACAGAAATGCTATGGAATGAGGTTTATTCCAATTTTGTAGAAATAAAAATAAGGTGTGTAGGTGACACCCCAAATAGAGTAACAAATCCACAACATGACGGTGTTACTGATGTGACTGTTGCGTATTGTTACAGGTTATTTTTCAGAGTTCCCTGGGAATTGTTTTTTTCTCTGTGTTGTGATAGTTGAAAGACAATAATGCCACCTGAGCAGAAAATAAGACCTGCGCAGGCACAGAGTATACAGTCGTGATCAGATAAACTTCAGAAACCAGGTTAATCTGACACGTGAAGCCAGTCACGGCCAGAGCTTGGCTGCAAGGTACTTGAGTGTGAACTGTATAGGAAGGGAGTAACCACACGTAAACTTCCCCTACTTAAACGTTGGCCCCTTCTGGCCTTCAGCCTCTCACTTTCCACCCCAGCTTCCCAATGTTGGCTTCTCTGAGTCTGGCCTGCCTTAGGCTGACTCTGAGGCATCCTGTGATCTAGAAAGCTGTAAGACCAAAAGATAGTGATATTTACAGTCCAGTTAACTAGGACCTAGCTTATGCCTCACACATAAGAGATGCTCAACAAATACTTGCTGAATTACTAACTCTTTGCCAGAAACTTTTATTGGCAAAGTGAGAGCGGCCCCACTCCACCCCACTGTGGTCCTGAGTTGGGCTTCTTCAAAGAGGCCCATGGTGCTGTGGATGTCGGATTATTGCCAAACTGACATCTCCAGCTGGGTCCACCAGAAAAGCCAAGCACGGTGCATGTAGGTCCATGTGCTGACCTCTACTGGCTTTTCCCACCCCCAGGCCTGATCTCAGGCATGCAGGACTGAAGGGTTTTTTTGCCAGGGTTGGAGGCCTTCAGGGTCCCCCAAAGCTGAGAAGCCACTCAGGACTGGTCCTGGACATTCATGGAGCAAGCCTTTGTCTTTGATGCTGCCTGCTCTCCTCTCTGTTCCTAATCTTCTTGGTGTCCAGTCTCCCATTCCTCTAAATATCCCACTAAAGCACTAATTGATAACTAAGGTAGAATATTTACATTTTAAAAGCAGACTCATATTGGGAAACTCTCACACCCAAAAGAAGACAGTCCTGATGAGGGAATCCGTGAGGATGGGATAGGTGAGGGCAGGAATCCTTGCCTGATTTCCCTAAAAATCATACACCGGCAGTTATTACTTGGAACAGCTACTCCAAAGGCTGAGCTGCTGCCCACACTCTACAAAGGTCGGTGTGCAAGGAGGTCCCCATTATAACAGGCTCACCTGAGAGATACCGGGGTGTGTCAGCATCATTTTTTATAAACCATCTGTTTGAGGAGAAGAGAGAGAGAGGTGTTCAGCAAATAGTTTCAAGACCTGCTGTTTACCAGCCACTCTGCTAGCCCTGGTCCTGGACACAGAGAAGATAAAAGATTAATGCTGTCAAAGAGCTCATGAAATATAAGCAGATACTGTCAACATCATGTATCAGGTCTTGTGAAACCAATAGGATCAGGGAACACATGGACAGATAACCCACCCCTAGCCTGGGATTTCAAAAAAGTTTCCCCAGAGAGACTTCACTCACATTAAAAGATACATGTTTGGCTTGGTTCCCGATCATTTAATGCTGGAGATTTCCCCTACCTGGCTCTCCTTCATCAATACTCTTCATAGAGCAGCTCTCTGTGCGTCAAACACCTCTAGCTGGAAAGCACCCCAGTTCAGCCATGGAGGACTGACTGCCTATCCTGCCTGGCCCGCAAGCTTCAGACCCATGAAGGAGAGGGATTGCCAAGTGTTGTGGGCCAAAGGTGTAAGGGGCAGAAAAAGCAAAAATTTGCTGAATCTCAGGAAATGCTTGTCAACAATGTCATCAGACAGACCCAGGTTTTGTGGATCCTGAAGTTCAGACAGTTTAGGGGAACTCTTTAAGAAAAAGAATTTGAAAAGATTCCTTCCACAAGTTGTCAAAAGCCTATTACTGGGCTTCCCTGGTGGCGCAGTGGTTGAGAGTCCACCTGCCGATGCAGGGAACACGGGTTCGTGCCCCGGTGCGGGAAGATCCCACATGCCACGGAGCGGCTGGGCCCGTGAGCCGTGGCCGCTGAGCCTGCGCGTCCGGAGCTAAGACCTGCGCAGGCACAGAGTATACAGTCGTGATCAGATAAACTTCAGAAACCAGGTTAATCTGACACGTGAAGCCAGTCACGGCCAGAGCTTGGCTGCAAGGTACTTGAGTGTGAACTGTATAGGAAGGGAGTAACCACACGTAAACTTCCCCTACTTAAACGTTGGCCCCTTCTGGCCTTCAGCCTCTCACTTTCCACCCCAGCTTCCCAATGTTGGCTTCTCTGAGTCTGGCCTGCCTTAGGCTGACTCTGAGGCATCCTGTGATCTAGAAAGCTGTAAGACCAAAAGATAGTGATATTTACAGTCCAGTTAACTAGGACCTAGCTTATGCCTCACACATAAGAGATGCTCAACAAATACTTGCTGAATTACTAACTCTTTGCCAGAAACTTTTATTGGCAAAGTGAGAGCGGCCCCACTCCACCCCACTGTGGTCCTGAGTTGGGCTTCTTCAAAGAGGCCCATGGTGCTGTGGATGTCGGATTATTGCCAAACTGACATCTCCAGCTGGGTCCACCAGAAAAGCCAAGCACGGTGCATGTAGGTCCATGTGCTGACCTCTACTGGCTTTTCCCACCCCCAGGCCTGATCTCAGGCATGCAGGACTGAAGGGTTTTTTTGCCAGGGTTGGAGGCCTTCAGGGTCCCCCAAAGCTGAGAAGCCACTCAGGACTGGTCCTGGACATTCATGGAGCAAGCCTTTGTCTTTGATGCTGCCTGCTCTCCTCTCTGTTCCTAATCTTCTTGGTGTCCAGTCTCCCATTCCTCTAAATATCCCACTAAAGCACTAATTGATAACTAAGGTAGAATATTTACATTTTAAAAGCAGACTCATATTGGGAAACTCTCACACCCAAAAGAAGACAGTCCTGATGAGGGAATCCGTGAGGATGGGATAGGTGAGGGCAGGAATCCTTGCCTGATTTCCCTAAAAATCATACACCGGCAGTTATTACTTGGAACAGCTACTCCAAAGGCTGAGCTGCTGCCCACACTCTACAAAGGTCGGTGTGCAAGGAGGTCCCCATTATAACAGGCTCACCTGAGAGATACCGGGGTGTGTCAGCATCATTTTTTATAAACCATCTGTTTGAGGAGAAGAGAGAGAGAGGTGTTCAGCAAATAGTTTCAAGACCTGCTGTTTACCAGCCACTCTGCTAGCCCTGGTCCTGGACACAGAGAAGATAAAAGATTAATGCTGTCAAAGAGCTCATGAAATATAAGCAGATACTGTCAACATCATGTATCAGGTCTTGTGAAACCAATAGGATCAGGGAACACATGGACAGATAACCCACCCCTAGCCTGGGATTTCAAAAAAGTTTCCCCAGAGAGACTTCACTCACATTAAAAGATACATGTTTGGCTTGGTTCCCGATCATTTAATGCTGGAGATTTCCCCTACCTGGCTCTCCTTCATCAATACTCTTCATAGAGCAGCTCTCTGTGCGTCAAACACCTCTAGCTGGAAAGCACCCCAGTTCAGCCATGGAGGACTGACTGCCTATCCTGCCTGGCCCGCAAGCTTCAGACCCATGAAGGAGAGGGATTGCCAAGTGTTGTGGGCCAAAGGTGTAAGGGGCAGAAAAAGCAAAAATTTGCTGAATCTCAGGAAATGCTTGTCAACAATGTCATCAGACAGACCCAGGTTTTGTGGATCCTGAAGTTCAGACAGTTTAGGGGAACTCTTTAAGAAAAAGAATTTGAAAAGATTCCTTCCACAAGTTGTCAAAAGCCTATTACTGGGCTTCCCTGGTGGCGCAGTGGTTGAGAGTCCACCTGCCGATGCAGGGAACACGGGTTCGTGCCCCGGTGCGGGAAGATCCCACATGCCACGGAGCGGCTGGGCCCGTGAGCCGTGGCCGCTGAGCCTGCGCGTCCGGAGCCTGTGCTCCACAACGGGAGAGGCCACGACAGTGAGAGGCCCGCGTACCGCAAAGAAAAAAAAAAAAAAAAAAACTATTACTTATGAACACATTGCCTGGGTCCTTTGCAGAAAGGAGCACCTTTGCAAATGAGGGACCCCAGAGCTCAAGCTTCACGGACTTCATGGCAAACCCACCTTTGCTCAGAAGCCAAGAAATGGTCTTTCTCCAGAGAAAAGAATTGGGATCCACCCCACCTCCAATAACTTAACCATCATTGAACTGCAAAGGCAGAGCGGCGGGTTGTCTAGGACAGTGAGAGGACTCCCTCTGCCTGTTCCCATAGGTCTCTAGAAAGATGCCATGCTATTTTTGGAGCACACACTTTCTTCAGCCTTTCAGTTTGGCCTCTTGAAATTTTCACAGCAAAGCAAATTATAGGACTGGGTGAAAACAAAATAGCTTTCATATTGCTTTTTGTTGTTGTTGTTCTAATGAGCCAAGGACAGAGATACTAATTTTTAAACAACATATCAAAAATATTTGCCCTTAGTGCTTTTCTTTCTTTATTTTTTTTTCTTGGAGATTAAAAAGGTCAGAGGTTCACACACCTTGTATTAATGGCAGCATCATACTTATTTGTTTTCCTCTAACAGACAGCATTGCTGAAGATTAAGAAAAAGGAGTCTCCTGAGCAGGTGGATATTGATAACTCTTATCTCCATCTTTATTATTGTTATGTGCCTATTACTAATACTAATTAATAATAGTAGCTAGCTCTTTCCCTCGGAGTTCACAAGTGAAATGAATAATGAATGGAATCATCAAATACCCATCTAAGCAGAGTTTAGGAAACGAAGAGTACTGGAAATGCTGGCCCAGTTGAGTTTTTCTCTTCAGATCCCCAGCCATGAGGCCTCCCATGATATTCCAGGCCTTGAAGCACCCTTCCTCTTCTAAATGCAGCCCAACGCTTGGAATAGGGCCAAGGCAGCAGGCTAACTCTTTAGCAAAATCCATCCCTCCTTCCCCAACTTTCCTCCTTAAGGAAGCCATCAGCCATGTGACACAATCCTGGCTGGTGATATGCAGGCTGAAGCCACTGGGGAGGAAGAGCCTGCTAAGAGGAAGCTCTTCATTCTTTGGGCCCCTTTACCTTCTTTTTCTCCCTCTTCATCTCCCTGTGGTACAGCCTGGAGGTGCAGCTGCCATCCTGGAAAACAAGGGATGGCAAGTATGATGAAGGGCCCTATGTGCTAAGCATAACACAGTGGAAAGACGAAGGTCCCAGTCCCTGGGGCATGGGGAGCCACCCATCAGCCCTGGCCTGGCCTCCTCAGACAATTATTATTATTTTGTAAGATGAACAAATCCTCATCTCTCGAAGCCACCACTAGTCAATATTTCTGATACTTGTTGCCAAATACATTTCTAACTGATGCAATAGAAAGAAATAACCTGGTCCCCTCTGATTCCATCGTAAATGTATTAGCAAATAATAGAATAAATATAATAGTTCTGTGTTCTCTAGGCTTTAGTCTTCTCCAGGGTAAAATAGCTAACTATCCTTGGCCTCCATCCTCAGTGAGCTCCTCTGAGGGCAAAATAATATACAGGCAGACCTTGGAGATATTGCAGGGTCCATTCCAGACTGCCGCAATAAAGTGAGTCACAAATTTTTTGGTTTCCCAGTGTATATAAAACCAGTACCACTGGCATTGGTTTACACTATAGTGTATTGGTTTACACTGTACTGTAGTCCATTAAGTGTGCAATAGCATTATGTCTAAAAAAGTATGCATACCTTAATTTAAAAAGTACTTTATGGGCTTCCCTGGTGGCGCAGTGGTTGAGAATCTGCCTGCCAATGCAGGGGACACAGGTTCGAGCCCTGGTCTGGGAAGATGCCACATGCCATGGAGCAACTGGGCCCGTGAGCCACAATTACTGAGCCTGCGCGTCTGGAGCCTGTGCTCCACAACAACAGAGGCCACGATAGTGAGAGGCCTGCGCACCGCAATGAAGAGTGACCCCCACTTGCCACAACTAGAGAAAGCCCATGCACAGAAACGAAGACCCAACACAGCCGTAATAAATAAATAAATAAATACATTATGTATTATTTATAAAAAAATAAAAATAAAAAATAAAAAGTACTTTATTGTTAAAAAATGCTAACCATCATCTGAGCCTTCAGCAAGTCGTAATTTTTTGCAAGAGCAGCATCAGAGATCACTGATCACAGATCCACCATAACAAATAAAACAGTAATGAAAAAGTTTGCCGTATTGCATGAATTACCAACATGTGGCACAGAGACACGAAGTGAGCAGGTGCTATTGGAAAAACGACACTGAAGGCTTGCTCAAAGCAGTGTTGCCACGTAAACCTTCAATTTATTAAAAAAAAAAAATGCAGTATCTAAGAAGCACAGAGGAGCGAAGCAAAATAAAACAAGGTATGCTTGTATGTGAGAACACTATGAAAAGTGTTGATTGTACAGCATTAACTGTAGCAGGCACCATGCTAGGAGCCTTGTTTGGGAGGCTGCCTCCCATAGGGTTTTAGGGTCAGTGAACAAGAGGCCTATTTTGTAAGTCTTCCTATTGCTGCACTGGAGAGAGTAAAGGATCAGCTAATAAGACCTATAGAAAGCAGCAATAAAAATTAGAGTGGGGGTCATAGTGCCCCATTAGCGATGCCAGAAGCAGCACAGACGCATGGGTGATCAGGATTTTTCAGGTACAAGCCTCCATTAGCTTGCTGGAGCTTCTGCAACAAATTACCACAAATTGCGTAGCTTAAGCCAACAGAAATTTATTTCTCACATAGCTCTGGAGGCCAGATGTCTGCAACCAAAGTGTCTAGCAGAGTCTTTGCTTCCGAAGGCTCCAAGGGAGAATCTGTTTCATGCCTCTCTCCCAGTTTCTGGTGGCTTCCAGCAATCCTTGGTTTGTAAGTTGCATTATTGCAGTCTCTTGGTGTTCTCTTTGTGTTTCTATGTCTCCTTCTTTTTTAACTCTTGTAATAACACTCTGCACTGGATTTAGGGACCACCCTACATCAATTTTATCTCAGTTTGAGCTCTTTACCTTAATTACATTACCTTAATTATCTTAATTACCGTAAGATACTTGTTCCAAATGAGGTCACTTTCTAAAGTTCCACTGGGCATGTCTTTTGGGGGCCACAATATAAACTGCAGTAGTGACACCTAAATGCTCTTTGACCAGGGTCCTGGGTAACTAACTGGCCCACATTCTTGCAAAAAGGGGGGGGTCCGAGATCCCAGCTTTGAAAATGAAGACTTTAGTGCCTACTGCTCTTTGTCCCCTTTGGGCATTAACTTTGCTGAGTGAGTCACCCACCAGAGGTCACTCCTCCTCCTGGAACAGCCACCTCCAGTAGGTGGCTGACTCAGCGTATAAATGCCTGGTCCCTCTTGCCAGCTCAGGACGTCTCTGAAGGGCCATCCCGGCTTCAGAGCCCCTCCCACCCTTGGCGTCAGCTGAGACTTTGTGATGAGGCCGCATTGTTGCCCAGCTTCTGCCTCTGCCCCCACAGGCGTCGATTCTGAGAGGATCAAATCGCTACAGGCAAATTTCCCCAGTCAAAATCTCAGCCTTCACTTAGCAGTCTAAAGCACTCGCATTAAGGCATCCTCATTTTTACAAGAAAATAACTTTTTTTTAAACTGTTATAAAACAGTTTTGTAAAAATAGCGTTAACACCAAGCCAGGTCTTATGTAGCATCCCATACTGGCTTAACAAGGGCCTGAAGTGAATTCTTAGCCTACCATGGGTTCTTTTAACTTTTTAACACTTGGCGTAAATGTTAACAACCTATTGTCTGATTTTTATGGACTTTGAAACAGTGCTGCCAGCCCTCCTGGAAAAGATCTGGTTTTGTCAGCAATTCAGGCATGAATATTAGAATTTGAAAACAAATAAAAAAGATCTAGTAAGCTCATGGGACTTATATTTAAAATAGTTCCCATGTATAAACACTGTCCTCCTACAAAGCCATGTGTGCTCACCCTTCTACAATCATAGGTATATTCATGACCAGATGCATTCTGTTTAGGACTGGAGTAATCATGTATAATTTAGATAAAATGACTTTGTGCCAACATCTGTCTGAGTTATGGAGCCATGAATTTGAATTCCATGCCACCCAGGTGGGCTAGGAATTCTGGGTAGTCGTAGGAAAGAATTGTAAAGATACTTAAGAATTTTACAAAGAACTGTGGCTTGGAGAAAACTGTATAGTGAGTTCAGTACAAAGGACCTGAGCATCGGAAATGATCAGAGGAGGACTGAGTTTGGTTCAGGGAAATTTCATGAGCTAAGTCCTAAGAAGTCACTGAGTTTCAGTTTGGGCAACTGCAACACAGAGAAGGCCATCTACAAGAAAGTTCTTGGTCTCAGAATGGAATGTAGAAAAGGTCTCAGAAAGATTTTGTTGTCATAATAAAGAGAACTGGAAACAGCTATGAAAGTTAGATTTTCTAGCCAGTCTTGAGATTTACCTCATGTTACGTTGAATAGCAGAGTGTCTTGGCTGAAGCGGACACAGTGGGCAAGTGGTATGGCAGTGGCAGGCGGGAAAGGGACCTGGGCAGAGGCAGAGAAGCCCTCAAGACCCCAGGTGGGGATCGCTCCTCCAAGTGTCCCTGGAGTTGGAGAGAGGGCCAGAGGGATAGATGTCCTGGCCTACCTGATGTCAGTGGTTCTTCCCTTTCACACACATCACCACATCACACAAATCACTCCATTTGTGTGAACAAAAAGCCCAGTTCTGTCCACAGATTTCAAGAAACAGGGAGCACAGATCCCTATGCAGAGGGATGGGCCTGTCCATGCCACAGATGCTTTTTCTTTTTGGTCAGAGCTAGCTCAGACATGCTGGCTTCCCCATGCCCATGAGGTGGCCTTTCCCAAAACTAGGAGGCAGGGTGTGGCTGTTGATTATACAGAATCTTACAGAATAATCCTTGGCAAGGCAGGCATTCAGGGAACAACTTGTTATAAGCTGAATTGTGTCCCCCTAAAATTCATATGGTGAAGTCCTAACCCCCAGCATCTCAGAATGTGACTGTATTTGGACACAGGGCCTTTAAAAAGGTGTGTAAGGTAAATTGAGGTCGTACAGTGAGCCTTACTTGAGTGTGACTGGTATCCTCATAAGAAGAGGAGATTAGGACACAGACACGTGCAAGACGATGTGAGGACACAGGGAGAAGACAGCCTTCTACAAAACAAGGAGGGAGGCCTCAGGAGAAGCCAATACTGCCGACACCCTAATCTTGGATTTCCGGCCTCCAGAACCCTGAAGAAAATAAATTTCTGCTGTTTAACCCACGCAGTCTGTGGTACTTTGTTACGGAGCACCAGCAGACTAATGCACCATCTCAAGACCAAAGTTTTAAGACACCCCTGAATGTGCTCATGCTGGTGGGACCACATCTATCTGGCTTACCCTGTCTTCCCAGGGCCAAGCCCAGTGCTTGTCCTACAGGATACTCAGTCAGTGTTTGTGGAATAAATGAATGACTCAGGGTAAACTTCTCTGGAATTGAAACTTTCCAGGTGGTCTCACTTGGCAAGCGAGTTATATCTGAGTGGCTGCCAGGAATCTTGCTCTGTCCCAAGAGGCTATAAATGCATAGCAGTAGTAACCTGTCAAGGGTAACAACCCTCTGGGGAGAGGAGAGGGCTCACCCTTTGTAGTTTGCTCTCTTCAGCCCTCAGCACAACTGCCTTAGGCAGGTCAGTGCTTAATTAGTATTTCTTTTGATAGTATTGTCCCATGGGCTGGTACCACAACATCTGTGTTTAGTAATACTAGTGCTATCTAAGAATTTTTCCCTTACATACACATTGCTCTAGGACTGATCCCATTTGATTCCTCCCCCATCTATCAATGGTATCCTCAGTCTCCCATGACTCAGACTCAAGCCCTTGGAGTCAGAGTTGATTCTTCCTAATGCTTGAAGCTCTAAATCCCGTCAGGAACAAAATCTTTTCCATTTTGCCTTTCAGTTGCCTCTCCTATCTCTCCCTCTCCAGGCTCATCACCATCATAGCCCGGCCCATGCCTTGTGGCAGGGGAATCCTCACTGATCCCCCTTGCACGCCATTGCATGATGTGTTCTGCGGCCAGACTCATCTTTGTCAAGCCTCAGAAACTCTTTCAAGGGGCCCTGGATAGACAGTAAAGAAGGTTAATCCTAGTCACTTTATGCCTGGCAGCAGTAGCTAAGAAGTTTGAAGAAGTGGGGAGTGGGAGGCTAGTGAAATTGCTGGAAATACCTGCTACACTAATCTACAACCATTGCTGTGGGGTCTCCTGGAATCAGAAACCCCATTTCCAAATGCTACTATATAAAATGCACATAACCAGATTCACCTTAGGTTGTTGGATACAATAACTCAGCTTTTACAACCTACCAGAGTTCATATGCAGACTGTTAATTATACACTCTTTCCTGTTTGTTTATTTTTG
>NW_006770904.1:1840535-1849364 GCF_000442215.2 Lipotes vexillifer
CTCTTTCCTGTTTGTTTATTTTTGCAAGAATTGTTATATGATGGGGCGGAGTTAGGGGTTGGGAGGTGGCATGTGGAGGCCAGAGGGACACAGGGAGAGAAGACTGCTCCCAGGAACACAGAGTAATCGCCAAGAACTATAATTTTAACCTTCGCCCTACATGGTTCAGTGGCTTGTGGGCTGAAAGAAGGAAAATGACATCTGTGATGGAGTCCATATGAGATGCTTGACCTCCCCAGCTTCATGCTTCAGCAGGCTCAGTGTGGGGCTGAGGCCAGCAAACAGAGCAGGAAGTACAGAGCAGGGGAATGTTGACAGAAGAAACATTCATATGTTCTCTGGATGCTAATTACCGAAAGCCTATCCTCCTACAGGCTGTTTCGTGGTAAATTTTCTGCTTATGTAAATTTTTATAACAAATCAATCCATTTGGTTTGGTTAGCCATGGAAGGATGACTTCCTGAACACTGACACAATTAAAACACCTGCCTCTGTCCTGAATTTTTCCTGAGACCACGTTCCTGCATGTGTCACTGAAGTTTCTGTAGCTGAGAGTCCCATAATGGCCCATGGCTGACCCCAGCTCTGGGCCTAGGATCTCCATGCTTGACGTGCAAAGATGGTTTGGAATTAATAAAGGACTTGTGAAAAACAGGAATTGTTTTTCTTGTTAATTGTTACAAGTTTAGGCGGAGGCCGATCATCCCCGATGTGTCCACCAAAATCCCTGAATCCTGGATTTACTGCCTCACTCTGCCTCCCCTGCCCTCCCCCCAGCGAAGCTTTGACCACCCTGTCCCTGTGGATACCCTAAGAGCTGAAGCTTTGAGGGAAACACACAGAAAGACATCTCCAAGAGGATCTGGCTTGGATCATCCAAAAAGAAGGATTCAGAGCTCTTCTTATTGAGTCAATTCTGTTTCCTCATCTGGCAAATGGAAAAATATTCTGGCTGATGTAGGACCTCTTTCAGCACACAGATCTATGATTTTTAAATATTGCTCTCTTAAGCATTATTAAACTAATGCTAACACATATTAACATTTATTCATATCATTAATTGATTACCTATTTTAATTGACTCTGCTAAACACACAAAATGTATGTGTTGCTGAGTGATGTGCTGGCAAACTGGGTCTTCAGCTGGCGGCAGCTCCATTTCCATCAAACTCTTACTGAGCTATGTGCCAGGAACCCAGCTCAACCCATGGCCCACGAAAGATATTCAATAAAAGTAAATTAAATATGAATGTATTCTATAACAGGGTCTTGAATTACAACCATTAGGACACTTTACAATTTCTGTTTTCATCAAAGTTAAGCAGATACAACAGGCTGTTGGCCAATTAAGTGGGCAAAGAAAGTAATGAGTGATACACCAGAAAGCAAGATAAACACTGTTCTCTCTAATGATGCCTGGACTCATTCTGCTGATGCCCTAGGTTAGACCAAGTTTACCAACAGCAGAGAGTTTCTGGAAAATCTATAAATATACTTTCTTCAGGGAATGTAACTCTATTAAAAACCACATGCAAAAACAGCATCTCTACTAACAAGTTCCTGAACACCAACCTAAAATGGAAGATGTGCAGATAGCCCATAATACTTGTACAGTCAGTTTTTTCATCTTTAAAGCACCAGTGCTTGCTTTTCTGACCAGTTGTGCAGATTAAATGAGATAATATGTGCAGAATGCCTAGAACATGCTAGAAGTTCAGTAAGTATGTTTGATGATTATTACATTCTTTTAAGCCTCCACAACCCTTTTTTATGCTTTCTTAGTTTTTCATATTGGCTTTATCCCAGTAAAAACACATCCCTAAGGTCTATCAAAAGTATGGTTCTGCCTCCCCCTCTCTGAGGCATTGTTACGTGGTATGATTCCAAGCAGCTCGAGGTATAGGCAATAAGTAAAATTCTACCTTAGCTGGTGGAACACGCTGAAAGGTCACAATTTCAGTATTTTTGTCTTTTAGGCTGTGGTAGACAGAATAAAAGCCCCTAAAGATGTCCACATCCTAATCCTCAGAACTATGACTGTGTGATCTCACCCATGGCAAAAGGGACTTTGCAGATGTGATTAAGTTAAGGATGTAATCACCAAGGTTCTTATGAGAGAGAGACAGGAGGTCAGAATCAGAGGAGATGTAATGATGGAAGCAGAGGTTAGAATGATGCAGCTGTGAGCCAAGGAATGCTGGCAGCCCCTAGAAGCTGGAAGAAGCAAGGAATGGATTCTCCCCTAGGACGTCCAGGAGGGACCAGCCCTGCTGACACTTGGACTTCAGCCCAGTGAGACACATTTGGACTTCTGATCTCCAGAACTATAAGATAACAAATTGTTGCTCTAAGTCTCTACATTTGTGTTAATTTGTTACAGCAGCAAGAGGAAACAAATGCATAGACAAACTAAGAAACATGGGTCATGAGTCCCAGAAGGGGAACAATCCTTTCTCTCCAAACCCCACATGTAAGAAGAAAAGATACAGTCTCCTTGACATATGACTGTGTCACTTTCTCAGATGAGATTTCTTCAGAGCAGGAAAGTACTGGTCACCAACAGGCCCTGAACCCTCCAAGAACATAAAAGAAATATAACTTAAGTCAGGGAATATAAAATGAAGAAGGCAAGCAGTTAGAGGTGTAGAGTGTAAAAAAGTTATAAGCCATCAGGATTGTTGAACTCAGGTGGTATGAGTATATATGTTTGTTTGTTTTTTAATTTTAGAATGGTTCAGAGCAATGACATTGTAAGTGGATCAAGGAAACTAAGTGAAGGATTTTCCAAGTAAATATTTGAGGAGAATTGGAAAATGATGACCTCAACTGAATTATGGCCTAGTCTTCCAAGAAGGAATAAAAGCTCCAGTTTAGAACAGATTAAGGATGTTGTAAAGCAATTGGAAACTATTTGTTAAGAAACAATCCCCTCCTCGCAGGGGCCCTGGAGCTCTTTCATGACCTATGGGGAGTGTAGCCTGAGTCTCCTAGTCTTTGCTGGCCCCATCCACTGACTGTGAGCCACAACTGTAAACTCCAGAAGGACACAGGTCATTGGCGAGTGTGCTACGTATTCTGTGGGGTTGGCAGAGAGACCTGAAGAAAACCGAAAGGAAGGCAGAGGTTGCTGGCCATCTGGCTGACACCCTGGACTACCATTTGGTTTGCATTGTCCTACTTTGCAGAAGGCCCCTGCTGCTTTCTCTTTCAGCAAAATGCTTTTCACACAGAGCTGCTACTTTAAATGGAAGGCTTTTCAGTGGGTTCCATCTAATATGTTTTCATTGTGCTAGCTCAGAAAGCATATGGAAAAGGAATCACTAAGAAAGACTTTCATTACATATATGTCAAACATAGAAGCACAGGAGTATCTTGGGTAGGATACAAGTGAAATTGGTTAACAGTATGTACTTTTGTGGGTGGGATTAGAAAAGCAGTAGGGGGACTCCCATTTATTTGTTCATGTTGTTAAATGGTGATATTAAGGGTGTTTTTCCTTTTTTTGTTTCATTTCAGCTTTTTTTCCCCAAATACATTTCTTTTAATAGAAAATAAAATTTTCCTTTTGGCTGAAAAGTAGTAACACAACAGAGCAGAAAACAGGTAAAGTTCTGATGGTGCCCACTGAGTTTCCTGAATTCAGTCCTTTCTTCTTAAAACAGAACTATCCTGGACTAGTGCAGTGAATGGCTGACCTGTCTCATGGACTAGTGCAGTGAATGGCTGACCTGTCTCATAGGACAGTGGATGTATAGGACATATAGACAATAGCCTCTATTTCAGGAATTCTAGCACAGAGCTTCTCAACCTGAAGTGTGCACGTGAATCACCCCAGGATCTCGTTAAAGTGCAGGTCTGATTTGGTAATTCCAAGGTGGGGCTGAGATTCTGCATTTCTAACCAGCTCCCAGGGGATGTGGATGCCGCTGGTCCATGAACCAACTGTGTGTTGCAAGGGCCCAGACCACTGTCAGACCAAGTATCAAGTCATGTGTTCTGATTTAGGGATCAGAACGCAGAGCAAACCAGCAAGTGAGAAGCTTCCCAAAGCTCGGACCAAGGAATGCCCAAGATCAGACAGTGGATTCCAAAGCCAGGTAGATAACTGGTGGCTGGAGGCACTTGCTTGAGGCCCACTGATCTCAACACTGGATGCCTAGGAAGCGCTACCATAGCACAAACTGTCTAGGTTTAAATGTCAGCTCTCCATTTCTTTACTGACTTTTACCATAAATGGAAAGGCTTTCCCTGGGAGCTCCCCAGGGATGTTACGCTGCAGTGTGGTCACTGTTGTTATGGCCAATATTACAGTAAGGACTGTGATGGTAATAAGCTGGAATGTTTGTTCCAAACGCCAGGATGTCGAGTTCTTTGTGATTACCCTTCAACGAGAACCTCTGGTATTTTGAAACTGACACATTTATGAAAAAAATTAAATACTAGATGATCAGCCAGGATCTGAGGGAATTTCCCACCCTGAATTGCACATGCCAAAAATAACCAAAACACTTGGTGGTGTTTTCCTTTTTTACTGCTGGCACACAAGCAATACAAGCATTGAAGTTTATATGGGAGATATGGTATAACCACTAACCAACAAAAGATCAAAACAGGCCTTATTCTAGGACTCTCTGTTCTGTGGCTGAGGAGTTCATGAAGGATTTCTACTGGCAGGTCCTTGGAGTGCAAATTGAATTCCTTTAAGCCCCCAGTAGGCTTTTTCCTATAACCAAGACATTAATAAGGACATGGCTGCCTGATGTTGTCTGTGCCATTGCTTCTCTGCAGTTCCAGCCGTAAAAAGGCATTGCCCATAGTGGGGGTTTCCCTTCTTGCTGCAATGACGGGGCCAATCTCTGCCTCCACATGTCTCTGGCTTCCTTACCAGTCTCTTAGGGCCATTCGGATTCAGAATCGTAGAATCCGATTTTTAACAAATTTCGGAAATCATCAAGCATAATCTCTTCAATTTAAAGATGAGAAACCCAGGGCCAAAAGGAGTGAAGTGCCCAAGCTCATCTAGCCAGTTCGTGGCAGAGACAGATCCAGAACTCTGTCTTCTGATCCCAAATCCATGAGTCCACTGCCCTCCCACTGCCCTCAGATCATGGCTGACACTGAGGGGTCTCCCACCCCGCACATCCCAAAACCTCCTTCAAAGTCAAATCCACCCACAGTGCATGGACACAATCTCCAGAGTCACTAACTAAGAATCTGAATATCTAAACAGTATCTAATTATCAGATTAATAGTCAAAAAAAAAAAAACCCTCACGGGGTCCAAAAACTGAGTTTACTTCTAACATTGAGTACATTCATGGATGATTCAGTAGTTTCTAGGTTCTCTTCTGATTCCCAAGGTTATTAGAAAGGTCATTGGGAGGAGGCATTATTCTAACAATCATTGCATAGTTAAGTTTGATGTCCACATACCTGAGTTTGATTCTTGCTTACTGCCAGCAGGCTTTGAACAAATTCTTTAACTACTATAGCCATCAATTTTCACATATTTAAAAATGAGGTGAAGACTTTTATCTCCTAACTTTGTGGAGGAATAAAATGAGATAGACATTACATCGAGTGCATAACACAGTGCCTGAAACATAGTAAGCATTCAAAGATGCAACCTGCTACTCCTCCCTCATCATCGTCGTTGTGTATCTGGTTTTCCTTAACGAAACTTCGACTTCCCCACAGATTTGGTTCATTGAAGTGAAAGGCTGACACATAGGAGACACTCCATAAATGCTTTCAGTTCATTTCAAAAGCAGAAGAAAACATGATGCTGGCCCTTGAGGAGCTTTTACTGTCTGCAGAAAAAACAGGAAGATGAGCTAACATGTCGAGCATGTAACGTGCTAAGTACTTTGCATGAGTTCTTTCATTTAATCCTGTGGTATCTCTATAAGACACATGCTATCACGAAGCTCATTTTACACTTGCAGATACATAGGCCCCAAGAGATTATTTTACCCAAGATCACAAATCTACTGAGTGACGGAGCTGACCTTCAGAACTCTTTGCACCTGGAGCCAGGTGCATAGACTTGCCACCTTTCATGCCCTCAGACTCTGATGCCACATCATTTCTTCCAGCGTCTACTCTAGCAAGGAACTGTGTTTCACAGTTTTCTTCTGGAATTTTTTCTAACCATGTGTAGTTGTTTGCCCAGGCCGCCATAACAAAGTACCACAGACTTGGTGGCTTGAACAACAGGAATTTACTCCCTCTTAGTCCTGGAGGCTGAAGTCCAAGATCGAAGTGTCGGCAGGTTTGGTTTCTCCTGAGGCCTCTCTCCTTGGCTTGTAGATGGCTGTCTTCTTGCTGTGTCCTCACATGGTCCTCCTTCAGTCTGAATTTTCTGTGTCCTAATCTCCTCTTCTTATAAGGACACTGGTCATATGGGATTAGGGCCCACCCTAGAGACCTCATTTTAATTTATTTACCTCTTTAAAGACCCTCACTCCAAATATGTCCTGTGATGCTAGGGGTTAGGACTTCAACAAATGAATTTTGGGTGGACACAATTCAGCCTATAACACCATCATTAGCATTACACATGTGTGTCTCCTCTTAGCTCCTGAAATCCATGGTGTAGAAATGATGGACAAAGGTGAGGGGTGGGGGAAGCAGGGGGTCTAGTCTCTGCTTAGAAGGAGCACAGATCTCTCTTGGAATATACCATTCTGTAACCCCTTCTGCCTCCTTGAATGGTTTTACTGCTGCATCATTCCCCGCACCATGCATACGCGCTTTATACTATTTGTCTCTGCTCAGCACCACCATGTACCCACTCCATAGGTTGTGCTCTGCCCAAAGATGCTTGGGTCGGGGGTGAATGATGGTTGAATCTAGCCCTGAGTCCACTTTCCAAGGCAGGGGACACAGGACTACATCTTCCTAAGAGTGGGATCTTTTTCTTGACACAAAAAAGCACATTTTTCATCTTTAACATTCATCATTTGTGGCTCAATGCTAGAATTCCTTCCCTGTCTGTGGGTATGGAGAGAGACAGATAAAGACAGAAAGGGAACAAGTGGGGTAAGAGGGAGAAGGAGAGATGGGAGGGGGAGTATTTGATCTCTTTAAAAGTATCTTTGAGGGCAGATTCCTCTTCCTTTACATCTTTGGGTGTTTAATGACTCCTAAAACAGTTACTCAAAGAGAGAGAGAAATTTGCATAAATTTATTTTTAGGACGGTAAACCTGGGCCAGGAGTGACAGTGGAGGTTTCAACTTGGGAGTCTAGAATTTAGATTCCTATCTGTGCTTCCCCATACCTCTAAGATTCTGCCTTTTCTCCTGCTGACCCCTAATATGCCAAGTCAAATTTTTAAGTAAACTCTAAACTCTGTATGTTGTTAAATTCTTCCCATTCATTATCACTTTCTTCTGTTATTTAGAATCTCAATAAAGGAAAGAACTATAAAAGTCTCTCAGAAGCAAGCACACAGAGGAGCTTTAGTCCTCTGCCCCTGGCCAAAAGGAAGGGCTGCCTTCCTCTAGAGTCCCACTTAGCATCCTTGTCTCCAAATCCCACCACCATCACTAGTATCTTTCTTCTTCCTTTGGTCCTACAGCACAAATAAAATGTATTTCTTGCTCACATCGTGATGCTGAAGATCAAGTGCTTTCCTGGGCATTTTTGTTCTATGTGGAGACTGGAATCTGGAGAGGAGCTATTGGGAGGAACTGATGTCATGGATGAGGGGACATTGCTGATGCTCTTCATTCCTTTGTGTAGACCCAGCTTTTTATCTGGTATCATTTTCCTTCTGCTTGCAAGATTTCCTTTAATATTTCTAATGGAGCAGGTCTTCCAGTGACAAATTATTTCAACTCTCAGATGTCTGAAAGAGGCTCTATTTTACCTTTGTTTTTGAAAGTTAATTTTGCTGGGTATAGAATTTAGGTTGATAGTTGTTTGTTTGTTTTTTCTTTCAGGACTTTAAAATGTTGCTCCATTGTCTTTTAACTTGCATTGTTTCCAAAGAGAAGTCTTCTAAAATTCTTATCTTTGTTCCTTTGTATATAGTGTGTATTTTTTCCTCTGGTTATTTTTAAGATTTTTCTCCTTATGATGACTTCTTTTGATTAAAATCTAAATCTACAATTTTTTTTTTCATGGACTTTATCCCCACCTCCATTTTTACCCCAGGTTGAATCTGATTATGATATGCCTTGGAGTCATTTTCTTTATATTTTGTCTGCTTGGTTTTTGTTGAATTTCTTGGATCTGTGAGTCTATAGTTTTCTACAATTTTAGGAAATTTTCAGCTATTACTTCTTCAAATATTTTTTCTGTCCCCACCATTTACAACTCCATTTACGCACAAATAGGGCCACTGGGGGTTGTCCCACAGTTCACTGATACTCTGTTGAAGTCTGTTAGTCTTTTTTCCTCTGTGTGTTTCATTTTGAACAGTTTCTATTGCTAAAGTCCTCAAATTCACCAATTATTTTCCTCCACAGTGTCTAATCTGCTGTCGGTGCCATCCAGTGTAATTTTATCTCAGACATTGTATTTTCATATCAAAATAGTTGACTCGGGTCTTTTTATTTTAAACTACATTCCATGTTTTCCCTCAATATGTTTATGATTTCTTCTATCTTCTTGAATTTATAGATTGTATTTGAAAGGACATGATAGGGTTCCTTGGTCATTTGTGTTTCTTAAAAAATCACTGCCTGCCTTCTGCATTCCAAGTGCATTCTGGTTCCAGTGGGAAGTGTGCCATCCTGGGAAGGAAGTGCCCCTCCTCCTTCCCCACCCCCACCTTACTCAGTAATAGACATGCTTACCTTGTGTTTGCTTGGAGTCTTCCCTACA
>NW_006770904.1:1849388-1850792 GCF_000442215.2 Lipotes vexillifer
TCCCTACACTCTGTCACAATCATGGGTCCTGTGGAATTCTGTGCTCATGGGGCATCATGAATGCTACATGTGAACGGGCAGCAAGGACCAGTGGACACCCATATATCTCCTGACTACTCAGATCACATGCATGCTCTGCTGACCCAATGGACTTCGTACAAAACATGAGTTCAAAGATAACATTATCAAGGATTTCCGAACAGCCACAGCAGACTGTTAAACCAAGTGTGGGTCCCTTCTGTCAGCTTCACGGGTCACCGGCTAGCCCTCATCCCCGGGCAACAGAGAGAGGGGAATGCAGACACACTGAGTACCGTGAGGTGGGAATCACAATTCTGCATCACAACCATGCTTTACCCAATGGGATGACCAGGGGCAAGGCTCTGAACTCTTTGGCCATCAGAGTCCTTATGAAAGCAGTGTCTTGTATATGATATTTACAAAGGTCTTATTTCTAAAATGGTATCATCCTACCAGAGTGAGAGGGCTCCTTAAAGTTCTTTACCGTGTTTGAGCAGGTCTTAATGAAGACCTAGAAAGAATTTAAAGGACACGCCTGCCCCTTTCTTTGGGATTCCCCTGCTCCCATGGGTGCCACTTAGAAAAGTGACAAAAAAACCCACAGCTTTAGAACATATTTGGCAAGAGCAGAATTCTTTCTAGACATTAAGATAAATTCCACGCTTATTTTTCCCTTAAATGCTAAAGGTTTTGCAGGCTTTCCATAGAGTGGGTTTTAAGCCTGAGTGTAGCCATGGACACACACGCCTTTGGCTTCATCTCAGTGCCCACGTCCGCATGGTGTGGTCACTAAGGCTGCTGTGCCCCTGGACCTGCGGCCTGTCATGTTCTCTGGTTTCCAGCTGTGTTCACTGGGCCTGCCTTCACCTCTGTTCTGCACGTTGCTGGTTTTTCCATATCAGGTCTGTGGAAGAACATAAACATTTCTCCTTTTCTGAACGAGACTTCCAGTGAGTGTGTGTATGTGCGTGTGTGTCTAACTTCCTAGAAACCAGGGCTGTTTTCTCTTGCCAGGCGCCACAGCGGGCCTTCCTGTGCAGGAGGTCATTTCAGTAAGGACTCAGAACTTAGTAAACGGAGAAAAGAAGGTCATTCTCAGACAGGATGTTGGGAAGACGCCCTGAATGAGCCTTGCTGGGCAAGAGACGCCAACGGGACCAAGAATGTGGGCCAGTCCCCCAGGAAGTTATTCATGAGCCTGCACTGTATGATAAACAGGCAACCAAAGCCTTTTCTAAACAACAAAAATCACAATGCTCCAAATTCCAGAAAATCCTCAAACAATGACTGGACATTCCTTATCCCCCATTTGCTTATTTGTGTACCAAGTACTTTCAAATAGACCAGAAACTGGAGTCCTGACTTGGGTTTTGGAGCAGGAAT
>NW_006770904.1:1851351-1857439 GCF_000442215.2 Lipotes vexillifer
TGGACCAGGAATGAAGTGTGCGAGAAATGTGCTGGCAATGGCCGTGCCTCCCCAGTGTCATTCCTCCTTTCAGGAGAGCGTGAGTCTCACTCACTGTGCCAGCCCTGTTGTCCGGAATCCCTTCTGCTTCCAACAGCCACCTTGGGCTGAAGGCCAGCATGAAGCAGCTTTAAGCCTGATCAGCAGGACAGGGTCAAAAGGCAGGGAGATACCTCTGTGGTTCATGTTACCACGAGATGTGAATTGGTCAGGTTTGAAAGTTCTTCCGGAATAAACGAGCAGACTATTTGGAGAACTAGAAATTTCCTGTGTATCTATCTACCTGACTTGAAAGTTATCAAAGCTCCTTGAAGGTACATATTTTTCAATTAAATTGTAACGTACATATGATTATATATGTGTATATATAATTATAAAATAATATTCTGAATATTATTTCATAATTATTTTATATTCTGAATATTATTTTATAAATAAATGAAAATATTTGCAGAGAATAAAGTGTTTCCACAGTCAGTGATATGTTTTATTGGCAAGACCAGTTCTTCACAAGAAGGAATAGAAGCACTCGTTTGTCATTTTTCTCACTCGTTCAGTAAAGTTGCACTTGAAAATTTTATTACAGTCTTCCCTTCCCCACTCCACCTGCACACCAGATGTCCCTTCACCTGCTCTATTTTTTCTACAGTATTTATAACTTCTAATATACCATGCAATTTATTGTTTATTGTTTACCATCTGCTTCCACACTCCCTTCCCACCCTTATAACGTAAGCTTTCAAGACAACCATTTTTGTTGTTGTTTCCTTATGTGTCCCAAGTACACAGAACAGTGATTGGCATACATGAGACACTCAAAATTAACTTTTGAATGAATGAATGAATGAGTGAATGACTACATCTGCCTTACCTCCAAAAATCAAAAGCATCGGATAGTTACACAGAACCAACAAACACTTCGGGTCAGTGTGAATCTAAATGGAAGGCTGGGTAGGTATTGGGGTGGCGGGTACTCTCTGGAGGATGGATGACTCAAACTCACAGGCACGTAATTAAGATGTGACAAAAGAGGTGTCCAGGTGGGTATAGAACAAACAGGATCGATTTTAAAAGGACCAATGCAAGAACCTGAAACCACCTGGAACAAAACACAGAAATGAGCCCCCAGAAAGCCTGTGGGAGCCCCACTCTCAGATATCTTTGAAACCAGTTATCTGAAGGGGTCAGTTTCCAGAGTGCCTGCTTGCAGGACACAGGCTGCACAGAAAGAGTCTTTCTAAGCTTCCCATGCTCTCTTTTTCTGAGATTCTGTGAATTTCTCAGACCATCCCAGTGGCAGGAATTCACACCACATCAAAACCCCTGACAATGCTGGCAACATGACTGGTGTGAAAGGGACTCCAGACTTGGATCAAGGAGAGATAGAATAGGGTGAGGTTGAGGTCAGAAACCAAGCCGAACAGCCTGGGGAAAGAGCTGGGGGAGGGCTGGCTTTTGCTCTGCTCACTTGCTCTGGATTCTACCAGACGCACATTAATTCTGCCGGGCTTTCAGCAAGTCTTTCCCTGGCAGCACTCAGATTATCTCTGAAATCAACACAATGCATTTTACAGCTCCTTCCACAGACTGTGATGTAGGGATGGAGATCTTGGGGAGCCACAGGGCTCAAGAGCTGGAGCCGGGTCATGAGGTTGAGTCCCTGAGGAGTAAAACAGGGTGTCTTTTGGGTTGAGACCTTAATTCCATCCATTTTACTAAATCCCTATCCCACTCGTCCACCTGCCCAGCCCATAACTGATGCAAACTGTGTTATCTAGTCTCTCTTCTCTGCACTCATTAGATTGTCTATTTTAATAAGGCCAGTGAGATCCTTAAACCACCTTTGGGTTCTCTGAATAAGATGTACCTCTGTGGGGTTGTGGATGTGCGTTCGTTTTCGTGTCACAAAGACGCATGTGAGGGCCTCTTTTGGCGTGGCTGAGCGGAGTAGAGCATGCTATATATTTCATATCTTTGAGACAGTAATCTTGTTAAGAATGAGGACCATTCTCAATTAAATCATAAATCACCATCCCACCAACAGCAACAAAACTCAATACAAATCTCTTTATAGGCAGAGATAGCTTGGAATTAAACTTGGAATTGAATTTGGGGAGGAGGGTCATTTCTGGCTTTCAAGGCAAACTCAGAATGAGGCAGTCCCACTTCCTGTTGGGGGCACTTTCCACCTTGAAAGTGAACAGTAAGCAGGTAGATGACAGTTGTTTAAAATTCAAACCGTTTTGATCTTAAACCGTTTTGATCCTGTCATTCAGCCCTGGCAACTGATGATGAGGCACTGAGCTTGGGTCAGTAGCTGAGGGGGACTTTTGTTTGAAAAAGTTAGCAGCAGCCCAAAGACCTCCTACAGACCTAATGGCTTAATTCTTACTTTAATCAGAAGGCCCAGGTTTCTTGAAAGGCCTCTTCTTTTCCTTCATTTTTTAACCCAACTGGCTGCACTCATAGCTGATGGTTCTAAGTGCAGTTCAGTGGCTGCCTCTGTCCTGACAGGGCAAGTGGCCAACTGGATCTTAAACCAGCCAGTAAACAAGATGTACTGGAATTGACGGAGGGTTGGTGGAAGTGCCTGCCAGGGGCAGGAAGCCGACCACGGGTGCAGAGTCGTTAACTCCGAGGTTAACTACCCATTGAAATGCAGTCTAAACCGAGCCCTGCCCTTTCTTCAGCAGGTTTTCATTAGCTGCTTGATCTGCAAAGGAGTAGAGATACTGCACAAGATAAGGGCTGGGGACAGCCTGCCTTGGTTCACTGGGTTCTAGCAAGCTTGCCAAAAAGCTGAAGGGGGTGGGAGAGAGCATCTGCTTTTTAAAAAGAGTCTTAAATGTAAAATTAACGTACCATATCTTGTTTTAGAAACACACACGCCGCAGCAGCTCTGCTGCCATATTTCTATTTGAACTGTTAGCGTGGCTCATGTCATAGGCCTACCCCACCCTCCCACTGGCCCGGCTACACTGCATTCAACCGGGGCAGCTTCCCAATAAGCCCGTTGCCCAAGGCCAGGGTACCTTGCTCAGAGCAAAAACTCCAAAGCGGTGGCTTCACTCCACTCCATCCGATGGCATTACTCAACGTGGCTTTTCAAGTTTCACTTTCACACCGATTTTACCCACGGTTTGTTTTCCTGGGAGGCTCAGGATTTCTTTGCAGATGATTCCCCAGGAGGCCTCGACTGTTTCCCCAGTTCTGATTGCTTTATATTCTATTTTCAGCCTCTGCACACAGATAACTCTTTTGTTCTGTTCGGAGCCGTCATGCTGACACGGCGTCCTTCCTCCTTTATAATGTCTGTCTTTCTGTATATTTATCTCTGCAGGCATGTAGCTCCGAAGAAAGAAGAGTCAGCTACGCGTTGATTCCCTGCAGCCTACTTGGCTGTTTATGTCTCTACAAAGCACTCGCCCCAAAAAGAACGTGTACAGCGCTAAACATCCCAGAAACCAAACCATCGCAACATCAGGTAACCGAGTCAGGCACACAGGGAACTTACAACAAATCTATTTTTTCCTTTGTATGAGAACAAATGGTGCCCAGGAGTGCCCACACTCGAGTGGGAAAAGGCGGGTGTTAGGAGAAACAAGACAAGTGGTGTTGCGATCAGGATTTCTTCCTTTCCCAGAGCTACTGCACCCGCCCCCAGGGCAGCCAGGCCAAGAACAGGAGAGGATTCTCCAGTGGAAGGCTCCAAACGAGACTCCTGAAGGTTCTGCCCTGGAGTTCCTGGAGGTGGTCGTGTGTGTGGATCTGGAAGTCCTATCTGGCTTCCGATGAGTCCCTTGTAGTTATGCTACCCATTCCAAGTTCCTAAAATAAAGGTGATTAACAGATGATTCCAAGAGGAAACTTCTGGAAGCTGACAAAAATGGGCTGCTTTAGGCTCTGAGGAAGAATGGGGTTTTGTGCTGTTGTATTCTTCCACAGGGCCTTTTACATAGACATGATGAAATTTTAAAAGGCAAGGCACAGTCTAGGTAGTGTAGTTGTGAAAGATGCTGGGGCCCTCCTGCGTTGAACGACTAACCACAACAGAAATCAAATGAAGAACCAAAGCACTGATTGTCCGCCAGGTGTCCTCCCCTCCCCACACCTCCTTTCCCTCTCTTTCCCACTTTCCCAGCCAACTTAAATCATCCCGGTGTTACTGCTGTCTCCAGGGGTTAAGGTTTCTCTCTCAGGGCTACGGTTTTGGGCTGGCCTCAGCCTATCAGTAGAGATGCTATCAGCTAGGAATGCCTGGGAGTGCTCACCTGGGCCCCTGCTACTGCTAGAAGCCCCCGCAGACATTTCCCCACGGAAGCAGCAGTTGATACTGGACCAGCCCTTGTGGTTCTTGTTATGATTGCAGGGCACACCTCACTGACGGCCACCAGGGAACTTTGAAAAGCCAAGGTACATAACTCACGAGTCCTGGGGGCTAACAGGGACAGAGAGAGAGAGAGAAAACACACAGACCTGGGGTTCTGCCTTTATCGGGGTCGAGGGTGAGGCGCCTAGGGTTTCGTGGGTTCACTCTTTATTAGTAAATTTAAAACACGAGTGGGAATTAAAGCACAGGAAGGGGGACGCACGTGACTCAGATGGCCAGCAGAGTAGGTCACCCAGGGCTTTCTACCAGGGGAGCTTCATGGGTGGGGCGGCCTGGCTCTAATCTAGCTGTGTAGCTGGCGAAGTGTTTATTCCAGATGGATGTCTTTGAACTGGATGCCTCCGTAATCAAAAGGTTAATGTCATGCACTTACGAAACAATAAAAATGCTGATTGTCTGGCGCTCACACCACAGCTGCCCTGTGAAAAAGTATCACTTCAACCCCGAAGGCCAGTCCCTACCACCTGAGCACCGCCCTGAAGCTGAGCCATCACCTTTCTCGTGTAGGCAGTCTGCTCACCTCCAGACAGTGTCCTACACATTCAGTTCTACCCACATACGTGACAGGTCGTTCGTCTAGCCACTGTCTTCATCCAGGAGGGCGAATTCTTGATTATTCTGTTGCTTTTCTCTGTCACTTCATGCTCTGCAATCTTAATTAGCTGATAATGTGCTCTGGCCCAGCTCTCCAGGGTAGGATCCAGGGGTGACCCTTATCTATATGTCTCTTAGACAACTCCCAGCTTGGATGGGGGCAGCCCAAGAGTTTGGGAAATGCACAGCCTGGCCCCTAACAACCCGAGTGTTACTGTGGGTGAGCGGTCCTGGGCTGGAACCTCCTCAGGGCTTTGAATTTCAGCCAGGATCCTAGAGCCTCAGCCTGAGTGAGGCCTTCAGGATGGAGCTTGACGAGAATGGTCTCAGAAGGGAACCAATATCATTTTCTCTCCTGGCCTGAGAGCTTCTCCCCAACCCTGACTCTGCAGGCTCCCTCGCAGAAAGGCTTAGTCCCAGGTGGCAGAGAGACCCCAAGAATCAGCCCTTGGTGTCATTTCTAAACTGTAGTCCAGACTCAGGATCCCATCAATCTCTCTGGCACTGGCAAAGACATTAGCTGCCTGGACGTTGCTAGTGGAACTCACACAGGAATCGCCAGAGCAGCTAAAGACTGCACGTACGTTCAGATAAGTGCAGCAATGACATGGTCAAGGTCTCCCACAGCTATAGTCCCGATGCAGTTGAATGTGGCAGCGCTTATCTAATGCCTGTTACAGGCAAGATGGTTTGGCCATCACTAAAGGGAGTAAAAAACGAACTGTTCCAGTAATGAAGATTGATACCATACACAAATAACTATAATAAAGAGCAGAGTGTTTATGAATAAGAATGTGTGATTACAGACCCAAATAAAGTGCTGTGGGAGCACAAAGAAGGAAGCAGTGACTTCCACTGGGAGGGGGAAGTAAGAAGAGGGAGAGGAGCGAGGCTTCCTTCATCTGGGCCTTGCAGGCAGCATCTTGAAAGGATTCTTACTGAGTGAGACCAATAAAAAGTCCTTCAGGGTAGCTGTTTCCCCTGGTTGAGGCAAATGGTAGAAGTTCATGACACCAGAGTTGCATATGTTATTTTATGGTGATTTGACAGTTTTTGAGGAAAGAG
>NW_006770904.1:1857449-1858785 GCF_000442215.2 Lipotes vexillifer
AAATATCTAAAAGTGGAAGTCTGTGGATTGATTGAATGAGGGTGAGACTGGAGGTCTCAGCAAGAAAAAGAAGGGCTATAAGAACAAGGGATTTTTTTTAAAGATTTTTTAATTTTTATTTTATTTAGTTTTGGCTGCATCAGGTCTTAGTTGCGACACACAGGATCTTCGTTGTGGTGCGCAGGCTTCTCTGTAGTTGTGGTGCGGGTTCCAGGTGCTCACGGGCTCTGTAGTTTGAGGCACGTGGGGTTTCTAGTTGAGGCGTGCAAGCTCAGTAGTTGTGGCGCACGGGCTTAGTTGCCCCTCGGCATGTGGGATCCTAGTTCCCTGACCAGGGATCAGATCTGCATTCCCTGCATCGTAAGGCAGATTCTTTACCACTGGACCACCAGGGAAGTGCACAAGAGCAAAAGGGCTTTTTGAATGGGAATGACAGGAGAAGAAGGGACAGATGGCGGAGCCAATGTGAGGGGGGAGCAAACTAGAGGAGTCAGGTGTGACATTATGGAAACTTAGGGAGACGATACTGGCGTGGCTTTTGCTGACACAGCAGCACCGGAAGAACAGGAAGAGATAATCCGTTCAGTTTGACACCTGTCCAGTATGAAGTGTCTGTCACCAGGGGATGCCTAGGAAGGTGAGGATGTGATTGCAAGAAGGAATGAGAGGGGAGAGGCGGCAGAAGTCACCAGACTTTCCCCCAAAACTCGCCCTGCCCTTCAGGCTACCCCTCCTCACATCTCCTAAACACAACTTCCTTAGGGAGAGCCTTTCCTCACTCACCCTCCCTTCTTGCATTCTGATTTAGGTGTCTCTGCTGGGTGCTCCCGTAACATCCTGTACCTCCCACCTCACAGCACTTAGCACGTTTTATTGTGATCGCTGTTTTAATTCTATGGTACAGAACTTGGCCCACAGAAGATGCTTAGTAAATATCTACTGAATAGATGAGAGCAAAGAAGGGAGGGAGACAGGAGGATGGGAGGGAGGGAGGGAGGAAAATCTGAAGTTCAGAAGAGGTAACTCCTAAAAGTGCCAACTTACATGTTATTCACAGATGAAGTCAGAATAAAGGGGAAGAAAGACAAGAGAGTGTTTGTGGAGGAAATGGACTCTAAGCCAGGACAGAACCTGCACGTTTGGAAAGGAGGAGGATGGGGAGAGGGGACGAAAGGAGGAGAGACACACACAGTAAAGGAAGCACAGTGAGTTCAAGGGTTCGAGAAGAATCACGACGGAGAAGGACCACTGCAAGGGCCAAACGGGAGGCTTCAGGCCTCGGCCGGGGGTGTTACAGTGCAGCATGGAGGATGCGCATAGTGACCACAGGGAAAGA
>NW_006770904.1:1858871-1869679 GCF_000442215.2 Lipotes vexillifer
GGAAAGAGGGTTTCGGACTCGACCTCCAGGAAGCCTGTGGTGGGAGTCGGGGAGAGAGTGAGGATGGGCCCATGCACACCTGGTCTGAGCGCGAAGGTTCAAAGAGGAAGTACCAGAGGGGTAGGAGGATGTGACGGCAGCTCAGAGGAGAATGGGGCACAGACTAGTCTGCACTCAAGGAGACCAGGGGCTATTCACAGCCTATGTGGAGAGAGCCACTGGGCCAGAAAGAGAAGACGCATGGAAGAAGAAAGCCAGTGTGTTTGTAGGAGGACTTCAGGTCAAGGTCAGAGACAAAGGGCGTTGGCCTTGGAGAGGAAGAGGGGGCAGGAAGGAGGGAGGGACAGGCAGGGAGAGCAGGCAGGTGAGAAAGCGGAGGGCCCCCCTCGGATGAGCCAAGGTCATTTGCTGAGTGAGGGAGTCAGGTAGGAGGGGCAGCAGAGGTGGGACTGGGTCTTGGCAGGAGTGAAAACGGTGAGGAAATCCCTCTCTGGCTAAATAGGAAAGAAGGTTGATGCGCGGGAGGCCTGGATCCCACAGAGCCCTTAAAATAGCAGCACGCAGGCTCTGGAGGTGCGCTTCTCTCCAGCAGCCCTCAGGTGTCCAGGGGAGAGTGAGCTCGACGAGGTTTTCCGGGAAAAGGAAAAGGCTTTGCATCCATTCCAAGAATGGTGCCAAGCAGTGAAGTCAGACTAGTAGAGTAGCTGGGATGACCAAGTCGCTGCCTGCAGGGATGGCCGGCCCACTCTGCCACCTCTGTCTGGTGACCTGTCTAGTTTTCACCCCTGCAGCCTGCTCCCTCTATCCAGCAGTGAGTATCCTGGGAGTCATGACCCCGGTCGTATCTGGGGCCAGCCTAACCGCAAGAAAGAGCAGGGAACTCCCTGCAGGAAGGTACAACTGGGTGTGCACTGGAAATACCTTACTACTTTGCAATTCCTGCCTATTTCACTGTTGGAGATGAGCCTTTGAAATCACAATGAGGAGACAAACACAGCAAAGAGAGGGGCCATTCATTGTGTTCACCTGTGGACTGGCTTAGACTCATGCTGACTCCTAAAAATTAGCCGATATCAGCTATCCCAGGAAATGAGAGTGGCGCAGGGTCACTGGGAGAGGCTATTTCGGAAGATAAGAAAGAGGGCAGAAGGGGACAGGTGCTGCGGTGAACTAGACAGCAAGACCCCTCGGGATTTAGGGTGAAGGGAAGGAAATGGAGATGCGGAGCCCACAGAAAGAGGAGGTAGACTGGAACCAAAGCAAAACAAAACCCTGTATGCTCCGTAATTTTACTTGGAGTTGACTCTTTGGGGGGCAGTGGAGTATTTTGAGAAAAATAAAACCTATTACCAGAGAATTTTGCAGAACACAGAGTGGGATTAGCTCAGTTTCTTCTGTCAAAATAATCCATGCAGGCACAACGGAATAAAGTCAGGGAGTACTGGAGTGAAAACAGAAAATACAAAAATCAAAGGAGGTCTGGATTGGGCATCCAGACCTGCTGGCTTATCCTGCACTCATGTCCCCTTGGGCAGACAGTCAGCAGGTTTCTGCAAGCTCCTCCCTTTCTCCTGAGAACTCAGTTTTATTGAGCACATTACATGTGCTCTCTCATTTAATTATCCCAACCACCCTGTGAAGCAGGTACTATTGTTCCTCCCATCACACAGATGGGGAAACTGAGGCCCAGAGAAATTTAGTAACTTGTCCAAGGTCACTCATAGAGTAAGTAGCAGAGTCCAGACTCAGATTCAGGCCAATATGACTGAAGTCTGTGCTCTTAACTGGAAGCTTCATCACCTCCCAGGTGCTGCCTTTTCCTGGAGACAGTAAGGAAAATAAGAAGGAAGAAAGGAGCAAGGAAGGAAGGAAGGAAGGAGGGGGAGGGAGGGAGGGAGGCTGTATGGGAACATTTTGAGAACTGAGAAATGGTTCTGCAGACACATTCCGATAGGCAAGGGATGCAGTTATACCAGATGCAAGAGCAAAGCTCCAATACCAGCCAGTCCAGAAAGATGAGCTTCTGGGCACACAGGGCCCCAAAGTGTATACCACAGACTTGGATATTTTTACCCCTGGCTTATCCCCCCACCTTCCTGCCTCCCTTCCAAGTATTAGTAACATAACATTCTTTGATAATTTTTCCTTTTAAAGGAGATACTACTCTTACTAAAAGGTCAACCACCTAAATATACTTTGCTCTGATTTTCCATGAGCTTTTCTGCATGACTTCTTTGCTTCAAGTCTTACCTGGGAGAAACAACTGGAATATTTTTCACCCACAGAGAGCCGTTTTCCAGGCACTGGTGCCACGGTTTCTCTTCTTGTTCCTTCCCTGCTTTATCCCCTTTGGTCTTACCAGTAACTTTCAGAAGAACCAAAAGAAAGATTTTATTTTCAAAGAGAGAAACATTGCTTTGACGTTTAAAGGCAAAGGCCCTACATTCCTTTTTAGTAAATCCCTTTACAGAAGCAAAGGCAGGGTGCAGTTGTGCGTGAGTTATTAAATGAGAGTTTTGCTTGGGGCAGGCCCTCCAGGTGCCACGGAGCACCTACCAGTGGACAGCTCAGCAGCTGTGCGCCAGATAGAGAGCTTTGAGAGGTGCAGGTTTCCCCTGCAATGCACAAGTAGAGCGTTCTTATGAAATCTTTTGTAACTGAAATGGCATAAAGCAAAGAAGAAATGACCTTAAGACACATCTTGCAAATAGATGCACAAAATAAATCGAGATAAAGCATCTGTTATTTTTGCCTTTATTCTTAAAATTAAAAATCGTCTTCAAATTTCTTTCAGTTTGCGAAAACAGGTTCAGGCATATCTCAGAGATATTCTAGGTTCAGTTCCAGACCATCACAGTAAAGCAAGTCACATGGTATTTTTGGTTTCCCAGTGCATGTAAAAGTAATGTTTACACTATACATAATCTAGTCTATTAAGTGTGCAATAGCATTATGTCTAAAAAACAATGTGCATACCTTAATTTAATAATACTTTCTTGGGGCTTCCTGGTGGCGTAGTGGTTAAGAATCTGCCTGCCAATGCAGGGGGCACGGGTGCTGCAACTACTGAAGCCCACATGCCTAGCCCCCGTGCTCTAAAACAAGAGAAGCCACCGCAATGAGAAGCCCGTGCACTGCAACAAAGAGTAGCCCCCGCTCACCGCAAATAGAGAAAGCCCACGCACAGCAACGGAGACCCAACGCAACCAAGAAAAAGAAAAAGGACTTCCCTGGTGGCGCAGTGGTTGAGAGTCTGCCTGCCGATGCAGGGGACACGGGTTCGTGCCCTGGTCCGGGAAGATCCCATGTATTTCTTACAAATTAAATGACCAAGTTGTAAAACTAGTAATACATGAATTCCTTGTATTTAGATCTATCTTATCATAATTGTCACAAGTAACTATGTTGGATAGTAAAAAAAAAAAAAAAGTGTATTGCAATGCTTGCTTCAGCAGCACATATACTAAAATTGGGACGATAGAGAGAAAATTCGCACGGCTTCTGCACAAAGGATAACACACAAATTCATGAAGCAGTCCATTTATTTGAAAAAAAAAATTTAACCCTTTGAGCAGCAAAACATTTTTTTAAATACTTTCTTGCTAAAAAATACTAAACATCATCTTATCTTCCAGTGAGTCGTAGCAGTAACATCAAAGATCACTGATCACAGATCACCATGACAAATATAATAGTGAAAAAGTTTGAAATAGTGTGAGAATTAGCAAAATGTGCTACAAAGACATGAAGTAAGCAGATGCTGTTGGGAAAATGCTGCCACTAGACTTCCTCCTCCAGTGTAGTCATCCCTACACCATGGTGCTGCTGGTTCCCTACTGAACAGAGTCAGCCCTACATTTATTACCAGTGTCATGAGTAATTTTTTATTAACACATTTCTTTAACCAAACCCAGGGCACTGACAGGGGGCTGGGGGTGGGGACCTGGCTGGGGTGCTCTGGCCAGGCAACCTGAGGCCGTGGGCCCTGAGGGCAGGTTGGGGTCCCTAAATACCATGTTCACCTCCATCCCTGGTGTGCCTGCAGCAAACCCTTGCCCTCAAGGTGTCAAATTCTCCTCATGTCGTATTAAACTTTCAACCTGTTACTGCTTCCCAGTCAAGGAGGGTTTTTGGTTTTGGTGGGGTTTTTTTTTTTTTCTGCCATTAAACATTTTTCAGTTTAAATATGAAAAGTAGTCTGCCTTTTTTTGGTTCAAGGTTTTTGATGTTTTGAGGGTATCTTTCAGGCCAAAAACAGTCCTTGTGGGAAATTCTTGTAAGACTCAGAAACTTAGGAGGCCAGGAGTGAACAGTAGAAAGTAGAGTTGCCCAGGGGAGGGTGAAAGTAAAAGACGAGTGCCATTAGTTTTTAGCCGTTTTCCCTCAGGATCATCTCCTCCCATAAGGAGCTTCCTTTTAGCACAACACTCTCCTGAGTTTTTAGAACTGGGCAAAGATCATCTGATCTATCCCCGACACACCAATGCTGGCTACAAGCAAGAAGAAGAAAGGCCACGGAGGCTGAGATAGAGGTGAAAGTACTTGCTGAAAGTCCCGACGCTTTCCAGGAACAGGATCAGGACGGAATCTCCAGGTCTTAACTCTCAGCTCCCGGCAGAGCTCAGCGGAGCAGAGCACAGCGCTCTGACTTAAAAGAAGCTGTTAACTTGTCCAAGGACATTTTTAAAGAGTTCTTTATTTTATTTGTTTTTTTATAATTAAAAAAATTTTTTATTCGAGTATAGTAGATTTACAATTTTGGGTTCGTTTCAGGTGTACAGCAAAGTGAATCAGTTATACATATACATATATCCACTCTTTTTTAGATTCTTTTCCCATACAGGCCATTACAGATTACTGAGAAGAGTTCCCTGTGCTATATGGTAGGTCCTTATTAGTTATCTATTTTATATATAGTAGTGTGTATATGTCAATCCCAGTCTCCCAGTTTATCCCTCCAATCCCCTTTCCCCCCAGTAACCATAGTTTGTTTTCTATATCTGTGACCCTATTTCAGTTTTGTAAGTTTATTTGTATCACTTTATTAGATTCCACATATAAGCAATATCATATGGTATTTGTCTTTCTCTGTCTGACACTTCACTTAGTATGATAATCTCTAGGTTCAACTATGTTGCTGCAAATGGCATTATTTCATTCGTTTTTTTGGCTGAGCAGTATTCCATTGTATACATATACTGCATCTACTGTATCCATTCCTCTGTCAGTGGACATTTAGGTTGCTTCCATGTCTTGGCTATTGTAAATAGTGCTGCAACGAACATTGGGGTGCATGTATCTTTTCGAATTATGGTTTTCTCCAGATACATGCACAGGAGTGGGATTGCTGGATCATATGGTACTTCTATTTTTAGTTTTTTAAGGAATCGCCATACTGTTCTCCATAGTGGTTGTACCAATTTACATTCCCACCAACAGTGTAGGAGGGTTCCCTTTTCTCCAGCATTTATTGTTTTTAGACTTTCTGATGATGGCCATTCTGACTGGTATGAGGTAATACCTCATTGTAGTTTTGATTTGCATTTCTCTAATAATTAGCGATGTTGAGCATCTTTTCATGTGCTTTTTGGCTGTCTGGATGCCAAGGACTTTTTTTTAAGTCGAAGTATGGTTGATTTACAATATTGTGTTTCAGATGTACAGCATAGTGATTCAGTTTTTTCTTCAGATAATATTTCATTATAGGTTATTACAAGATATTGAATACAGTTCCCTGTGCTATACAGTAAATCCTTATTGCTTATCTATTTTATGTACAGTAGTTTTATCTGTTAATCCCTGGACTTTTTCATTAGTTCACCTCATTTGAATCCTGAGATTCTGAAGATTTGCTTACACAGGAATTTTTGTGTAGAAATAACCTAGTGGTTGTATTTGGCAATTTGCAAATAAGCCACTTAACTGGCATTTTATAGCTGCTGGGAAAGGAGTTCCTGCTACTTCTCTCTCTGCGATAATCAGGGAACACAGTGAGCTGGGGAAACCAAACGTCAGCTCACAACAGGAAATGCAGGGAACTCACTCTCAGGGCTCCTGCACTTTACTGGCATGCCTGGTGTGGAGGCAGCCACCCAATAGACAGTGCAGTTTGCAAATACACCCTAAACCAGAATCACCTGACTCAGCTTATTTCATGAAGATATCAGCTGGAGCCATCTCAGTCTAAAGGTTAAATTCAAAATGTGGATATATTATATATGTGTATTATAAATATATAAATATATATACAGTTGTCCCTCTATGTCCTCAGGCTCTGCATCCTGGGATTCAACCAACAGTGGATGGGAAATATTCAGGAAAAAAATTCCAGAAAGTTCCAAAGCACAAAACTTGAATTTGCTGCACATTGACAACTATATACATACCACTTACATGGTATTTACAACTATTTACACAGCATTTACATTTTATTAGGTATTGCAAGTAATCTGGAGAGGATTTAAAGTACATGGGAGGGAGCATCATCCACCAGAGGGCAGACAGCAGAAGCAAGAAGAACTACAATCCTGCAGCCTATGGAACGAAAACCACATTCACAGAAAGATAGACAAAATGAAAAGGCAGAGGACTATGTACCAGATGAAGGAACAAGATAAAACCCCAGAAAAACAACTAAATGAAGTGGAGATAGGCAACCTTCCAGAAAACGAATTCAGAATGATAGTGAAGGTGATCCAAGACCTCGGAAAAAGAATGGAGGCAAGATTGAGAAGATGAAAGAAATGTTTAACAAAGACCTAGAAGAATTAAAGAACAAACAAACAGAGATGAACATACAATAACTGAAATGAAAAATACACTACAAGGAATCAATAGCAGAATAACTGAGGCAGAAAAACAGATAAGTGACCTGGAAGACAGAATGGTGGAATTCACTGCTGTGGAACAGAATAAAGAAAAAAGAATGAAAAGAAATGAAGACAGCCTAAGAGATCTCTGGGACAACATTAAATGTGACAACATTCACATTATAGGAGTCCCAGAAGGACAAGAGAGAGAGAAAGGACCAGAGAAAATATTTGAAGAGATTATAGTCGAAAACTTCCCTAACATGGGAAAGGAAATAGCCACCCAAATCCAGGAAGCACAAGAGAGTCCCATACAGGATAAACCCAAGGAGGAATACACTGAGACACATAGTAATCAAATTGGCAAAAATTAAAGACAAAGAAAAATTATTGAAAGCAGCAAGGGGAAAATGACAAATAATATACAGGGGAACTCCCATAAGGTTAACAGCTTATTTCTCAGCAGAAACTCTACAAGCCAGAAGGGAGTGGCATGATATACTTAAAGTGATGAAAGGGAGGAAACTACAACCAAGATTACTCTACCTGGCAAGGATCTCATTCAGATTCGATGGAGAAATCAAAAGCTTTACAGACAAGCAAAAGCTAAGAGAATTCAGCACCACGAAACCAGCTCTAAAACAAATGCTAAAGGAACTTCTCTAAGTGGGAAACACAAGAGAAGAAAAGGACCTACAAAAACAAACCCAAAACAATTAAGAAAATGGTCATAGGAACATACATATCGATAATTACCTTAAACGTGAGTGGATTAAATGCTCCAACCAAAAGACACAGACTGGCTGAATGGATACAAAAACAAGACCCATATATACGCCTTCTACAAGAGACCTACTTCAGACCTAGGGACACATACAGACTGAAAGTGAGGGATTTGAAAAAGACATTCTATGCAAATGGACATCAGAATAAAGCTGGAATAGCAATACTCATATCAGATAAAATCGACTTTAAAATAAAGAATGTTACAAGAGACAAGGAAGGACACTACATAATGATCAAGGGATCAATCCAAGAAGAAGATATAACAATTATAAATATATTTGCATCCAACATAGGAGCACCTCAATATATAAGGCAAATGCTAACAGCTATAAAAGAGGAAATTGACAGTAACACAATAATGGTGGGGGACTTTAACACCTCACTTACACGAATGGACAGAAAATTAATAAGGAAACACAAGCTTTAAATGACACAATAGACCAGATAGATTTAATTGATATTTATAGGACATTCCATCCAAAAACGGCAGATTACACATTCTTCTCAAGTGCACACGGAACATTCTCCATGATAGATCATATCTTGGGTCACAAATCAAGCCTTAGTAAATTTAAGAAAATTGAAATCATATCAAGCATCTTTTCCAACTACAATGCTATGAGATTAGAAATAAACTACATGGAAAAAAAAACCATGAAAAGCACAAACACGTGGAGGCTAAACAATACGTTACTAAATAACCAAGAAATCACCGAAGAAATCAAAGAATACCTAGAGACAAATGACACCGAAAACACGATGATCCAAAATCTATGGGATGCAGCAAAAGCAGTTTTAAGAGGGAAGTTTATAGCAATACAATCCTACCTCAAGAAACAAGAAAAATCTCAAATAAACAATCTAACCTCTTACACCTAAATAGAGAAAGAAGAACAAACAAAACCCAAAGTAAGTGGAAGGAAAGAAATCATAAAGATCAGAGCAGAAATAAATGAAATAGAAACAAAGAAAACAATAGCAAAGATCAGTAAAACTAAAAGCTGGTTCTTTGAGAAAATAAACAAAATTGATAAACCTTTAGCCAGACTCATCAAGAAAAAGAGGGAGGGACTCCCCTGGTGGCGCAGTGGTTAAAAATCCGCCTGCCAATGCAGGGGACGTGGGTTTGAGCCCTGGTCCTCATGCTGCAGAGCAACTAAGCCCATATACCACAACTACTGAGCCTGTGCTCTAGAACCCGCAAGCCACAACTACTGAGCCCGCGTGACACAACTACTGAAGCCCGCGAGCCTAGAGCCCATGCTCTGCAACAAGAGAAGCCAACGCAACGAGAAGCCCGTGCACCGCAACGAAGAGTAGCCCCCACTTGCCCAACTAGAGAAAACCCGCATGCAGCAATGAAGACCCAACGCTGCCAAAATTAATTAAATAAATAAATATATTAAAAGAAAAACAGAAAGAAATCTTCCAACAAAGTCCAGGACCAGATGGCTTCACAGGTGAATTCTATCAAACCTTTACAGAAGAGCTAACACCCATCCTTCTCAAACTCTTCCAAAAAATTGCAGTGGAAGGAACACTCCCAAACTCATTCTGGGAGGCCACCATCACCCTGATACCAAAACCTGACAAAGATACTACAAAAAAAGAAAATTACAGGCCATTATCACTGATGAATATACGTACAAAAATCCTCAACAAAATACTAGCAAACAGAATCCAACACCACATTAAAAGGATCATACACCATGATCAAGTGGGATTTATCCAGGGATGCAAGGATTCTTCAATATATGCAAATCAATCAATGTGATACACCATATTAACAAATTGAAGAATAAAAATCATATGATCATCTCAAGAGATGCAGAAAAAGCTTTTGATGAAATTCAACACCCATTTATGATAAAAACTCTCCAGAAAATGGGCATAGAGGGAAGCTACCTCAACATAATAAAGGCCATATATGACAAACCCACAGTAAACATCATTCTCAATGGTGAAAAACTGAAAGCATTTCCTGTAAGATTAGTAACAAAACAAGGATGTCCACTCTCGCCACTATTATTCACCATAGTTTTGGAAGTCCTAGCCATGGCAGTCAGAGAAGAAAAAGAAATAAAATGAATCCAAATTGGAAAAGAAGAAGTAAAGCTGTCACTGTTTGCAGATGACATGATATGATGCATAGATAATCCTAAAGATGCCACCAGAAAACTACTAGAGCTAATCAATGAATTTGGTAAAGTTGCAGGATACAAAATTAATGCACAGAAATCTCTTGCATTCCTATACACTAACAATGAAAAATCAGAAGGAGAAATTAAGGAAACAATCCCATTCACCATTGCAACAAAAAGAATAAAATACCTAGGAATAAACCTACCTAAGGAGGCAAAAGACCTGTACTCAGAAAACTATAAGACATTGATGAAAGAAATCAAAAATGATACCAACAGATGGAGCGATATACCATGTTCTTGGATTGGAAGAATCAATATTATGAAAATGACTATATTACCCAAAGCAATCTACAGATTCAATGCAATCCCTGTGAAATTACCAATGGCATATTTTACAGAACTGGAACAAAAAATCTTAAAATTTGTATGGAGACACAAAAGACCCTGAATAGCCAAAGTAATCTTGAGGGAAAAAAATGGAGCTGGAGGAATCAGACTCCTTGACTTCAGGCTATACTACAAAGCTACAGTAATAAGGACAATATGGTACTGGCACAAAAACAGAAATGTAGATCAATGGAATAGGATAGAAAGCCCAGAGATAAACCCACGCACCTATGGTCAACTAATCTATGACAAAGGAAGCAAGGATATACAATGGAGAAAAGACAGTCTCTTCAATAAGTGGTGCTGGGAAAACTGGACAGCTACATGTACAAGAATGAAATTAGAACACTCCCTAACAAACACCATACACAAAAAGAAACTCAAAATGGATTAAAGAATTAAATGTAAGACCGGACACTATAAAACTCTTAGAGGAAAACATAGGAAGAACCCTCTTTGACATAAATCACAGCAAGATCTTTTCTGACCCACCTCCCAGAGTAATGGAAATAAAAACAAAAATAAACGAATGGGACCTAATGAAACTTAAAAGCTTTTGCACAGCAAAGGAAACGAAACTACAACCCACAGGGCTTCCCTGGTGGTGCAGTGGTTGAGAGTCTGCCTGCCGATGCAGGGGACACGGGTTCGTGCCCCGGTCCGGGAAGATCCCACATGCCGC
>NW_006770904.1:1872476-1876082 GCF_000442215.2 Lipotes vexillifer
ACAAAAACAGAAATATAGATCAATGGAACAGGATAGAAAGCCCAGAGATAAACCCACGCACCTATGGTCAACTAATCTATGACAAAGGAGGCAAGGATATACAATGGAGAAAAGACAGTCTCTTCAATAAGTGGTGCTGGGAAAACTGGACAGCTACATGTACAAGAATGAAATTAGAACACTCCCTAACAAACACCATACACAAAAAGAAACTCAAAATGGATTAAAGAATTAAATGTAAGACCGGACACTATAAAACTCTTAGAGGAAAACATAGGAAGAACCCTCTTTGACATAAATCACAGCAAGATCTTTTCTGACCCACCTCCCAGAGTAATGGAAATAAAAACAAAAATAAACGAATGGGACCTAATGAAACTTAAAAGCTTTTGCACAGCAAAGGAAACTATAAACAAGATGAAAAGACAACCCTCAGAATGGGAGAAAATATTTGCAAACTAATCAACAAAGGATTAATCTCCAAAATATATAAACAGGTCATGCAGCTCAACATTAAAAAAACAAACAACCCAATCCAAAAATGGGCAGGATACCTAAATAGACATTTCTCCAAAGAAGACATACAGAGGACCAAGAGGCACATGAAAAACTGCTCAACATCACTAATTATTAGAAAAATGCAAATCAAAACTACAATGAGGGCTTCAATGGTGGTGCAGTGGTTAAGAATCTGCCTGCCAATGCAGGGACATGGGTTTGAGCCCTGGTCCAGGAAGATCCCACATGCCGCTGAGCAACAAAGCCCGTGTGCTCCAACTACTGAGCCTGCTCTCTAGAGCCTGTGAGCCACAACTATTGAGCCTGTGTGCCACAACTACTGAGGCCTGTGCACCTAGAGACCGTGTTCCGCAACAAGAGAAGCCACTGGGATGAGAAGCCCGTGCACCACACCGAAGAGTAGCCCCCGCTCGCTTCAACTAGAAGAAAGCCCGCGTGCAGCAACAATGACCCAATGCAGCCATAAAAAAAAACCTACAATGAGATATCACCTCACACCGATTAGAATGGGCATCATCAGAAAATCTACAAACAACAAATGCTGGAGAGGGTGTGGAGAAAAGGGAACCCTCTTGCACTGTTGGTGAGAATGTAAACTGATACAGCCACTACGGAGAACAGTATGGAGGTTCCTTAAAAAACTAAAAATAGAATTACCATATGACCCAGCAATCCCACTACTGGGTATATACCCAGAGAAAACCATAATTCAGAAAGACACATGCACCCCAATGTTCGTTGCAGCATTATTTACAATGGCCAGGACGTGGAAGCAACCTAAATGCCCATCAACAGACAAATGGGTAAAGAAGATGTGGCGCATATATACAATGGAATATTAGCCATAAAAAGAAAGACACATGCACCCCAATGTTCGTTGCAGCATTATTTACAATGGCCAGGACGTGGAAGCAACCTAAATGCCCATCAACAGACAAATGGGTAAAGAAGATGTGGCGCATATATACAATGGAATATTAGCCATAAAAAGAAATGAAATTGTTATTTGTAGGGAGCTGGATGGACCTAGAGTCTGTCATACAGAGTGAAGTAAGTCAGAAAGACAAAAACAAATATTGTATACTAACGCATTTTTGTGAAATCAAGAAAAATGGTACAGATGAACCGGTTTGCAAGGCAGAAATTGAGATACAGATGTAGAGAACAAACGTATGGACACCAAGCGGGGAAAGGGGGGGGGATGGGGAGGGGACGTGGTGGGATGATCTGGGAGACTGGGATTGTCCTATATACACTAATATGTATAAAATAGATAACTAATAAGAACCTGCTGTATAAATATATTAAAAATTTAATTAATTTAAATTTTAAAAAATGAAGTATATGGGAGGATGTGCATAGGTTATATGCAAACACTGTGCCATTTTACATAAGGGACTTGAGCATTCTCAGAGTTTGGTATCAGTGGGAGTCCTGGAGTCAGACCCCAAGGATCCGAAGGACAACTGTATATAATATATGGACATATTATATACGTGTATTATAAATATGTATATATATATACAGAGTTACAGAAAAGTTGCTAAAATAGTATAAAGAACTCTCATACTCTCTTTACCCGGGTAAACCAGATTTTAACATTGATCCACATGTACTTTATCATTCGTTCTCTCTTTATATGTAATTATTATTATAATTTATAAATGTTAATATAATTTATATAACATTAATATTAATATAATGAGTCGGTTACATACATTATTCCTCTTTACCCATGAACGTACCAGTGTTTGCCTGAGAACAAAGATACCCTCTTATGTAACCACAGTATAGTTATGACATTCAAGAAATTTAACAGTGATACGATATTGTTACCTAATCTACAGTTCATAAAATATGGCTATAGTGTATCCCAAAAGTCTTAGTGCAGCTTTAATCTATTTAATGAAACGAAAAATGTTCTACTCACTGCAGATGTCATTCATGAGAACCTTCCTACCGATTTATACTAAAAACAAATCATTTGCTCCATAAATTATTTATTGATGTAGCTATTTTTAGTTTGTTTGTCACCTAGCACTGAAAGCTTCTAAATACCTGTTTATAAATCCAGGAAGATATTCTGACAATCCTGCTGGTATCACGTTGATTTGAAAGATGTGTTATTTTATTATAAATGCAATTAAACAATAGGAAGTTAAAAAGGTAAAATATAGGCTTTAAAGTTTTAGCAGGATTTGGGCTTCTGGGGTACACAAGAATGAAAATGTGGATTAGGAATGTTCTTTATGAAAATTACCCCAGTGCCCATAAGGCTAGGAAATGCACAGTTAACAGCCACACCAGAGCCCAACAGCAAGAGTCACTAACCAGGGTACAGAACCGTCTTGTTCCAATGTTCTTCCTTCTTAAAGGGAAGGGGAAAGTGATGTTTTCCACTGGGAGGGTGTGTGTGTGTGTGTGTGTGTTTGTAGTCATTTCATAATAATGTAACACAGAATTGTAGCAATACCACCTACTTACCCTCAGGCACACTGGGTCTTACCTCCCTTTCTTCAGAGATGTCCTACCAAGTCAGGGCTTCCCCCCAACGATCAATCACTCTCTCCCTCTCCTCCTCTTTCTCCCCCTCTCCCTCTGTCACCTTTCCCTCCCACTCCATTGGCTTTTTTCCTTACAACCTGGAGCCTACTCAGGTCTTTCCCCGGGAGCCAAGTCCAGGTACAGCTCACCTGGAGCAGGCTGCAATGGTGGGTGTCGTGCCTGGGGGGGGAGGTGGAACTGGAATGTGCAGGGTCAGAGACAAGGGGCCGAATGGACACATGAGGAAGGAGCTACCACGTGAGGAGAAAGTGAGGCCTTCAGTACAGAAGGAGAGAGCCTGGGTTGATGGGAGGAAGTTAAAATTAACTTTATAAAATCCCCCATGGAGAGAGAGTGTACGGAGAGAAACAATACATCAAAGGACATAAATACATTTCTGGCTAGTAATAGCTATTTGCTAAATGTCTTATTGTCTAAAATAAACTCTCAAGCATAAGAGTTTACTTTTACTTATTTTCAGTGCCTTGAGCCCAGGTAGTGTCCTGATAAGAGACATTACAGAGAATTCCCATCCGGCATTCC
>NW_006770904.1:1876092-1887478 GCF_000442215.2 Lipotes vexillifer
GGCATTCCTTCCCCCAATTAACTAGCTTTAAAAAGAAGAAAGGGAGAAGCTACAAAGGGAATTTAGTTTTCCAGCTCTAGGCAAAAACTGCCGGGTTGGGGTCAATTGGTTTCACCTCCATCTGACCGTCTTCTTTGCTTGGGAGGTAACTGGGCAGATTGGGTTTCAAAAAGTCATACTCCCAGAGCCAGTCCAGGTGGCTGCCTCTGTCTGTTGATGACAGCAGACACTAATGCTAATGAAGAGAATGGAGAGATAAGGGCCTCACCAGCGACCAAATAATGCAACAACTCAAGAAGGAAAAATAAGGTAGCAGCATGGTTCTCTCCCTTGTGGGCAATCAGGGCAGTGTGGACTCAGGGATCCTGCGAGGCACAAGCAGCTGACCACGCAGCATGCCGGTCACATTGCTGGAAAACTACAGATCAGAATGGTCCCCAAGTGCACGGCTTTATTGAGCATGTCTGCAGCTGTGTTTTATTTCAACAGCACCGTCACTTTACAAGTACTGCGCTGTTGAAGCCTCACAACAACCTGAGGTATCTTTTGAAATCATGTCATACGTGAGGAGACTAAGGTTCCGAGAGATCATGTAACTTTCTCAAGCTCATAAGTGGCAGTAATAGGTGGGAACAGATGGAGGATTCTGACTCAAAAGCCCTCGTTCTTTCCCACTAATATCCAGGAAGCCGACACAATGATGTAAAAGCAGCAACGCTACCCCACACGCGCCTTCCGTGAATTTCAGACGGAGGTGTACTTTTCCTTCTCAGAAAGTTTCAGTGGTTTTCCTCTGCCTGTAGGATACAATTCAAATTTATGTGCCTGGTATCTGGTGTGTGTTTACGTTTCAGTCTTACCTTCCACTGTCTCCCACTGCAGCCTCACCTGTCTGTAACTCACTTCACATATCCTGATCCCCCCACCTGGGTTTCCATTGTTCTCCCACCTGATCTGTCCATGTCCAGCCTTTTCCTCTTCATTATGGGTCACCACTTCTGCCTTTAAAAACATCCTTCAAGGCCTGTCCTATTGCCAAATCATCTGTGAAGCTGCCCCTGAACTTCCCAGTCCCCAGGGGTCTCTTCCTTTGCTGAAATGCTGTGACATTTAGCCAGCACCTCTCATTGGACACTTGCCAGATGCAAACTTGGATTTTATATGAGGGTCCCATTTAATATGACTAACTTGAGCCTGGGCCATGCATAGCAAAATGCCATCCAGGGAGCTTGGGCCTGGGAAGTCCCCAAAGGACGTGTAAGTTAGGAAGCGCCTGACACAGACCTGCCAAACATGACACCACAGGGCTGGGAAGGTACCGCTATGCAGAGTCCAAGCAAAGGATGAGGAGCCAGAGGTCAGCAGACATTGGAGGCCAGAGAGGAGCAACACTGGGAATAAAAAACTCAGGTTAGAACTTAGATATTAAAACCCTGCATCATCGGGGCTTCCCTGGTGGCGCAGCGGTTGGGAGTCCGCCTGCCGATGCAGGGGACACGGGTTCGTGCCCCGGTCTGGGAGAATTCCACGCGCCGCGGAGCGGCTGGGCCCGTGAGCCATGGCCGCTGAGCCTGCGCGTCCGGAGCCTGTGCTCCGCAACGGTGAGAGGCCCGCGTACCGCAAAACAGAAACCAAAAGACGCTGCATCAGATTTAGTGTGATTGAGCCGGAGATCTACCTGGGGACGCCAGTTAGAACTTTTAAAATATGCTTGGAAATGCTTGGAAATGCTTTCTAGGAGTCCACAAAATCAGCAAGCGAGAGATTTCTCTTATCGCGATAGACATTCTTCAGAGAATTCATGGCAATGAAACAAAGCCAAATAGGGTTCCTAACTCAAAGCTTTTCAAAGTCTTTAACATGCTTGTGTGAATTGTGAATCTCTAAGACAGGGACGTAGAAGACAAGTTTTATCAAACTCACTTGTCCAGCTAATGCTTTTTCTCAAGATCCGCTCCCAGTGAAGGCTCTTCAGCACACACTTAATACGTGCTATTTACATTTAGTCTGACCCATGTTTCATTGTGGCTTAAAAAACAGATAAGCCTGGGAAGTTTTAAAGAGATTGGGCCTTATTTTACCAAATTTATCATTGTATAAAAAGCCAGATTTATTGGTAGCTTTGGACAAAAGGATGAGCCCAGACTGGATTAGTAACAGCTAAGATAACCATCGAATTTTTTGAGGTATACATCATAAAACTGGAACCTCACCAGATGATTTGATACATTTCTCAGGTTGATATTTTCCAATATTAAAGGTATTAGCTTGATTGTCCTCATTTTAGCTTATGGAAAAAGCCCTGCTTTAGTGACAGAACCTATTTGAAGGGCTTATCTCGTTAACTTTGGGGACTGTTCTTTTGCAAAAAATCATGTCTACTTGGTCCCTCTTAATTCTCCATCTACTGTGCGTGTAAAGAAGCCCTCTGACTCTTGACCACCTCTGCCCCCTTCTGGACCTGGTGAGTGAATACAAGGTTTATATCCATTTGAGAAAGAAACGCTTTAAAATATAAAGAGATATTTGCAAAGTGGTACAAATGTCATTGTCAGGCAAAAATTCCTTTAGGGTTACTTGTCAGTTTATTATCTCTGCCTCTTGTCCTTCCATTGTAGATGGGTTGTCATAACGTTGAGCTGGCCTTTGTTTATGGGCACTGTTGTAATCTAAATTTCTGTTCAAGCTTTTAATAGTTTCCCAATACAGTTTCAGATACCACAAACAGATTCCTGATGTCATGGGTGGATATGTTTTTTCTTGATCCTGATTCTGAGGTTAATCAGCATGCTGTTCATGTTTTCCATCGTAGCCAACAAACCTGCTGCTGACACACTGCAGGCCTCAGTCTACAGATGTAAAACGCTGCCTCCCATTTCTGTGATACCAAAATTACACTTTTTTCTTTTGGTCTGTTTTGGATTCAAAATGTCCAGGAAGGCTTAAATGTTTTGCTTTGACTTGGCAACTTTTCCTGTCCAGATAATTGGTGGTATGGATAAACCAGTTAAGGTGACACAAGGGTCTCTAAAAATCATGCTGTTTTATTTATGAAAGAAAATATCTGCTCAGTTAAGTGAAATCTTGGAAAACAGTTAAATTTGGTGGCACCTCTACTGATAATGAGCATTCTGTCAACACTGTCATGTAACTCATGTCTGAAGATGTCCATCACAAGTAAGATATTTCTGATAGAAGAAAACAGGTTAATGCCCCAGTAAGATCTTGTGTGAACACATTTGGGCCTTTCTGCATCCTTAAGAGTTAAAAACTCTTAAGCCAAAGCATTGTGGCAGGAGAATGAGCCAATCATGGGTTACCCAGGAAGTGATCAGTTTCCATGGGGATCTCTTCAGGCCTCTAGGCTGCTGCGGCCACTTCAGGTCTGCTCTTATTATTGGCATTTGTCCAAACAGCTGCCCAGTTCTCATGAAAGACCTGTGTTTAACCAGGTAAATTACTTTTTTTTTTTTTTTTTTTTTTTTTTTTTAGGGAAATTTTTTTTTTTTAAAAAAAAAAAAAAAAAAAAAAAATTTTTTTTTTTCTTTTCCTCCAAGTAAGAACAAATTGTGAGGGTAAAATGAGATTATAGATGTGAAAATGGTTTGAGAGTGAAAGTTGAATGCCAACATTATTACAAGGACTACCTTATCAGTAATATAGGCCTTACATAGTTTATCCAAATACTTGTTAAAAAATACAACAGAAGTTATACTTTAGATTTGAAATGTTCATCCCTTCGAATTCACCTTGCAAAAAGCCTCCAAGTTAGACAATCTTCAAATAAATCTAAAGATGGATTAAAGCTTAAAACTATAGTAGATATGGCACATGTCAAGTTCAAGGTGTCAAACTGGTCCAGGTCTAAAAAAGTACCAAGAACAACAGACCTATACTGATGTTGTCCCATTGAAAGTTTCAACCTGCATTTAAGAGAAGACAAAAGAAGCTAATCTATTTCCATGTTTATCGCAGAAGAAGTTATCATAGAGAGATTAAGTCTAACATGAGCTCTCCTGTGCACAAGGGGTCAGAACCAGGGAGAAGACCCAGGTCTGATACCCTCCCACTCAGTCAACATGCACAGGGCCTTCAAAAGTCTGAGGTCTCTCCCTACTGGAGAACAGACTTGAGGATATGGGGAGGGGGAAGGGTGAGGTGTGTTAGGGCGAGAGAGAGACATGGACATATATATATACTAACAAACGTAAGGTAGATAGCCAGTGGGAAGCAGCCGCATGGCACAGGGAAACCGGCTCGGTTCTTTGTGGCTGTCTGGAGGGGTGGGATAGGGAGGGTGGGAGGGAGGGAGACAAAGAGGGAAGAGATATGGGAACATATATATATGTATAACTGACTCACTCTGTTATAAAGCAGAAACTAACACACCATTGTAAAGCAATTATACCCCAATAAAGATGTTAAAAAAATAAAAATTAAAATTAAAAAAAATAAATAAAATAAAATAAAATGCAACACAATAGATTGTATGCAAAATGAAAAAAAAAAAAAAAAAAGTCTGAGGTCTCTCAAAATTGTTGTTCCCTCAGCCCTACAAAGCCTTCCACCCATCTCTGTACCTTCTATTATTTTCCACATCAAAGACAAGTGTCTTCTTGTAGCACATCCTGTAGTCACCCACCAATACCAGTTCCCACAAAAAAATAAACAAAAGGGACAGGAGAGGTGTCATTTTATGAAAATCTGTTGGGTCCCTTCTCTGGTCTCTTAAGTGCCACTCTGATTGCTTTAAGACCTGGAGTGCATGTTTGTCTCCGAGGCTATTACAGACCACGCTGTGTACTAAGACTTGAGCTTTTAAGGTCAGACACTCTGGAGCTGAAGAGACCAACACTTCTCTGTGTTTGAACCATTGGCTGTCTCTGCAGAACAATAAACAAAGCCAAGAAGCCCACGTGCAACAGGATCTGAGGTGGTGGATGACTATGTGCACAGCTGACAGGCGAGTCACGACCATCTTTCGGGGGATTTATGTTGGCTGCTTTGGCTTCCTCATCTTGTACATATTTGGTTTAGAGAATGCAAGGAATTTGCTAGCTGAGCAAGTTTATCCACTCTGTTCTCTAACCAGGCTCTTTTTCACTGAGGTCTGTTTCTGAAAAATTCCCTCAGCCAACTTTGCTGCCAAAGCAGCCCACGGTTCAGTGGAACAGTTTAAACCTGAAACAAATCCTCTCTAAAATCCCAGTGTGCACTGTATGGAAACAGACTTTGAAATAGAGGTACCTGAACGTATTATCAAAACTCATATGGCAAAGTCCAGAACAACATCATCTTTCTACGTGCACATGACACACGAGAGGAGGAAGCCCATGGGACAGTGTTTGCTGAGCCCCCAGGAGGTATTATCCTCATTTACTGATGAGAAAACTGAAGATCACAGAAGTAAAATAACTCAGCCCAAGTTAATATCCTAAGTGGCAGAGCAGGACTTCAAAACCAAGTCTCATGGTGTAAGACTGATTGTGATACATTGGTATATTCCTTTTATCCCAACAAGTTGACCAACTATGCAATTAAAAATCATTAAAGTATAGACTATTAAAGACCATTATGCATTGAGATGGAACACAAATTTATGAAGAGGACATAAATCAGGGTCCAGATTAATGATTTGCCAAAATCACAAAATTAATGTGGTTTTCTAATTTGTAAATAACCCCTGAACACTGTTTCTCAAAATTCTTTGGAAAATTAGTGATAACATGGAAACTCTTGGTTTTTCTTGTATTTAATTTTCTCACGTGTATTTTTATCCGAACAAAATAAAATGAATGTATCTTATGGAAATGAGTCCAGAAGTACAGACTGATTTAATTTGGGTTGGTTCATAGATAAGAATGGCCAAAACAAAAGCAAGGGAAAAATAAAATAGAGCTACTGCACCATCTAGTGATGAAACTCTTTCTTTGCCAGAAAACCACCTAATGCAATTGCATTTTGCAGTTCAGTCCCCAGAACTCTGAGCCTGAAGAATACTCATAAAATTGGCCAAAAGAAAAATGTCTGATAACAATGAATAATGGAAAATTAAAAGCAGATCAACAGGAATAGTGAAATGGGACAGACTCTTCTGTTAAGATTCTATTGGAAGCTGGAGGTGAACCCCAATTCTGCTCCTCAAAAATCTGCCATAGATCCTGTTTACTTTTTTCTTTGTACCCTAAAACTTTAGGTACCATTTTATGAATTAACAAGGGTTCAACTTCAAAACGTAGATGATGTAAGTATCCATTTGATAAGTCTGAGATATTCTTCCTCCACAACTCATTCTCCATCAGAAAGCAAGCTCAAGGTAAGAACTGAGCATCTTTCTTCTAGATTACCTTTTCCTCTGGTCTTGTTCTAAACAGGTGGCAATAAATCTGAAATTCAATGCATGCTTTCAATGCTCAGTGAATATCAAAATACCCAAAGATAGCTTTCCTATTACAAATATTATAAAAATATTACTTCAAGAGCCAAAAAGAATAAAATCAAAAGAAAATTTCTTTTTAATCTCAAGATTTATATTTTGTTCAAGAACTCTTTAAGACTCATGGTCAGGAAGGAAATATATTTAATAACTTTATAATTCTTACGGTTGAATGAAGTTACCTAGAAAAAAGAAAATACATTTCAATGTCGTAATTACATGAAATATGTCAGTATGTGTGGGAAAAAAAATGTTTACTTCCACTTTCCTTGCACAATTTTTAAAGTTAAGCAAGTTTTTATTCCAGCAGGGTTTATAACAATTTCAGTGACTGGCTCTGTTGGCCCCAATCTCTTCTCAGGCAGGAGAATTAGTGGAAGCTAGTTGGGTACCTAGTACCTTCCCTTAGGAATCCCTAACAAAAATTCAAAATATGCATAGCTTTGGCAATACAAATTCTGAGTTGATAATTTTGCAAATCCCCATCATGCTGTCTGGTCTTTGTCAAAAATGAGATCTTACCTCATTATAAGAGCTCCCAGAATACTCTACAGAAACCAACATAGCACGGTGGGGAAAAAACATAGGTAATAGAGTAAGAAAACCCCAGTTGAGCATTATTAGCTGTGTGACCTTGAGAAATTCATCACCTTCTCTGAACCTCAAATGCTTCATTAGTAAAGTGAAGGATCACCTTCATAATTCTTAGTAATCCCTTTAACCTAAAGGTTACCATAAGTATTAAAGAATGCTTATGAGGTGTCTAACAGATACTAAGCACTTAATAAACGGTAGTCATTTATTAATAAACGTGACAGTAGGCTCTTTAAAACAGTAATTCTTAGAAGTAGATGCTTATGTGGCCTAGCACTGGTCCTTGGTAAAACTATGAACTAGGCCAAGTTTGTCTTTTAAACTCCTTGCTCACCTTTTCAATGCTACCTTCCAAATCCAGTGTAAAACTGGCCCAGAAAACCTGACAAAAGGGTAAGAGGAAACACTTGAGTCTACAGTGAATGAGTTAAAAAGATATGTCATAAAGAATCAAACACCCCATAAAGCTTTTGAAGACAGGTTTATTTATATATAAGCGCATGAAACTGAATACAGAAACTTTATTAAAATACTGTATATTACAAATTTTTAATCCAATAAATTCTGTGTAATGACATTTAAGTGCTGGATTCACTTTTAACAGTTGTTTTGTGTGTATCAGTAAAGAGTTCACCCTGTATATTACAAAGAGGAGAGACACATGTGGACCTCAGAAATGGTCCTGAGATTAGACAGTCGATGTTAATTGTGCATCTTTTCTTTAAAGCAGTGAATTGGAATCTAGATCTTGTCTTTGCAGACCAACTTTCTATAATCAAAAATAACTTGCATATATTTATTGCTGCCCTTTGAAGAAAATGAGTGGTGAAAAATAATTTAAAATAAAGAGCAACATTTCTATGCTTACCACAATTAAAATAATTAAAATTCACTGCAAAATTTGTTATCCAGGAAATTATGCTATATACACAATGAGATTTGTACATGAATTGGAAATAAAAAATTGCTTATATAAAATTAAAAATCAATAGTATACAATATTTACAGCTTGTTAGGTATTATAAATAAACATACTTTTTAAATAACCCTTCAAAATTAAACTGTATTATGTAAACATGCAGTACACATACTCATACAGTGTGGTTTATAGTCTTAACAGAAGGGGGAAAACTGTGTTCACATAATGTAGGATACTTCATCACATACGCCTTTGTTTTTATGCGTCACCCCTCCAAGGTTTCTTCTTCCTGTCTTTAAGCTTCACAGTACATTAAGTATTTCTATAGTAAAAAAAAAAAATCCCTGATGGTAAACGTATTCCTAAAAGTTACATGAAGTGTCTGCCCTTGTACTACAATATAAAGCTCACACTGTTCACGCTAGACTCCCTAATTTACAACAAAACCAAATTTTAAAATTCCACATTTAATTGTCTTGACATTTTCTCTCATTTCAAACTTACTTGGAAAAAGAAAAAAGACAAATACCACATTATGAAAATGTAATGAAAGCAGTTGTCATCTGTCATAGTCAATGGTGAAATAACTGATTTTTACTAAACCACAAGGACCTAACTCAATTACACCGTTCCTCAGCTCTGAATCCCCAGCAATAGGTGTACCAATCCTGAATCTTACTAAATTCACTTTGCAAAAGTATCTTAACTTCCAAGGCACTAAGGCATCATTTAGCTTTTAAAAACTGCACTGTGGTTTACTAAATGATTCATCAGTGGTCTGAGAGTTAACACAATTTGAAAGTGAGTTTTTAATACCTAGCAGGTAAACTATATTTTTGCTGTGTGAATAAAAACATTTTCATTGATTAAGATAAAGTTGATCCCCTTGTTCTAGAATGACTAGAATTGGGAGTTAATACTTTACAGTAGGATCCTATGAATTTTACCTAGTTATATGACTGAAATGAAAAATACTGTGGAATTTTATATTGGTAGAGCTCGTGTGTGTGCATGTGTTTGAGAGAGGTACAGAACTTTTAAAATTCCTCATTCGTAAATGCATCCGATATCATGAATACCAAGAAAGTGTCAACAATTAGACTATCAACTCATCCAGTATTAAAGTAAATCATTTTTTATTACTTTTCAAACAAGTGCCTCTATTTTGCCTTCTATGGAGAAAACTTTAAAATGTTCCTTCCCAAAGATACTCAGTGATGATGTATAAATACTTTAATTTAAAAACAAAGGAAACTTTTCACCACCAATAGTACTGTCAAGTTATCATTCATTTATACAGGGCTGTAAAAAAATGATGCTTTTTAGAAATTATCAATATGTAATATGTTTAGAAGAAAAAGTGTTATAGTTATGGTGATTATGCATTATAGTTCCTCTTCCTATATATTTATGTAACACTGCTTTCCAGTTTCAGTTACATACGTAAATACAGTTCCCAAACGGGGACAGTCATGTCACCACTGAGGGGAGGTATATACGGGCACAGGATATAATTTTAAAAAAAACATGTAGGAGGTCCATACTCTCTTGACTTGCTTATAGTATTTAATTTTCAGCAAGATTATATAGCCGCATAACCATAAGGTGTTAAGAACACTCTCTTCTAAACCAGCACTTTTGAGTCTATCAACAAATTGTACATATGTTTAAACTTTACCATATGACATCTGTATGGAAGGGGGAGGAATATTTTTAAGAAACTGCTAAATTAGTTCTCAAAATCAAGAAAGGGTTATTACATAAATTCAACACATGTGCAATGAATGTAAAGAATGTGAAAATGAGTCCCCTAAGCTCAGGGGAGATGGCTACAGTTCATAGCTTAGTGCTCTCAGAAATTTGGGTGTTTCCACTAATCTAATAATGTATTAACTGGTATATCTCCACATTTACTGAAAATACTTTGTATATTAAGCATTACTTCCTCTAAACAAATTCATAGATACATTTTTAGATAACAACTTCAGCAACCTCCTCAAAAACATTGCATTGCCTACACTGAACAGACATCCTTAAGTTAGTAGGCAAACCTACCACCACACGCACAAAAATGTAGTACGATTTCAAAATGCTTTGTGGTAAGTTTAGTCTCACATATAAAAAATCACTGCATTTTGCAAACATGCACTAAATGTACTCATACAGTGTAGTTTATAGTCTTAACAGAGGGGGAAACTGTGTTCACGTAACGCAGGGTGCTTCATCAAGTGTGTCTGTGTTTTTGTGCGTACCCCTCCGACATTTCTTCCTGTCTTTAAACTTCCCTCTGCTCTAAATGCTACCACATGTTAGAAAAAGTTTATCAGTTTTTAATCAAATAATGTCCTTTTTATGCTGTAGAGTCTTCCTCCACGATGTTATAAAAAGGACAGGAAGATAAGGGAAATTACTAGTCAATTTTAACCACTGAGATTCTCACCCGATTATTAAAAGAAACAACCGTTTACCCAGTTACCCAAGTGTTGCCAAACTTCTCTGCAATCTAGGTCACTAGAATTTCTTCAGTAACTTTCCACATTCTTCCATCTTAAAAACAAATGGCAACTCTTTGAAGAGCTCTGATTAAGACTTTCTGGGAGAAACATGTGTAATAGTGAGAGTGCAGTAGTTTGAGAACATTTCAGAAAGTCCTCTTAACATCTTGTTACTTCCTGAATTATAAAATGGCCATAAATTAAAAATAAAAGTATTTCCTTTTAAGTTAAAAACAAACAAACAACAAGTAGGGCTTAAGCACTTTTGGTCCACGGAAGGAGGGACGTGGCAGACACTGCAGCCCAGTTCTGTTCTCACCCCGCACGGTGAAGCCACAGGCTGGGGCGGCGGGAGGTACACAGAGGGAGGGGACACCCCTCCACCCCGAAAGCAAGGAGAGTAAGTTGCATGTAGTGGAGATTCAATGAATATTGGCTGAGTAAATCCAAACGAAGCAAGCAGGATAAGGTAAGGGCTAAATCCCGGCTACTTCTGTTTTAACTAGTAATAAACACAGCCTGATATTGGATCCGGCTTGCCCTGCCATTTCCATTGCCACCAATTCCCAAAAGTGCTCTTAGAAAACTATCTGCTGATTTAAAAACTAAAGAGGTGGAGAGGAGAAGCAACATTATAAGAGAAATTTTTTAGTTTCCATCTTAAGATATATGTAAGGGGCTTCCCTGGTGGCGCAGTGGTTGAGAATCTGCCTGCCAATGCAGGGGACACAGGTTCGAGCCGTGGTCTGGGAAGATCCCACATGCCATGGAGCAACTGGGCCCGTGAGCCACAATTACTGAGCCTGCGCGTCTGGAGCCTGTGCTCCGCAACAACAGAGGCCGCGATAGTGAGAGGCCTGCACACCGCGATAAAGAGTGACCCCCACTTGCCACAACTAGAGAAAGCCCATGCACAGAAACGAAGACCCAACACAGCCATAA
>NW_006770904.1:1887628-1914707 GCF_000442215.2 Lipotes vexillifer
GTAGGGAAAATGTAGAAATGGAAGAAAACAGTTGAATCTTCCAAAACAATATATTCAATTGGTATTGCAAAGTGTATTTAAAAAAAATTATAATGACTATTGATCATTCACTGTTAAATACTGAGTCGTCTCTTAGTATCCATAGTGGATTGATTCCAGCACCCCCATGGATACCAAAATTTGAGGATGCTTATAGAAAATGGCCATTATAGAAAATGGTGTAGTATTTGCATATAACCTATGCATATTCTCCCATATACTTTAAATCATCTATTGATTACTTATAATACCTTATACAATGTAAATGCTATGTAAATGGTGTAAATAGAGTGTAAATGCTATATGAATAGTTGCCTGTGTGGGGCAAATTTATGTTTTGCTTTTTGGAACTTTCTGGAAATTTTTTCTGAATATTTCAATCCAAGGTTGGTTGAATCCCTGCATGCGGAGCCGCAGATATGGAGAGTTGACTGTACTGTTTCACCATCATAAACAAAAAGTCAACAAGTGGGAGGGCCTGGATTCAAATCTATGTCACAGTATTCCATTTGATTAATAAACTGAGAAAAATCAGAATTGGGGGAAAAAACAGGACTTAAGCTCTCAGCTAGAAGTAAGATATTCTCCCAACTGTTTTAGGATTTAAATCATCTTGGTAGCTCTTGGGGACTCAAGGGCGGGAACCCCATCTTGGTCATCCTTGTACTTACTACAGAAAATACCAGGTTCAGCACTTTGTACATGGTAGATCCACCAAAAATGTTTACAAAACTGAATTCGTTGGCGTGTAAGTGCCAGCTTGGGCACACTGACGTGGCAGCCCCACTCTCCTCATCTTAATTAGAGGTTCTCTAAAGACGTCTTCCAAGAACATTTTAAAAACTATTCCTGTTCCTTACATCACAAATATATGATACACAGGGCAGCTCATTTCTTTATTTCTCACTTAAAGTACAAACAAAACCCTCACATTTTGGGGGGGCAGTAGAAACATATGCTGCAAATACTAAGAAAGTACATTGGGTTACAAACTATAACACTGTTCAGTAAACACTAAGATCTAAAGTAAGAATAATTAACCTGCAAACACTGAATATGGCCACCATTTAGGACTCTCCTTATGTTAACTCCCGTGTTAACTAATTAATAATTAGTTTGGGCATATAGGAGTCTCTTCTCTGAGGAACTGATTTCACTGTCAGCAATATTTTATTAAGCATTTAAAAAAATAACGAAGTGTAAACTGCAGAGGATTTTCCCCTTCCCTCCTGCATTTTTCACAGAAAATTTACTGCTAAGTCACATGTAAATTTTAAGATTTAACCCAAATACATCAATAAGGGCTTTTGTCACATCACAAACAAGGATCTCTAGCACTATTAAACCAAGAAAACTTTCCCCAAATTCAAAAATCTCAAAGTTCCTTAAACCTATTTAAAAGATCATTCAACTGAGCAAATGTATCAAATTCTCCACAATAATGTCCAAGTGTTCATTGAACAAAAGCTTTCCAATTAGACTGTATTCATATATAGCAGCTTTATATATATATGTGTATATAATGATATGTGTGTATGTAGATATATATCATTAAATGTTTCTTGTCTCTATAAGAAAACCAATAACATTTTAAAAATCTCATCACAGAAATAGCTATTAAGACATTTCATCAATTCACACTATCAACTGCATTTCAAAACATCGAAATAGTAACAGTTGCACAAAATCCCAATGGAAGCAACTAAAAACAACAAAGAAACCAAAAATTCCCCCAAAAGTTAAAAGCACACACACACACACACACACACACACACACACACACACACACACTCCTCATAACATAAAGCAACTTGATAATGAGATAACTGCAGGACACTACAAACTGATCCACCTTCTCATACTTCATTCTAGAGCAGAAACAGGAGTTTCATTCTCTTTGGTCCATGCAGCCATACACTTAATGTGTCCAAGTTATTTTCTGGCTAATTTCAGACTCTGAACCATGTGTTCCATGTTACCTTACCATGGTAACTTTCTGAAACATAAAATAACCATGTGTTAAAATAAATATTCATTTCTGTAGATCTCAAACCATTTCAACATGTTACTGGTAATTCCTCCCCCAAAATATGAACACTTTAAATTATTGACCAAAGAATTTAAAGAATAACCAAAGTAAAGGAAGAACACAATTCAAGTCTAACAGAAAAGGAAAAATCAAATTGACTTGGAAGATTTAGACCTAAATTTAATTTAGGAAAATGTCAGGAATATAAAGAACACATGAAAGCAATTTCAGGCTTGAACATAATAAAAAGAATCAATTTTAAGATTTACTTTAAAGATCTCTAAGAATGCATACCTGCTTCTTGGGTTTTTTAAAAACAAATTTCCGAGCCACAGTGTTATTAAACTCCCGCACCGCCCCAAACTGGCTTCCATACTGGTAAAATACCCCCAATTCCTCATCGGTGAGTTGTTGATACTGCTCAGCTTTTTGGTGGAGAAAAGGTGCCGTGGGTAACAAAGGTCTTATATTTGAATGGAACCTAATAGAAACTTACGTTTTTCCAAATTAGGTTATAAAACAGTGAGGCTAGAGTATGCAGATTATTTTCTGGATTGTCCTTAACTTATATTTTCTGCAGTTGGCTCTTCCTTTGAGTTACCATAAATATAATTGTACCTGGTATTAAAAAAATCTCAGTAGGAGACAAATTCCACCAGGTTCTGTGTTGCCCTTACTTCTTGTACTCTTAAATACAATTACATATTGCCAAAACCTCTTAAAACCTCTAAGGATTTTTTCATTCTAATAAATATCATCACAGATTCTAGTAAACTTAAATAACAGCATAAAACAAGAGCTGAACAACTGAAATGAATAACTCAAATATGCATTCAATATTGTATTGATATGCTGAGATCTGTTGCCAAATTTTATAATTATTTACTATATTCCCCAATTTTTACTTAGAGAAATTATGATGCTACCACATACCCAAAGTAAGATAGTTTATTACTCTTCCTATATGTTTCTTATCTACAAATGAGGCTTCTTGTTTTCATAGCCTAATTTAGGCCACTCTTTAAATACAGTTAATACTCCAGAATGAAAGACTGCTTGTGTTTTGTCAAAAATCAAGATATATGCAACAAGTGATATAATCCCACTGAGATACTAGTTGTAAAGATGTTTTCTCCATGAGCTACATGGCAAAAACTTTCTTTAGAAGGGTCAAGAATGCAACGTGCATTTCAGATTTCTTACAAAATTTATAAGAAAATTTTCAAATTATACTTTTGTGACACATAGCTACAATCAATGTGTATGACCCATAAAGTTTTAAAATTCATATCAATAGAATGTTCATGTATGAGGGGAACTATTAAAAGAGTGTTACTTAAGTGAGTGAAAAGGATGCACCCTATAGATCTACTTTGAGTCCTTAAAAGAGTTCAGCAGTTTTCCATTAAGTATTATTTTTCACATAAGTAACAATAATGCCTAATTTATATGAAAGCCCTAAATCCCAGAAACGTTCGACATTAAAAATCAAATAATTTGTCTCATATTAAATGATTCGGTATTCAGCACTCATACGGGATTTAGCGTTACAAAACAAAAATCTCACTACACCACCTGAATTCATGTCAAATATGTTCACAGCACTCATCTACATCTACACTTGCAAATTTCACATTATCCATGTTAAAAAAAGAAAAGAGTTTGGCACATATGTCAATTCTTCAAAACATCCCTGTAACTTAACACAACACTGTTAAGAACGATGATTCAACGCCAGTGTTAACCTGATTGGCAGCTAAACAAGGTGCTTTTTCTTGTAGCTTCACGTAGTGTCATGCGCCTTGCCTGGGACGGAGGCACGTAAGGTGCGGTGCAGTAGTGCAATCACTTGAACACCAGAGGGCAATCTTCCCACACAGCTCAAGGCCTTATGTTTTGACCCGCTCCTTCCACATTCTTGTACAATTTCATTCCCACTTGTTAACAATGCCATTTTCAGAGAATCTGTACATCTGCTTCCTTATGTGAAGTAAGACATGCCCACAGAAACCTCAGAGTGTGGCGAGAATCCTTGAAAAGGAGATGATTAATGTCAGTACGGTCTGTCCAACGCCCCACACCAGTGCTTCCAAGGGGGCCATGTTCTTCCCTGCCACTCTGTAAATGCCGGCGACTGCTGCACCTAGACGAGAAAGAGGGAGAGACAAATAACACCTTCATTCATTCTGAGACACGCTACATGGCTGTAACTTAAAATCTCTTTTCATCTGAGCCAAACAGTAAATCATCAATCATTCTCATTTTATAATTTTCTATGAAAGAGTTCCCATGTGATTGGTAAAAGTTACTCTACCATACCGCATTTACCCACAAAACTGAATAACAGGCTTTTCTATTCAACTGCAAAATATGTATTTATGGTATATGCTGCTTACTTGACATAAAATATGTTCATAAAAAATGAGTAATTCATTATTGTAATCTCTCAGCTGGGTGTTAAATCAGCCAGACCTCATCAGCACTTTTATAAACATATGACACAATATATTGGTAATTATAAATAATACAGAAAACCATACAATTTAATATAATTTCTAAATTATTCAAGAAAAAAGTTAATATTAAAGGAATTTTAATTTATTTCAGTAAAATGAATTAATTCTTAAATGTCACATAAAATATCAGAATTTTGACTAATGTACTTCACAATCTACCATATAAAATGGTTTAAGTGTTTAAATAAAGCTTACAACTGTAAAGTTATTTGGAGACGAGTATCTTGACATCTAATAAAAGTAGTATATGAACCTGACATCCATCTGTTCTAGGAAAATTTTTTAGATAACGTGCATTTCTGAGAATGAGAGAATCTCAGGAGCTTCAGAGCCCCGAGGCTCGGTTCAACACTTCATCTTATTGCTATAGTATGTATAATGATGTGGTATCTATGAGGCTGATTTTAAAAGTACATTCAGAAATCATAAAAGGAGGAAACATTTAAACTATGGTTATGCCATCTCACAGGTTGAGATGGCCTCACAACTTTTCTCTAGAAAAAACTGTCTATGTATCCTAGAATGATCAAACAAAAAGAACAGAAATAAATTATTTGAAGACACTGAATTATAATTATCTGAGATAGAAATTCTACTCATAAAAATTAGCTAAGAGTTAACTCCAGAGTTCCCTTAAATTCAAAATATTATATTCCTCTATAGAAGATATAAATAGGAAAAGCAAATTATTAATTTCAGCCAAGGGCTTTCATATACATATTTTAAAGAAGGAATTAAAATATATAGCATATTTACAGCATACTGTGTATCTTGACAGGAACTTTATCATCTTAAATATGATACCACTCCTGAGTATTATTACTTAATTTAAAGATGAAAAAAACAGAGGTTCAGAGAGTTTCAATTACCAGCCCAAGGAAATATAGTAAGTACAGAGCTGGAATTTCAATCCAGGTTAGTCTGGCTATAAATTTCCAAATCATTCTATCATTTCACATTTACACCAAGTGAAAAAGAGAATAAGCAATTCAGAAAATAATAAAGTAACTGATAATCATCTCAATACTAAATAAAACTCCTAGTAGCACCAACATTTACTTAATCAAGTAATAAACCTCACTAGTATAATTAATCATATCCTCAAATTTTAGAACTGGATAACATTCTGAAAATATTTTAAAGATCTTAGCCGCCTTTGTTATCAGAAATTATGTTAAAATAAACCTAAGAAATACTGTCTTTACTTTGGGTTCACCCTAGATTTCCATGACTATCTTCAATTTTAAAAACCACAATTTGGCCTCCATTTCTCCTGCACTAAATTTTCAAAAATGATCCAAAAGGTGAAAAACATAGCAATTACTAGCTCAGGCTGCCTGGGAAGTGCTAATTTGTTAATTCAAACATCTCATGCTTATATAAAGTTAAGAGCATGGATTTTGGAGCTAGACTTGTGGGTTAAAATCCAAGCTCCACTAATTAGTAGCTGTGTTACACTGAGCAATCACTTAACCTCCCTGTGCCTTATTTCTTCAACTGTAAAATGGGTGGGTTTGAAGATAATACTTGGAAAGTGCTTAAAATAGTGTCTGGTCCCAGTATGTACTCCAAATTTTGGTTAGTAGCTGCTGCAGTAGTAAATGATAAAGGAATTTCCAATCAGTGATTCATCATTCAATAAATGTTGTGGAACAACCGATAGCCACTTGGAAGAAATAAATTTAGGTCCCTACTTCACACCACTCCCCAGAGTAAATTCAGATGGGTTAAAAAACTAGATGTTAAGAGCAAATAAATAAAATGAATTTCACTTTGGAAGGCTCGCTGTTTGAGGAATAACTTACAAAACCACAAATAACCCACTTTTCTTTATACTCTTTCAAGAAACAGAAGATAAGATCTTCAATCCTATAATGTAAGGGGAGAAAAACCACTGTAAAACTCCAGAGTTTCCAAAATCAAGAGAGATATTTATAGTGTTATACAGAAAATAAAATGAACTACGGTTTTCCTCCCAGCAGATAATCAGGAACCAATTTGTAAGTTACAACTTCCCTTCAAAAGAAGCAGATTTACACTAGCTCCCATTGCACTATATCATTTCACAACCCAGAAGCACTAGTCAGAAAAGACTGTTCCAGTGGAACTCTTAATCGAAAAGATCTGAAAGAAAACAATTTTGTGTGCCTATTAAATGATTTTGGAAATACTGCTATTAAATATTGAGCAGATATGAAGGAATATTTATAAAATACATGTAGACATGTGTGTAGATACACACACACACACACACACACACACACACAACAAATTCCCAAGTACCACCATCCAACTGAAGAAAAGAACATTACTATTTCATTTGAGGTCCCAGTGCACGCACTCTCCTCAGTCACATCCCATTCCCTCCCAAATTTGGTTTTTATCATTCCTTTTCTTTTCTTCAGCTTTACCACCTGCCTATACCCTAAGATATCTGTTATTTAGTTTTTTAAATAAATGAATTTTATATAAATTGATACTGTAAGTATTTTGGAATTTTTGGCTCAATGTTATATTCAGAAAAGTATCCATCTTGTTGTATATAGCAGTAATTCATACATTTCCACTGTTGTATAGAATTCCAAGTATGAATATACCACAACTTATTTATCCATTCTACTGGGGATGACATTGTTTCTAGTCCTTAACAATGACAAACACTGCTTCTGTGAACACCCTTGTAACATGACCTCTGGCACATGTACGCAATCACGAGTTTCTCTACAACGTGGGTAAAAGCAGAATTGCTCGGTCCTATGTTATGGGCATTTTCAACTTTACTAGGTAATGCCAACTTGTTTTCCAAAGTAGTTGTACCAATTTATATCCCAGTTACTCCATAACCTCAGAAGCAGTTGATATCTTTAAAAAAATTTTTTTGTCAATCTGGCAGGTAAGAGATGTTATCTCTGCAATTAATTTGGGTTTCCCTGATTTTTAATGTCATTGAGCTTTTCCTCACATATTCTTCACATTTGGCCATTAGGGTTTCTACTTCTATGAAATGTTTGTCAAATCTTTTGTCCATTTTTCTAGTGGATTGTCATTTTCTTATTTGATTCATAGGGTTTTTTAAAATATAGTTTCGATATTAATCTTTTTACATTTATATAAGCTAACAAATGTCTTCCCCCAATTTGTGCTGTAGTTTTCACTCCTGTTAAGATATATTTTGCTGAACAACAGCCAGTTGAAGGAGTACAAATATTGTGATCGTTATTTTCTTGGTGAAGTGTATGCAAGAATGAAGGAGGCAGAAGTGTAACAGGGTGCCTGAAATAAATGAAACATGTTTGGAACTGCCACTGTGAACAACAGCAGAAGGTATCAATTAGAAATATGTAAAGATCCCCAAAGTATTAAGGGGCTAGAGAAGACTGGCATAGCAAAGATGAAGTGGAGAAAGCAATTCTGCTGAGCTGAGCTGAAGGTAAATAACAGATGTAAACCTGCAAGGACAAGGGTGACTAGGAGAAGAGTCACCAGTGACAGAGATGTCCATATACAGCAACATAAAGTGTCTGCAGAGAGGTGGACCACTGGAAAGTGATTCGATCTGCCCTCCACATTCCTGAGAGAACGCAAATATAAAGGTTAAGGCAGATTTGGTTCTAATGGTGTTGATTCTCAGTTTGTGTAATCAGATCAGGGGTCAGCAAACTATGATCCACAGGTCCAGTCTGACTCACCACCTGTTTTTGTACAGCATGTGAGCTAAGAATGGTTTTTACATTTTTAAATAGTTTTAAAAAAATCCAAAGAATAATAATATTTCATGATACATAAAAATTATATGAAATTCAAACTTTAGTGTCCATAATGTTTTATTGGCATACAGCCTTAGTCATTTCTGATACTGAACTATCTTTGCACTCCTAGGATAACATTCTTAAAGTAAATGAACCTATACTTTTCCATCCTTCCGTAGTCTTCATCTTGTTTAGCAACAAGATTACTTTGATCCAGCAAATATGCTGTGCACAGTTTTTAATCTTTCCATTTCCTGCAATAATTTGGAAAAAATAGGAACTGTTCCCTGAAAATTTAGTAGAACTCATCTGTAAACCTCATTTGAGTCTGGACTTCTTTTGGGAGGAGGAGTCTTCAACATTTCAATTGTTTAAACATACTTATTGTATTATTCATATTTTCTATTTCTTCTTATGCCAATTTTAGCAACTTATATTTAGGAATATATAACTGTTTACAGAACTGTCATTTTTATAATTCTTTATTCTACCTTTATTATTGAGTCTGTAGTTATTTCTTCTATGTTGTTCCATATTTTACTTTTCTGCCTTAACTATTTTAGAGTTACGGCAGCAATCTATTCACCTTATTATCTTTCCAGAAAACCGGTTTTTTGCTTTGTTATTAATCTCTCATAAACTCAACTTAAAAAACTTAAATGCATTTCTCTATAAATAATATATATATATATAATAAAACTAAACAACGTAATTAAAAAAGATACCATGCACAACAACCATAACATAATAAGAGTTTAGGAATTAACTTAATCAAAATATACAACCCTCCTATTGAAAAAAACACTTTTAAACTCTAACAAAAGACGTAGAAAATGATCTGAACAAATGGAGATATATTACATGTTGCTGGGTGGGATTTAATTTAATATGTCAATTCTTCCCAAATTAACCTCTACAATCAATTAAATCCCCATAAAAATCACAGTTATACTTTTTGAGGAACTCAGTAGACATATTCTAAAATTTATATGAAAGAATAAAGGTCCATGAATAGTTATGTTAACTTTGAGAAAGAAAAGAAATGAGAGGGACCAGCCCTACCAGATATTAAGAAATACTACAAAACAACAGAGACAAAAAAAAATGAGGCCTTGCTGCAAGAACAGATAAAAAGACTAACAAACCAGAACAGAATTTGAAGGCAGGTCCATGTACCTTGAGAACACAGTACACAAAAAAGGATGAATCAATGGATAGATTTTTTTAGTGATGTAGTAAAAATTGACTTACTACATGGGAGGAAAAAAAAATACACCTGGAATCCTATCTAATTCCAAACACAAAGATAGACTCTAGACCAGAAGGCAAATTATGACCTGAATGTCAGACATCTGTTTTTGTAAATAAAGTTTTATTGGAAAAAGCCATACCTATTCATTTACCAATGTCTATGGCTGCTTTTATGCCCTAATGGCAGAGCAGAATAGTAGTGACACAGACCCTCTGGCCTGCAACGTTTAAAATAGTTACTATCTGGCCTCTTAAGAAAATGTTTGCTCAGTCCTGCTCTAGATAAATTAAAGACTTTAATACAAAGGTAAAACTATAAAATTAACAAAAGAAAATATATCAGAGTATCTTTTGACCTTGGTGTGGAGGATAACTTCTTAAATAAAATTCTAAATTATAAACCATAGGCAAAAAGACTCTTTAAGCTGATTATATAGAATAAAGATTTCTGCTCAATAAACAACATCATGAAGGTACTGATAAAAGACAGAGAAGTTATTTGCAAAGTTCAAAACCAATAAGACACCAATACATCTAAGAAACATCTATCATTTAATAAAAAACAAGAACCCCAAAAGAAAAGCATAGAATTTAAAGAAGCAATTTGTAGAAGAAGAAATCTAAATATATAAGAATAGAAAGAGATGTTCAAATTCATTAGTAATCAGAGAAATGCAAATTAAACCAACAAAGAGGTGTCACTTTAACCCTCAGACTTGCTAAAATTAGACAGCAATACAATGCCAAGCAATGGCATTATAGAGAAACCCATTTCCTCCCAATTCTGGTATTAACTACCAGTACTAACTAAAATGAAAAATCACTCTATTCTGGAAATAAAAATCTAAGAGGGGGCTTCCCTTGTGGCGTAGTGGTTGGGAGTCCGCCTGCCGATGCGGGGGGCGCGGGTTCGTGCCCTGGTCCGGGAGGATCCCACGTGCCGCGGAGCGGCTGGGCCCGTGAGCCATGGCCACTGGGCCTGCGCATCCGGAGCCTGTGCTCTGCAACAGGAGAGGCCGCAGCAGTGAGAGGCCCGCGTACCGCAAAAAAAAAAAAAAAATCTAAGCGGTAGTAAAATATAATAGATATGTATCTATAGTCAGTCAGCCATCATTTGCTGAATACAGATATTTAGCCATCATTTGCTGAATTGAATATAGAGCTATGATTGTGCTAGCACTCACAAAATTAAGAAAATAAATGCAGTTAAATATTCACATTGGCTAGTTTTCTTAATTCAAGTGTTTGCAGGTCAAAAAATTAGCCAGAAGAAATTTATATGTTTTATTGTTAACCTGGATACAAATTTTTACTTGAAATTGTGTCAGACATATTTGTAAGGATTTTTAAATATAACACTGCGGTTTCCAAAATCATTAGCTTATGTTATTCCTGACTGAATTGAAAGCAGGTAATATATACATATACATCATTAGGGAAGTAGAATCATGTCCTCTTTAAAATTTCACAGTAATTTACAGCAATAAACACACATACAACACACATACTACTTTTGACTTCGGAACAAGCTGTTCCTTCTTCCTTCCTCCTCTGTTTACGGTTCCACAATTGTAGCAGTGGCCCACACCAAGAACGTCAGCAGTCCCTTTCATGTCTCTTTGTATGCCACCACAGTGAATAACAACTAATTTGGACTTTTCCCTTTGCCACAGTCCTGACACCAACTCCTTTTCCAACCCACTGCCACTAGTCTAGTTCAGATCTAGCCTCAAATTCAGATCACAGTAATGTCTCAACTCCTCTTCTTTCCCCTTTTTCCTCCCTTCTTCCCTCCCCCCACTTTCTTCCTTCCTTTCCTCTGTGCTTCCTCCCTCACTACATCCATCTATCCAACCAGTATTTTCTGAGTATCTGTTCTATTCCAGGTTCTGTTTTATTGTTGGAGATTCAGCAGTGATGAAGACAGACAGGGTCCCTGCCCTTTCAGAGTTTCTTCTTGGTTCTTTCTTCACATGTATTCTACATTCAGCCATAAAATAAATTTTCCTATCGAATTGCTTTGCCCCTTTCCAACCCCATTCTAAAATATCTAATTGTTTTCCATGACCCACAGAATAAAGTCCAGACTCTGGCTGGCCGTCCAAGATCCTTGAGGATCTGGTTCTTTCCAGTTGAATTTCCTACTACTCCACTCTGCACATTCGGTGCTTCAGCTAAATCTGATTGCTTGTTGTAAACCGATGGCAAAATGAATGAAGTACCATATGAGAAATTTACAGGTTGAATGCAGCACAAAGAAAACCTAACGCAAGATAACACACAAAAACCAAATAGTAAATGAAGACAGGATGAGAAAACAGACTACTCCCTATTTCCCACAACTATTTTATGACTGTCTTATTTGTGCCACAGGACAAACCCAGAGACATGGGAACAGGGCTCTCCCCTCAAGGCAAGGCATGCTGATCACTCTGGGAAAAGGTGACTGTGGGACACAGAAGGAGGGAGGCCTTGGAGCCATGGAAGAAAAGGACTTCCTCTCATCTCTGGGGCTAAGAATGAACTTAGAAAAGAAGAAGCCCTCGGTGGCGAGTCTTGAAGCAGATCCAGCAGCGACAGCCAGCTACCCTAGCCTCCCAGCAGCCGGCCAGAGTGAACGGCAACAGAAGCTCTGCTGTTCACCTGCATTGACGAGACCTCGCGGCAAAGAGAAGCACCTGTGTCCGGCAGAACCACACGAAGGAAGCGGCTGAGGCCCCTCCAGGCTCAACAGGATGCATCTAAGTTCTAGCTCATCTAGCACAGCAGAACCCCAGGCTGGAGTTGGGGCCTAAGTACAGCGCTAAGAGGAGAAGGTCGGAGGGAGCGAACCTGAGGACTGTAGGACATGCACATAAGGCAGCACAGTAGAAAACTTGCAGACAGCCGGAGGACACCGTAAAGTGGCTAATTTCTAGTAGGCCAGGGGAGATTTATGTCATAATAATTTGTGTTTAAGAAGGAAGTGCACTATTATGGTCAATTAATCTGCACACAACAGAGGAGGCAAGAATATAAAATGGAGAAATTCAAAAAGTGCTGCTGGGAAAACTGGACCGCTACATGTAAAAGAATGAAATTAGAACCTTCTCTAGCACCATATACAAAAATAAACTCAAAATGGATTAAAGACCTAAATGTAAGACTGGATACTATAAAAATCCTACAGGAAAACATAGGCAGAACACTCTGACATAAATTGCAGCAGGAGTTTTTTGGATCTATCTCCTAAAGTAATGGAAGCAAAAGCAAAAACAAACAAATGGGAACTAATTAAACTTAAAAGCTTTTGCAGAGCAAAGGAAACCATAAACAAAATGAACCAACAACCTATGGAATGGGAGAAAATATCTTCAAACGATGCGACTGACAAGGATTGATTTCCAAAATATACAAACAGCTCATACAGCTCAACATCAAAAAAATAAACAACCCAGTCAAAAAATGGGCAGGTAAATAGGTATTTTTCCAAAGAAGACATACAGATGGCCAATTAGGCATATGAAAAGATGCTCAACATTGCTAATTATTAGAGAAATGCAAATCAAAAATATAATGAGGTATCACCTTACACCAGTCAGAACGGCCATCATCAAAAAGTCTACAAATAATAAATGCTAGAGCGGGTGTGGAGGAAAGGAAACTGTCCTGCACTGTTGGTGGGAATGTACATTGGTGCAGCCATTATGGAGAACAGTATGGAGGTTCTTTAAAACACTAAAAACAGAGTTACCATATGACTCAGCAATTCCATTCCTGAGCATATATCCGGAGGAAGCTCTAATTTAAAATGATACATGTACCCCAATGTTCATTATAGCACTATTTACAAGAGACAATACATGGAAGCAACCTAAGTGTCCATGGACAGATGAATGGATAAAGATGTGGTATATATACACAATGGAATATTACTCAGAATAAAAAAGAATGAAATAATGCCATTTGCAGCAACATGGATGAACCTAGCGATCATCATACTAAGTGAAGTAAGTCAGACAGACAAAGACAAACATCATATGATATCACTTATATGTGGAATCTAAAATAAATGATACAAATAGACTTATTTATAAAACAGAAATGCACTCACAGAGGTAGAAAGTAAAGTTATGCTTACCAAAGGGGAAAGGGGGGGAAGGGATAAATTTGGAATTTGGTATTAACAGATACACACTACTATATATAAAATAGTTAAACAACAAGGACCTACTGTATGGCACAGGGAGCTATATTCAATATCTTGTAATAACCTACAATGGAAAAGAATTTGAAAAAGAATACATATGTATGTATAACTGAATCACTTTGCTGTATACCTGAAACATTGTACATCAACGATACATCAATAAAAAAATGAAAAACTTTAAAACCCAAGAATTTAAAAGGTAAAAAACATGTAATTGCTACTTCTAAACTTCCAACTGTTCTTAAAATATAAGTAAACCAATTTGTCCTGAAATTTATTTAAATGATTAAAAATTAAGACTATGTGAAATAACAATAACTAAAGCTTAAAAAATATTTTAAGTATGTCAAAATTAGAATTTATTCCAATTTTAATTTCCTGGTTTTAAAGAAGGAAAATTATCTGTAATATATTTAGAATATCCTTTTAAAAAAAGAAGGAAGTGTACTTTTATTTTGTAGTCACAGGCAGATGACATCAAGGACCTAAGAGCTATATCTTCACTTTTTTTAAATGACAATTATCACTGGCATATTTGTGTGCCTACCTCTCTCCCTTACCACATAGTGAGCTCCTTTAAAGCAGAAACTACATCCACTATAAGATAAATTTCCCCACGAACTGCTTTACCTCTTGACAATTTCTACAAGTTTTTCCATTTCCCCAAAACCTTCCATAATGAGTATTCATACAGCAGAAGTACCAAAACTATCTGTTCAGTAATTAAGCGAACTGATCTTTACCTTTCTAGATGAAGTGTGGTTAGTGCTAAAAAATATTCTACATGAAAGATTACACTGTTGCATTTACAATAAGAATAAAGTTACTAAAACTGTAAGTGCATATAAAATTATGTGCTTAAAACTAAATCAACTTACTAGTAATCATTGCTCCAGTCACAGAAGCCAGAAATCCGATGCTGACTGCAATGACAGAGATTACTCTCCCCTGCCGATGCCTCTGTAGCATCACGAACATCAACACTCCTGCAGCACCATGGACAAACAGAGAGGAGAAGAGAGCCCAGAGGAAGATCCAGTACCACATCTCTGAAAGGAAAAGCAAAATGTTAATAATTTCTGTTGAAAAACATCTTAGAAAATCCAGTTTAACAAATAGTGAGCACCCATGGTCTGGAAGAAGGTTAAATGAGATATAACAGATTAAAAACATGCCTAGTACAGTACTTGATACATAGTAGTACTAAATAAATTTTAACAGTTATCATCATCACTAATGCTTGATGGGGCAGTCATTCCCTCCATGACTTCAGAAGGTCATAGCCTCTAATTTCCTCTAAATGTGCCTGTCATATAGCTATAATCTATTAATTTCTCTAATAAACCCTCATATCTGCAAATCTCTTGCAATAAATTATATAAGTTAATTAACTGCTGTTAGATATATAATTTTCTATCTTCTATACTAAGTGCCCAGACATTTTTAAAAACTACCACTTAATTCAGATAATAAGTACAATAAGTACAAAAACTATCTGTTCAATAAATAAATGAACTGATCTTTACCTTCAGAATTCAGAAATAAGTCAGTGATTTTTATCTTTTACTATTTTAAGAATTTCAGGCCATTTCCCTCGTGGTTCTCACCTTTACATACTAAAGAATCAGTCAGAATTTTTGTAGTGCTTTGTCTCTCAGGTCGTATGCTAGCTAGTCTTTAGCAGGAACTCCTCAAGCTCTATCACTCTTTCTTCAATGTAGTCTCAGTTACTGTTCATTGAAGCCTGGTTTACAGACAATTGATGAGCATGCCTTTCATTCCCTCTCTAGCATGCCTTTCATTCTCTCTCTTTCTGGCTGAATGGTGGTTGCCAAGGACTTGGGGGAGAGGGAAATGGGGGACTTCTTATTTTAAAATGGCTACAAACACAAGGGATCTTTGTGGCAATGGAACTGCTCTGTATTTTGACTGTGGTGGTAGATACATATACAAGTGATAAAACTGTACAGGACTAAACACACACACACACACACACAAATGAGTACAGGTATACAAGCAACACTTGTGGAATCTGAAAAAGGTTGGTGGGTTCTATCAATGTCAATAACATTGGTTTTGATATTATACAGTAGTTTTCCAAGATGTTCCCATTGGGTAAATGGGGTAAAGGGCACATGGGTTCTCTCTGTACTATTTCTTACAACTGCATGTGAATCTACAATTATCTCAAAATTAAAAGTTTAATTTTTAAGAAGAGAGGATATATAGAAAACAGATTTTTTAAAAAATCAGTTTCAGCCTGCTAAATTCTTAAGAATTGACACTTAGAATGGACTTATAATTTGAAATCATTTCAAGGAAGAGACATCTGATATATTTTTCAGTGTTAAAGTACCATGCATGCTTCTCTATGGCATAAGAGAGAGATGCTGGTGATTAAGAAAAAACAGACAAAGCTTGCCTTTTAGAGGATTTTCTCTTCCAGCTTTCACAGAAGTAATGCTTTCACACTGTCACTCCCAAACAGCTTCAATTTACAAAAAATAAAGACAAAAATGCTTAACTTGCCCTGAAGAATATTTATATTTTAAAAGATATAATTTTCCAGAGTGACCCTAACAAAGCGAGACGATAATACAGCAATAACAGGGTGAGGAGGGATGCTCATCAAGGCAGTTCTGAGATGAGACAGGCGCTGGAACAGGCACCTACTCTTAATAAGAGCAGCCATTTGCCTTGATCCCCAATCCTGCTTCTCACCAGGGCTACCCCCAAAAGCACTTTTATTTGTTGTCCTTATAATACAGGTAGAGTGAAAATTTTCTTGACTATATGTAACACTATGAACAGGGATTATCTGACATTATAAGTAATGTTGTTTGCCTACTGACTATATAGCTATAGTCAGTTTACCTAATAATTAGGAAAATTAGGTCTAATGTCTTATAAATCCCCAAGATATCAAAGAATTATACAACTGAAACAGAATCTCAAATGGTCCTCTAATGTCCAATCCAGGATTATCCCTCAAGCAGACTGAGCACAAACAATCTGCCCAAACTCAAATTTATTTTTATGTTTCTTTGTTTTTCTTAATCACACTATTTATCATGGAAAAAAAAACCGAATGCTGCTGAGAATATCTACAATTAATTTAGATTTCAGGTTGTTACTAGTTTTTTTTTTTTTTTTTTGGGTACACGGGCCTCTCACTGTTGTGGCCTCTCCCGTTACGGAGCACAGGCTCCGGACGCGCAGGCTCAGCGGCCATGGCTCACGGGCGCAGCCGCTCTGCGGCATGTGGGATCTTCCCCGGACCGGGGCACGAACCCGCATCCCCTGCATCGGCAGGCGGAGTCAACCACTGCGCCACCAGGGAAGGCCGTTACTACTATTTTAAATTACCTGATAGATCAATACAACCATGTCAGTGAACAGGGCCTCTGAAGACCTGGTTCTACTCCAGATAAACAAGTCTGTCTAAGGTCCGACTCACTATTGGCAAACGCAGGACACCTGGAGAACTGCAGGACCCTAAGAGTAGAGTGAAGACAGATGCCCCAGAGCCCTAGAGAAAGAACAGTTGCTAAGAACAGGAGAGGAGTATGACAACCTTTTCTTAACCTGTGCAGGCTTGTACGGCTAACGTGAACACCCAGAGGCCCAGTTTTCTCTTTCCACCCATATCCCACCTAATCCAAGCTTCTTGCAACTGAGCGACAATAAAAGGATGAAGCCAGAGGGAGACTTTGCTGGTGCTAAACAAAATACAAAATGAGAAATTAAAAATACACTTACAAAACAGAAACCTTGAAGCATGCCTTCCGTTCAATTACTGTAATTCACTGAAAGGAGATATTCCGTCTTCATTAAAGCCCTTTCATTATTTTTCCCTATTCAAGGCTGTCCATAATCTTCATCTTAAACTGAATTGTTGCAGTGTGTTTGTTTACTTTTAGTGGGATAAGAGGCAGAGGAGTAGTGATTTGTTCCAGTCTCCAAACAATTCTAGAAATAGCCCTGATCCCAATCTGTATCTCTCAGCCCTGGTTGCCAAGTCACTAAAAATTATCTTCTGTGCTTTTGATTTTAATCTTTGGACAAAATTATTTATGAGAAATAAATTCCTCTAGATATCTAGAATATATTAACTAAGTAAAAACAAATCAAAGAGTGGTACATGTTATATGATCCTTTTTGTTCAAAAATTATAGGTACAGAGAAACACATAAACAGATTCTAACAATGGCTATCTTTTAAAGATAAGAGAGGAGATGGGTTATATTATTTTATTCTTTACTGATTATTTTTTAGCAACCAGCCTGGTTTTTTTTTTTTTTTTTTTTTTTTTTTTTTTCTAGAGGAGATGGGTTATATTATTTTATTCTTTACTGATTATTTTTTAGCAACCAGCCTGGTTTTTTTTTTTTTTTTTTTTTTTTACTTTACTGCAGATACACTGTCTTCAAAAGATAGTTTTTCATTCTAGAATATTCATCAAAGGAGAAGAAGCTCTATGAAGCCAACGCTTCTCAACCCAGACTGCTAACAAGAACTACCCACAGAGCAACTAAAACTATCACTCGAGGGGGGACCTAGACAATTATATTTTCATCAGCTCTACCAGATAATCATGACACACAATAAAGACAGAAATCACCACTCTAGGCTAAGGTTACATAAGAGGTACTTACTAAAAAAAAATCCCAAAGTCATAAAAACAACAAAACCTATCTCAATAGACAAACACTAAACATAATTTTTAATCCTCTATAGCATATCTAACCCTTCTAACAAAATCATTAGCAAGTAGATACTGAACATTTATATGTATTCAACATACTCTAAGCCTCAAGGTGAAAATAACATACCAGTAAGACTAAATTTGGGGGCTGTTCATAATTTCTACCTTCTTTATAGAAATGGTCCTCATTATATGTTTAAATAATCTGTGTTCAAATTTGGTTATCTCAAGTTTGTTTTTTCATTCCAGCAAATCTAAGGTGTGGCAATTGCTCCCCTTAGTTTCCGACACCAGTGACTTCTCAGTTTGGGCATGTGTCCCACACAGGCAGCTTATTAAACTCTCAGGGAGATGATGCATTTATAACTTGAAAAAAATCCCCTAGATCAGGGATTGGCAAAGTATGGACCATGAGTCCTATCTTACCACCAACTGTTTCTGTACAGTCTGCGAGCTAACAATGGTTTTTACATTTTGAAATGGTTGAAGAAAACCCAGAAGAATGATATTTCATGACACATAGAAAGTACACAGAATTCAAATTTCAGCGTCTATAAAGTTTTCCTGGAACACAGTCATACTCATATTTGAGTCATACTCATACTACTTTCATGCTACGATGGCAGAACTGAGTAGTTATGACAGAGGCCACATGTCCTACAAAGCTGAAAATATTTACTGCAGTTACTATATATATGCTGAGTATGTTAAATACTGGTCCTTTATAGAAAAAGCTTGCTGACTCCCGGTCTAGATGATTTTGACATATGCTCCAGGGGGTTGGGTTGTCACCCCACACCCCACTGAAAATTACAGTCACAGTACTTTCATATATTATCAAGACCTGACACTTTGGGTGTTTAACTAATGGTACATCAATGGCATATATTCTAATACCACAGGCTCTTCAGGGCACAGTATGCAGCTGATGCTATGGGGTACATACACCCATAGTTACGCAGAACAAGAGGGAGAAATATCAAGAAGGATCCCAAGAGAATTCGTTGCCACCTGAATTTTTAAAATAAACAGGACTGAACCAAATGATAAACACACTGGAGATGGAATGAGGGTGAGGAATGGGGAGTGGGGCACTCGAAGCTAACGGTTCTCAGCCTTGGCTAGATGTTGGGGTTACTTGGGAGAGCCTAAAAGAAATATCACCCTCAGAAATTCTGACTTAATTGGGCTTCAGAATTTGTTAAAGTTTTGATTCTCATGCACAGCCAAGAATGAAAAACTGCGCTAAGACAAAATGATCTAATCATGGAATTATGTACAACTGAGAATATGCAATTGCAAAACCTCCGGTTTGGCTAAAGCCAAGAAATATGGAGAGAATTGGCTGCAGATTATAGAGGTGTGCTGGAGCAGCTTTTGTGGGGAAGGGAGGGTGCTTACAGACCCTAAAGATGTGGACTTTATCCTGAAGCTTGAAGATTATGAGGAGCCAATGAAAGACTTTAAATAAGGAAGTGATACAATCACATTCACCTTTTAAAAAATTAATTATCCTGGCAAGTATGGGAAAGGGGGACTAGAAAGAGATGAGAGACTATAAGAATATTTCAAGAGTCCCAAGAGAAACTCAGGCCTGGACTTAGGCACTGGCCTTAGGATTGAAAATAATTTGAAATATTTAGGACTTGCTGATGGCCTGGATGATGGAGGTGAGGAAGCTGTGATGTCTGGCCTCCCAGATTTCTGCTATGCACAGCTGAATAGACGACAATGCTGTCAGGTTTGGAAACATGGGAAAATATGCTTCATGCATCAGCAATACTATTCAAATGTTGGTGAGAAGCAAGGAGTAAAGAAGCTAAAGGCAAGAATATGTCAAGTGGGGCTTCCCTGGTGGCGCAGTGGTTGAGAGTCCGCCTGCCAATGCAGGGGACGCGGGTTCGTGCCCCGGTCCGGGAAGATCCCACATGCCACGGAGTGGCTGGGCCCGTGAGCCATGGCCGCTGAGCCTGCGTGTCCGGAGCCTGTGCTCTGCAACGGGAGAGGCCACAGCAGTGAGAGGCCCGTGTACCGCAAAAAAAAAAAAAAAAAAAAAGAATATGTCAAGTAGAAAAATGTGAAGATTACCTATACATGTATATTATGGGCCATGTTTTAAAAAGCAGTAAATCTCAAGTTTGTTGTGTCAGCAATCTTCCTAAGTTCATGATTTGTCAAATTTTAAATCTATGATTACTAAAACAATTGTTATTAGATATAAATTTGAATTAAATTTAGCATATAGAAAGCTATAAAGAATGTCACTCTCACCCTAACAATGAGAAAAAGATAAACTACAAAATCATAGCTCTTCTTTAGCCCATCAGTCAGGTGACATTACAAGATAACAAAGTAACCTGAATTTCAAAGAGGGACAAGATCCTCCAAGGAGACAGCTGACATACTCACTATGTTTCCTGTGGCAAAGCACAGGAACAGGAAGTGGGTACCATACAAGTGGGTAAAAAGAAATCTGCTAAAATTTTAACCAACAGTTAAAGTCCAAGTGTGCGATTAACCGGTCAGCTTGGAGTAAGTGACACAAGGAAAGTGCACAGTCACCTGCAAGCTCTTTTCCACAGGTCTCTACCAAGCACTCCCTAGAAAGACGGAGACTGGAGAGAGCCACCCCAGTGGTGTATGTCGGCCTATAGGAGGTGATCAGTGGCTGCTAAGGGAAACACAGACAACCTGGCGTGCTTCTTGGATACCTTTCTCCTATTCAAAACAAGCCTTAGCCATTGCTGGAAGGCAGCAAATCCTGTCACCCTCAGGGGACAAGCAAAGACTCACTGCAGCTCCAGCTTGGGGAAGAGTAGAAGGAAAAATCCTTTACCCCTGGGGGAGGGGCAGAAAACCATCCAGGACCCAGGATCCTATTCTAAGCAGAGTCGGTTACTGCTGAGGGAAGGATAGAAGACTCCTGCCCAAGACCAATCACAGATACTAGGGAGAGTGTGGCTACCACGGTTCAGAAAGGCAGGACCGTGGACAGCCCCACCCAGATACCCCACTACACAAGAGCTTGCCTGAGACTAAAACTGGACAGGACAAGAGAGAAATTTCCCCTGCCCCAAGTAATGAGCAGCACAAGGCTGTGGCTGGGGGAAGGCAAGGGTGTGGAGAGACACTTCTTCCATGGTGCAGGCTTGCAGAGATGGCTAAAAGCTGACAATACAGCACTAACACTGACACTAACCCTACAGCACCCAGCCCCCACCCTGAGTACAAGGCAACAACAGCACCTTCTGGGGAATTTGAAGCCTGGGGTGTGCTGAAGGTAACCATAACAAGAAAGCTCAAACTCAGCTCACTCCTGACTAAATTAAATCAACCTTCACCCTACTGGTCTAGCAGAAGAAGCCCATTTCCAGGCATAAATATTGATATTACATACCTCAGTCACTACTGCTATACATATAAAGTCCTTAATTCAATTTAAAAATATTGAATTAAAACACCCTCAGAAATAGGAAAACCAATTCATTGCCAAGAAATAAAATGATCAGACTTAGAGATGATCCAGATTTTAAAACAACCAGACAGGGACTTTAACTATAATGAACATGTTAAAGACTTTCATGAAAAAGGTAGACAACTCACAAGAACAGATGGGGAATTTCAGCAGAGAGATGGACAGTCCAAGAAAAAGTCAAATGAAAATGCTTAAAAAAAAAAAAAAAACAAGAAAAGGCAAAAACAAAAAAAACATGATATCAGAGATGAAGACTTCCTTTAATGGGCTCACCAGCAGACTTGACATAGTTAAGCAAAGAATCAGTGAACTTATCATAGCAGCATTATTTATAAGAGCCAAGACATGGAAGCAGCCTAAGTGTCCATCCACAGATGAATGGATAAAGAAGATGTGGTATATAGATGCAATGGAATATTAGCCATAAAAAAGAATGAAATAATACCATTGGCAGCAACATGGATGGACCTAGAGATCATCATATGAAGTGAAATTAAGTCAGACAGAGAAAAACAAATAGCAAATGACAGCAGTCCCCAACCTTTTTTGGCACCAGGGACTGGTTTTGTGGAAGACAATTTTTCCATGGACCGGGATGGGGGTGGATGGGTCAGGCAGTAATGCAAGCAATGGGGAGCAGCAGATGAAGCTTCGCTCGCTCACCTGCCACTCACCTCCTGCTGTGTGGCCCGGTTCCTAACAGGCTGCAAACTGGTACCAGTCCACGGCCTGGGGGGTTGGGGACCCCTGGCATATAATATTGCTTATATGTGGAATTTAAAAAATGATACAAGCGGGCTTATTTACAAAACAGAAATAGACTCACAGACATAGAAAACAAACTTACGGTTACCAAAGGGGAAAGGGGGGGAGGGATAAACTAGGAGTTTGGGATTAAAATATACACACTACTATACATAACATTGATAACCAACAAGGACCTACTGTATAGCACAGGGAACTATACTCAATATCTTGTAATGACTTATAATGGAAAAGAATCTAAAAAAGAATCTATTTACCTATCTAGCTATATAACTGAATCACTTTGCTATGCACCTGAAATTAACACAACATTGTAAATCAACTACATTTCAATAAAAATTAAGAAAAAATAATCAGTGGGCTTCCCTGGTGGCGCAGTGGTTGAGAGTCCGCCTGCCGATGCAGGGGACACGGGTTCGTGCCCTGGTCTGGGAAGATCCCACATGCCGCGGAGCGGCTGGGCCCGTGAGCCATGGCCGCTGAGCCTGCGCGTCCAGAGACTGTGCTCCACAACGGGAGAGGCCACAACAGCGAGAGGCCCGCGTACCGCAAACAAACAAACAAACAAAAAAACAACGCTTTGTACAGTACCTGACATATAGTAGGTGTTCAATAAATATAGCCATTATTAGAATTATTCATCTGATTCTAAGGTAAGTCCAATGCACTGAATTCTCTGGTCTCTCCTCTTACATTGGACTGTTCTTAATTCCAGTTTCCTTCCCTGGTTCCAATTCCTCCTCCCCATCTCTGCCTCATCCTTCCTCTTCTGTTTAGAATTCCTTTCTACAGGAAAAATATCCCTAGTTATTCTAACTTCTCTTCCTCAATTATCTTACTTTTCTGGTCCTTTATTCCAATCACTAAACAAAGATAAATATATTTATATTCTGATAGTTAACCATTTAAGAATCAAAATCGTAGCTTACACAGTCCCAAGACTTATCTGGAAATTGCTTTAGGTTTAAGAAATATCACCTGGACCTTGGACATGGTACCACCAGAGGATACTGATATATGATTCAAAGATAAAGAGATGGGTATTAGGAAAGTAAAAACCTGAAGATGGCAATTCTAATGTTTGAAAAATTACAGTGGCTTCATTCTCGATAACACAGGTAAGTCTTCCAAATGGCAAAATCCTATAAAGTACAAATCATACCAGTACTTATTAATTGGCTCAGTACCACAAAAGAGTAAGGGATTTTTCCCATGTATTTCAGAAAAAGTAAATTTGGGGATCTGGCACAAATATTGAAGAGTAGGACATTGTCTTTAGGGCTACATTTACAAAACATACATTTCTGTAATTGGACATCTGAAATAATTTTATCTGCATAAACTCACCTCCTATAATAGAGCATTTAGGAGGAGGAACTTAACCTAATGGGACACTAGAATACACGCAGGGACTGAGAGAAGCACACCAGTTTGGGAGCACCACCAAACGAAGTTGCTGGCTCTACTAGTATGAGGTGTGAACAGTTACAAGTATGTATACTAGGTACCCAAGTTTTCCCACTTTTTTTTTTTTTTCTGATAATCACTATTAACACTAAAGTGGCTTAGCAACTATAAAATCTAAAAGGGAAATGTAACAGTGAATATGTATATAGTAAAAATAAATAAGCACATATATATTTTGTAAACACACACACACACTTGACCTTCATTCCAGTTTGAATTCCCAGCTTCCCGATGTTTATACCAATAGAGAGGAGCATCTGCACCCACATTTGCTGCTGACAAGAGGGGATGAGCCTGAAGCCAGACTTTGCCTTTTTTCCGAGGAACCAATTATTCCTTTCCCAACCTGAGCCTGGCTCTGTGTTTATCCTGGGGTTTAGGGATCCTGCCTCCTTCTAAGTAAAAAATTCTTCTCTAAACTCTTAGCAACCAAATTTGGGTGGGAACACAAAGTTGGGAGCCAAAATAGCTGAAGAAAATAAAAGTAAAGCAAAAGGATACATTTCATTGTAGACTGTTATTTTGAAGTTAGGTTACCCATAAAACTGAAAGAGTATATACATTCTGACTCTAATTTTAGGTTGTGGTGGGCAAGAGGGATTTAGGACATATTCAGAGAAAGAAAAACTATATGGGAAGGAAGGAAGCCACCTATCTCTCTACTTGAGTGAGCTGAATAAGCATATAACCTATACACAGTTAACAATTTAGGAATCCTGAGAATCACACACTGTGGGAAGTGACATACAGAAGAGAACTCTGGCAATAGTTATTAAGTGACAAAGGTGTTAATCTCTATATGAAATCCCCATAGTACTACTGTCTTCCAGGAAGGAGAAAAAATAGATTGAACTTGGTAGGATTTCTAAAACTAGATATATAGTAAATATGGATCACTAACTTTTACATAGGCTATGGCAACTTAAAATTTTAGAAAGATTATTACTATTATTACACTATTCAATAATATCTTACATTGTACAGTATCTTTTATTTCTGGACAAAAATTAGTTCCATTCACCCATTCTTGGGCTCATTTGGGGCAAATACTTACAAAGCTATTCTTAAGTGCCTTAAGATTTATCATCTATCAGACCTGCCTGAGTTAAAATCAGATGTGGAATAAAAGCAAAAGGCACAGAACTGAGAGTCAGTGAACAACAGTTCTAGTCCTGGCTCTGTCATTAAATGGCTGTTTGATCCCAGTCATGTATATCTCAACATTTCTAAAAGGATGTAATCAAACTACATAACTTCTAGCTCTAAAATGTAGGCTAATTCTAATTTCTAGTTGTCATCACTTTTAAAAAATCTATTTCTATCAAAGTAATACATACACAAGACTACTTTCAAGAGACTGGTCTCAGATAAAAAGGTCAAAATTCTGCTTCACCTATGGGATAAGATACAGAAAGAGGAATAAATCATACCTGTTAACTGAAAAAAATAAAAGATGAGAGTACATTACCCTTTTATTTACTTTTTAATTAACCAGAATTCCTATTAACGAGATTTCTGCAAATCCTTCACAGTCATTTCTTAAATCTAAATCCGTCTGGTTCTACACTATGCTCCTTTCTATTACCTGTTTCATTTTCAAGTTTATGATGATGACAAAAATGCCTTCTGACTTAATATGTGTTATCATAATCTGAAAAAAGGTAATAATTTTTCACTTATTAGCTACCAGATCTAAGCAAGTTACTCTTTGCTTCAATGTCTGAACCTGTAAAATAAGGATAAACACTAATCTCTCTCAAGATGGTTGAAAAGATTAAATAAAATACATGAAAGAATGGTAACTAGCACAAAAAAAGCATTTTTGTGTTTTAAAAGTATGACAATTATCTATATAAATTGCTTAAACACTTTATGTCCTAGTTAAAAGCATATTCACTCTAGAGACTTTTTCTTCCCTCTTTGTTTCCTGGTGCGCGAGGAGAGGGGATTAACCGCGCTGCTTAAAGGAGCTCCAGAGACGGGCGCGAGCTGCAGCTAACAGTGCGGACCCCAGAGATGGGAATGAGGCGCTAAGGCTGCTGCTTCCGCCACCAAGAAGCCTGTGTGCGAGCACAGGTCACTCTCCACACCTCCTTTCCGGGGAGCCTGTGCAGCCCGCCACTGCCAGGGTCCCGGGATCCAGAGACAACTTCCCCAAGAGAACGCACGGCGCGCCTCAGGCTGGTGCAACGTCACGCTGGCCTCTGCCACCGCAGGCTCGCCCCGCATCTGTACCCCTCCCTCCCCCCGGCCTGAGTGAGCCAGAGCCCCCGAATCAGCGGCTCCTTTAACCCCGTCCTGTCTGAGTGAAGAACAGACGCCCTTAGGTGACCTGCATGCAGAGGCGGGGCCAAATCCAAAGCTGAGCCCCGGGAGCTGTGCGAACAAAGAAGAGAATGGAAATCTCTCCCAGCAGCCTCAGGAGCAGCACATTAAAGCTCCACAATCAACTTGATGTACCCTGCACCTGTGGAATACATGAATAGACAACGAATCATCCCAAATTGAGGTGGTGGACTTTGAGAGCAAGATTTATTATTTTTTCCCCTTTTCCTCTTTTTGTGAGTGTGTATGTGTATGCTTCTGTGAGAGATTTTGTCTGTATAGCTTTGCTTTTACCATTTGTACTAGGGTTCTATCCATCCGTTTTTTTTTTTTTTACTTAAAAAATTTTTTTTCTTCTTAATAATTATTTTTTAATAACTTTATTTTATTTTATCTTACTTTATTTTATTTTATCCTCTTTCCCCTTCCTTCCTTCCTTCCTTCTTTCTTTCTTTCTTTCTTTCTTTTTCTTTCTTTCTAATTTTCTCCCTTTTATGCTGAGTACTGTGGATGAAAGGCTCTTGGTGCTACAGCCAGCAGTCAGTGCTGTGCCTCTGAGGTGGGAGAGC